>NC_072403.2:148402954-148705984 GCF_028858775.2 Pan troglodytes | reverse complement strand
TGACTTTTTCTTACAGTAGAACGAGGTTTGCTTTAACTACTGGATCCCACACATTCAGGCATGGTTATGACTTACGCAACTAGATGGAGTCTGTGACAGCAATAATTTAGTTTTCATGATTCCAAAGATAATTTACTTCATATTAATCCTCTTCATAAAAAGAGCTCAAATATTCTTCCCTTCTATCTCATATAATTTAGAAATATGATGTCTGTACTAACACAACTATCATGAATTAGGCAAAATGCAATGTCTTTAGGCAACTCTGCTATGGAAGGTAAATCTAGATCTACTGGTAGTTCTCTAAAAACTTCCCCCATTTTGGCCTGTCTCAGCTTAGCTAATGGTAACTAATTTGATGCTAGATTTACAAAACTATACAACTTTGAAGATGACTAAATTCTTGGAGCAAACTAAATGCTACGTTCTCATATATTATCTTAAAATATAAATTGTTGTAATCTGTTGAAAGATATACTTAACTACATGTGTGCAACAGGATTAGACATAAAAATACATCTTGACTGCCTATCACATAAGCTTCCACTATGAAAAACAAGTATTTTACAACTATGGGTTCCACACTACAAACTTTGCAGTTGGGATTACTTTATGCAAAGATTATGTTATGTTTTATAATAAGCACTCGTCCGTAAGCAAGAAGACAAAGCAAGAGAATTAATAAAGATAAACTCACTAGCAAAACTGAGAAAAAACTAAGCAGTTCTCCAACTAAAGCAACCACTTCTCTGAATTCGGCACTGAAACCATTCTGTAGATTTTTTTTAAAAGAGTTGAGTATATTCCTTTGAAAACAGACATGCAATTCCCATTACCTCAAATAGAACTAAGCTGTCAATTTGGCATCTCAAACACAGCTATTCCATAGACTAGTACAGTGCTTCCCAAATTGGGCTGCTCACTAGATTCAGCTGGGATTTAAAAATATATCTCCCAGGGGTATTCTGTCTTTTTATTCAGCAAGACTTAAGGGGAAGCCCACAATTCTGCTGCTGTTTTTTAATGCTCTCCCAATGGTTCTGATGATTAGCCAGATTCTAGAATCACTGGACTAGTATGTTACTATACAACCATGCATTCCAGCGTCTACCTAGAGCAAATTACCCTAGAGCTCCAAGAGTTTTAGCTCTTAGATAAGCACTAACTGTCCACTGTTACAGCACATATACACTGCAAAGGCCATTCTGATGGTCCTCAAATATGCTCTGTTCTCTCCATGTTCCAACTGTTGCTTCCCACTTCCCATTTCCTCTTACTTGTTCATAAGGCAGCAGCTTAGACTATTTCTTCAGGGAAGTGACCTGACCAGCCAACCCTGACAAGCTCAGGAATCCATTTATACATTTCCACAGAATTCTGGGCACACGTGTTAATAATAACAGGTAATACTTAAGGTCGGGTGCAGTGGCTCATGCCTGTAATCCCAGCACATTGGGAGGCTGAAGGCAGGAGGACTGCTTGAGCCCAGGAGTTCTAGACCAGCCTGGGCAACACGGTGAAACCCTGTCTCTACCAAAAATACAAAAATTAGCTGGGTGGTGGCACACGCCTGTGGCCCTAGCTAGTAGGCTGAGGTGGGAGGATTGTTTGAGCCCAGGAGGCAGAGGTTTCAGTGAGCTGAGATGGCACCACTGCATTCCAGCCTGGGCAACAGAGCCAGACCCTGTCTCAAAAAAAAAAAAAAAAAAAAAAAAAAAAGAGGTAATGCTTACAGAGCTTTTACTCTGCCAGTCACTGTTCTAACTAAGCCCTTTATGCACATTAGCCGCTTAATCCTCCTCAAAACTCCATGATGTGGATACTATTATCACCCTGATTTTAGAAATGAGGAATGAGGAGACAGAGGTTTAAATGGCATGACCAAAGAAAGTCTCCTAACAGCAGGAAAGTAGAACTTGATCTGAAGCAGTCCAGCTCCAGAATCCTTGTTCCTGACCACTGTGCTATATTACCTCTCCTTAAAGAACTTCACAGTCTTCATCACTAGCTGCTTCTAGATTTTGTCTTAGCATTCCTCTTTCCTACTGGACTATATGCTCTAAGAGGGCAGGAACTACATCTGTTGTCTTCCTCACTGAATCTCCAGTAAATGATGGACATTCAATAAATATCTGACTGACTCACTAGCAGCGTCCTTCCCAACAATCTAAATGAACTCAGATATGTTTTAAAAATTTGAATAAGATGGTTACTCCCATATCTTATATAATAACAATCAAAAATATTTTCGTGTTTGGCTATGTAAGGCATTCGGCTATGTAAAAGAATACACAAGTGTTATAGGAAATGTATGAAAACAAGTGAAGCAAAGAAGATCTAAGCACTGCATTTGCTTACAAACGCATGGTACACAGCTCAGTGAGTAAATGTTCTTGTCTCTGAAATGGCTAAGGCACAGTGAGAGTTTTGCAACTTGCATTGACTTTTTACTACACCCCAACTCATTCCAATATTTTTGCAGAGTGGAAGAAGAACTTTGAATCTTTTGAAAAGTACTAAGTAGACTAATATTTGTAAATCACCACAAAGGATTATTTCAGGAAAATGGCAAATGTTTGAAAAATCAATCTTCCAATGAGTTCCCTAAGTCATAAAAATTGGCAGAAAACAGCTTTACTGTATCCATTTCACAAGGAAAGTTTTTGAAGAACATATGTTAGAGCTTACAGGTCCAGTACTTGATTTTCATCAAATCCCCTCTGATTTATCTGAAGCCTTAGATGTGCAGCCAATTTAGTGAATACTGGCCCCTTAGACTCCATCCACCTACATTCACCTAATCTGGATTCACTCTTTCCATCCTCAATCCATGTTGTTTGGGTAACACCCTTTCTCATTTTCCATTCCCAACTGCAGGGACTAACCAAGCCTAAGCCAATCAAAATATTGTATCCCCCTCACCCACACACAGTGATTAGTTCAGGAACATCCACAAGGACGCATCAGAGCCCATGACAGAAAATGAAACAGTCTGGATGTCTGAGAAGGAATCTTTCACTTTTTCCTACTGGACAGAAACCAGAAAGGAGGTAGGCGTTGGAGCTACTACTATCTTGCCATCATGTGGTGCCTGATACCCTGGTTCTGAAACCAGCACAACAGAAGACAGAGCCCTACATTCAACCATGCCTATAAAGCCAGATTTAATTCTGAACTTTTCACTTATGTGAGCAAATAAGTTATCTTCTTCCTTAAAGCACTTTGGGTCAGAATTTTTTTTTTTTTTTTTTTTTTTTACTTTCAACCAAAGAAGTCCTGGCTGATATGACCAAGATTTATATTAATTTCTAACAGAACATATGAAGGTAATGTAATGAAACAGGGGTCTTCTACAGAAGCAAACAGTCATTCTGTTGATAAAAGATCACTTTTCTACTACCCACTTACACTATACAGATAGTTTGAAAGTGAAGTGTTGTGATCATAGCAACACTCTACAAACAATTCATCTTCTGTTATTCAGTCTCATACAGTGCATATTCTACAGCACTATCCAGAATCAATGCTATGTATTCCATGCTACACAAAGACCAATGTAAAAAGAAGAGGTGTGTGACTCAGCTCAAATGAAGGGCTAATACACACAATTCTGACTGATGTCTAAAAAATGCAGCTGTATTAGTTTGTGATTTTGTCACTATCAGATTTATATTTGGTCATACGCATAAAGAGAACAATGATTAAAAACAAATCAATACCCTCTTTCCACTTTGCCAACTGGATGGATGTCTTTACTGGTCATTCCAGTGGGGCAAATGAAATATCCTTTTTAAAACTCAGGCAAACTGGGTGTTTGTCATGGTCATGTATCATGTCAGAGAAAACAAACTGAAAACAAACAAACAAAAATGCCCAAATCAAGGCAAATTTAGAACCTTAAATAGGCCGGGCACGGTGGCTCATGCCTATAATCCCAGCACTTTGGGAGGCCAAGGCGGGCGGATTACCTGAGGTCAGGAGTTTGAGACCAGCCTGGCCAACAAGGCGAAAGCCCGGTCTACTAAAAATACAAAAATTAGCCGGGCATAGTGGCATGTGCCTGTAATCCCAGCTACTCGGGAGGCTGAGGCAGGAGAATCGCTTGAAGGCGGGAGGCGGAAGTTGCAGTGAGCTGAGATTGCACCATTGTACTCCAGCCTGGGGGACAGAGACTCTCAAAAAAAAAAAAAAAAAAAAAAAAGAAGAAGAAGAAAAAGAAAAGAACTTTAAATAATAACAAACATCAACAAGATTACATAAAATAGAAAGGTAAGGAATTTTTTAGGACCTATCAATTGTTCAAGGAATTGTATTTACTAATACTTTTCCAAATATACAAAATTATATTCTCATTATTAATTTTAGTTTACTGTGTATGTTGCCAATTAGAGCTCCCAGCAGGTAAGTCTTTACTGTTTCACTAGAAGAGAAGCATGCTTCAGTTCCTTTTTTTTTTTGAGACAGTCTTGCTCTGTTGCCCAGGCTGGGGTATGGTGGCGCTATCTCGGCTCACTGCAATCTCCACTTCTCGTGCTCAAGTGATTCTCCTGCCTCAGCCTCCCAAGTAGCTGGGATTACAGGTGTGTGCCACCATGCCCGGCTAATTTTTGTATTTTTGTAGAGACAGGTTTCACCATGTTGGTTGGCCAGGCTGGTCTCAAACTCCTGTTCTCAAGTGATCCATCTGCCTCAGCTCCCAAAGTGCTGGGATTACAGATGTGAGCCACCATGCCTGGCCTCAGTTCATTTTTGAGGTGGATCTATTCTACACCACTAATTCAATCTAGAGTTTGAAATGACTCCTTTGAAACTATAGGATATAAGGCCAAAAGGCATCCCTCCCCTAAGAAAATAATGCTAATGTCAATCTAATTCGCATCCTTACAAGAACTTTAATTCGACTTGGACTAATACTCTCTGTGGTAGAATCTTTCACCAACGGTAAAATTACAAAATGGTAAAAGTATAAACCAGTAAACTGAACTGTGGTCAACTTACAGATCCGATTCACTATAAGCACAAAACTCATTACCATTTATACTAAATTAAAAACACAGGCCAGGCGCAGTAGCTCACACCTGTAAGCCCAACACTTTGGGAGGCCAAGGCGGGTTGATCACCTGAGGTCAAGAGTTCGAGACCAGCCTAGCCAACATGGTGAAACCCTGTCTCTACTAAAAATACAAAAATTAGCTGGGTGTGATGGCGCACACCTGTACTCAGAAGGCTGAGGCAGGAGAATTGCTTGAACCCGGGAGGCAGAGGTTGCAGTGAGCCGAGATTGTACCACTGCACTCCAGCCTGGGTGACAGAGCTAGACTCTGACTCAATAATAATAATAAAAACATAAAAGATGATTAACTCAAGTTATACATGTAAATGAAAGGGTTAATTGATTCAAATTAAATATATTAATATTGCTACCACTGACTTAATGCACACTCAGCCTTATGGTTAACTATGTTACAGAAGGATAAAAGATCAAAGAAGGATGCAGGCTTGGAAAAGGCAACATAAGAAGAAAAAATATATTACTGGTCCCATCCCAAAAGACTTCATATATTAGAAAAGATTTAATTCAGATTATGGACAAAAAAAGCTATGACTTAGCTTAAAAATTCAAAAAATAATAGTTTATAACCTTATAAGTCGACAGTGTGTACTGCTCATCATTCCAGAAAAGAAAGCTATTAATTTTTATCAGAGAACAAAAATATTTTTTCTTAAATTAACTATGCCTCTATACATAGGCATTACTAGTATTCATTATTAGGATCTCAAAAAATTACATAATCTTTCACCTCAGTCATGCTCCCTGTAAAAAGAAAGTTGCATAATCTAAATGGATATACTTGTCTGTATATAATTTACCTGAAGGTTTCCATTTCTGAGTATTTTCAACCTAATAGTACTTTCACAATTTAGGATGGTTTGGTCATTTTTTACTTTTAAAATTAAAAATAATGAAATAAAATGGGAAAAAAGTGTGTGATATTATATTTCCTAAGAAAGCCAATCAACATAATACAACAACTCAGGGCACTAGTATAGTTTATTATCAACAAAGGAACAATTATCCTACCTATTGTCTATCTTTGGATGCTGCATAACTGAAAGAGGAGACACTATTAGGAGCACCACCTCCTCCTCTAGCTAATGTCTTCTGTTCTCTACTAAACAGCCAACTGCACAAAAGAGTTTCCACTTCTTACTCTCTCCTTGAGGATTTATGCCAGAGGTCAGCAAACATTTTCTGTCAAGGGCCACAGGCGGTAAATATTTTTGGCTTTGAGGACCTTTCAGTCTCTCTCACAACTACTCAACTCCACCACTGTAGTGTGAAAGCAACCATAAACAATATGTTAATAAACAGGCGTAGCTGTACCCCAATGAAACTATTTATAAAAACCATCAGTTTTGATCTGAGGGCAGTAGTTTGCCAACTTGTGCTCTATTCCAAGGTTTCTTTGACTTAGTCTTTCCTAGGTGCTCTGATTTACTGCAATGGCTTTAGTTACCAATTCTAAGCCAACGATACAGTTTTTATTCATGAGGCCAGAGTTCTCAGCTCCAAGCTCAACCTGCTCATTGACAAGCAGATGCATGTCTCACAGGTTCTGAAACAGTGTTCTAAAACAAAACTCAAGACCTTCTCTTTCAAACATGTATCATATCTCAGTTATAACATTACCATCCATGAATTTGTCCTCGCCAGAAATCTAGGAATTATTCTTTAGGAGTTGGAATCATTGAAAAGTAATCTGAACCACAGCTAACTCTTGTCAAGAGATTGATGAAGTAAAGTCCTAAACATGGAAAGGAATAATCGGTACCAGCCACTGCAAAAACATGCCAAATTGTAAAGCCCATCGAGGCTAGGAAGAAACTGCATCAACTAACGAGCAAAATAACCAGCTAACATCATAATGACAGGATCAAATTCACACATAACAATATTAACCTTAAATGTAAATGGGCTAAATGCTCCAATTAAAAGACACAGACTGGCAAATTGGATAAAGAGTCAAGATCCATCAGTGGGCTGTATTCAGGAGACCCATCTCACGTGCAGAGACACATAAAGGCTCAAAATAAAGGGATGAAGGAAGATCTACCAAGCAAATGGAAAACAAAAAAAAAGCAGGGGTTGCAATCCTAGTCTCTGATAAAACAGACTTTTTTTTTTTTTTACAACAAAGATCAGAAGAGACAAAGAAGGCCATTACATAATGGTAAAGGGATCAATGCAACAAGAAGAGCTAACTATCCTAAATATATATGCACCCAATACAGGAGCACCCAGATTCATAAAGCAAGTCCTTAGAGACCTACAAAGAGACTTAGACTCCCACACAATAATAATGTGAGACTTTAATACCCCACTGTCAACATTAGACAGATCAACGAGACAGAAAGTTAACAAGGATATCCAGGACTTAAACTCAGCTCTGCACCAAGCGGACCTAACAGACATCTACAGAACCCTCCACCCCAGATCAACAGAATATACATTCTTCTCAGCACCACATCACACTTATTCCAAAACTGACCACATACTTGGAAGCAAAGCACTCCTTAGCAAATGTAAAAGAACAGAAATTATAACAAACTTTCTCCCGGACCACAGTGCAATCAAACTAGAACTCAGGATTAAGAAACTCACTCAAAACCACAGAACTACAGGGACACTGAACAACCCGCTCCTGAATGACTACTGGGTACATAATGAAATGAAGGCAGAAATAAAGATGTTCTTTGAAACCAATGAGAACAAAGACACAACATACCAGAATCTCTGGGACACATTTACAGCAGTGTGTAGAGGGAAATTCATAGCACTAAATGCCCACAAGAGAAAGAAGGAAAGATCTAAAATTGACACCCTAACATCACAATTAAAAGAACTAGAGAAGCAAGAGCAAACACATTCAAAAGCTAGCAGAAGGCAACAAATAACTGAGATCAGAGCAGAACTGAAGGAGACAGAGACACAAAAAACCCTTCAAAAAATCAATGAATCCAGGAGCTGGTTTTCTGAAAAGATCAACAAAATTGATAGACTGCTAGCAAGACTAATAAAGAAGAAAAGGGAGAAGAATCAAATAGACGCTATAAAAAATGATAAAGGGGATATCACCACCGATCCCACAGAAATAAAAACTACCATCAAAGAATACTATAAACACCTCTATGCAAATAAACTAGAAAATCTAGAAGAAATGGATAAATTCCTTGACACATACACTCTCCCAAGACTAAACCAGGAAGAAGCTGAATCCCTGAATAGACCAATAACAGGCTCTGAAATTGAGGCAATAATTAATAGCCTACCAACCAAAAAAACTCCAGAACCAGACGGATTCACAGCCGAATTCTACCAGAGGTATAAAGAGGAGCTGGTACCATTCCTTCTGAAACTATTCCAATCAATAGAACAAGACGGAATCCTCCTTAACTCATTTTATGAGGCCAGCAGCATACTGATACCAAAGCCTGGTAGAGACACAACAAAAAAAAGAGAATTTTAGACCAATATCCCTGATGAACATCAATGCAAAAATCCTCAGTAAAATACTGGCAAACTGAATCTAGCAGCACATCAAAAAGCTTATCCACCAAGATCAAGTTGGCTTCATCCCTGGGATGCAAGGCTGGTTCAACATACGCAAATCAATAAATGTAATCCATCATATAAACAGAACCAAAGACAAAAACCACATGATTATCTCAACAGATGCAGAAAAGGCCTTTGACCAAATTGAACAGCCCTTCGTGCTAAAAACTCTCAATAAACTAGGTATTGATGGGATGTATCTCAAAATAATAAGAGCTATTTATGACAAACCCACAGCCAATATGATAATATTTACTGAATGGGTAAAAACTGGAAGCATTCCCTTTGAAAACTGGCACAAGACAGGGATGCCCTCTCTCACCACTCCTATTCAACATAGTGTTGGAAGTTCCGGCCAGGGCAATTAGGCAGGAGAAAGAAATAAAGGGTATTCAATTAGGAAAAGAGGAAATCAAATTGTCCCTGTTTGCAGATGACATGATTGTATATTTAGAAAACCCCACCATCTCAGCCCAAAATCTCAAGCTGATAAGCAGCTTCAGCAAAGTCTCAGGATACAAAATCAATGTGCAAGAATCACAAGCACTCCTATACACCAATAACAGACAAACAGACAGCCAAATCATGAGTGAACTCCCATTCACAATTGCTTCAAAGAGAATAAAATACCTAGGAATCCAACTTACAAGGGATGTGAAGGACCTCTTCAAGGAGAACTACAAACCACTCCTCAACGAAATAAAAGAGGACACAAACAAATGGAAAAACATTCTATGCTTATTGATAGGAAGAATCAATATCGTGAAAATGGCCATACTGCCCAAGGTAATTTATAGATTCAATGCCATCCCCATCAAGCTGCCAATGACTTTCTTCACAGAATTGGAAAAAACTATTTTAAAGTTCATATGGAACCAAAAAAGAGCCCACATTGCCAAGACAATCCTAGGCCAAAAGAACAAAGCTGGAGGCATCATGCTATCTGACTTCAAACTATACTACAAGGCTACAGTAATCAAAACAGCATGGTACTGGTACCAAAACAGAGATCTAGACCAATGGAACAGAACAGTGCCCTCAGAAATAACACCACACATCTGCAACCATCTGATCTTTGACAAATCTGACAAAAACAAGAAATGGGGAAAGGACTCCCTATTTAATAAATGGTGCTGGGAAAACTGGCTAGCCATATGTAGAAAGCTGAAACTGGATCCCTTCCTTACACCTTATACAAAAATTAATTCAAGATGGATTAAAGACTTACATGTTAGACCTAAAACCATAAAAACCCTAGAAGAAAACCTAGGCAATACCATTCAGGACATAGGCATGGGCAAGGATTTCATGTCTAAAACACCAAAAGCAATGGCAACAAAAGCCAAAATTGACAAATGGGATCTAATTAAACTAAAGAGCTTCTGCACAGCAAAAGAAACTACCATCAGAGTGAACAGGCAACCTACAAAATGGGAGAAAATTTCTGCAATCTATTCATCTGACAAAAGGCTAATATCCAGAATCTACAAAGAACTTAAACGAATTTACAAGAAAAAATCAAACAATCCCATCAAAAAGTGGGCAAAGGATATGAACAGACACTTCTCAAAAGAAGACATTTACGCAGCCAACAGACACATGAAAAAATGCTCATCATCACTGGCCATCAGAGAAATGCAAATCAAAACCACAATGAGATACCATCTCACGCCAGTTAGAATGGTGATCATCAAAAAGTCAGGAAACAACAGGTGCTGGAGAGGATGTGGAGAAATAGGAACACTTTTATACTGTTGGTGGGACTGTAAACTAGTTCAACCATTGTGGAAGACAGTGTGGCGATTCCTCAAGGATCTAGAACTAGAAATACCATTTGACCCAGCCATTCCATTACTGGATATATACCCAAAGATTATAAATCATGCTGCTATAAAGACACATGCATATGTATGTTTACTGCGGCACTATTCACAATAACAAAGACTTGGAACCAACCCAAATGTCCAACAATGATAGACTGGATCAAGAAAATGTGGCACATATACACCATGGAATACTATGCAGCCATACAAAAGGATGAGTTCATGTCCTTTGTAGGGACATGGACGAAGCTGGAAACCATCATTCTGAGCAAACTATTCCAAGGACAGAAAACCAAACACCGCATGTTCTCACTCATAGGTGGGAACTGAACAATGAGAACACTTGGACACAGGATGGGGAACATCACACACCGGGGCCTGTCATGGGGTGGGGCAAGGGGGGAGAGATAGCATTAGGAGATATATCCAACGTAAATGATGAGTTAATGGGTGCAGCACACCAACATGGCACACATGTATACATTTGTAACAAACCCGCACATTGTGCACATGTACCCTAGAACTTAAAGTATAATAATAAAAATAAAAAAATAAAAATAAAAAAAGAAGTAAAGTCTTAAGAGCACAAAAGAATAGTAATATTCTCCTGTTTTCTCTCTGAAGCTAAGGTACACAGCGCCACCTAATGGTAAAAACAAGGCCACCATTCACTACAAGTAAGGCTTTTGGTAAATACAGAATAATTTACCTGAGGCTGAAGCAAAACAACCAGGGATGTGGGGAGACCAGATTGTGCTATAAATAATACTTTCATGGCCTCTAAAGGTGCACAGAGACTTTCCAACAGTTGGATCCCACTACAAATAAATGAATAGATCAATTACTCAAGAGGGATAAATTCAAATTTATGCTTTTACATATACTACATACACCAATAAATTATATACATTTATATATATGCATACAATATATATACAGATCTCAAGGATTTTTAAAGATCTGTTTTGATATAAAGCAAGATTGTATTTAAGGGCCAAACTAATGCTGAGCTAACTATTAGTTCACAGCCAAAAGATTAGAAAATTTTAAGTTCTAACAAGTGTTTTAATTTTTTTTTTAAAAGAAAGCTCAGCTGTCCAATCATAGAGCTACAGAAGTATGTTGGGAAAAGAAAAGAAAATTTAGTGGAAGCTCTAGAGAAGGGAATATTCGTTTTTGAATACAATAATGCTAACATACCAATTTGACAGTTTGATCCCATGAGCCAGACACCACAAGCTGTTCACCTCTGGTTTGGCTCCAATCAACACTATACACCTAAAAACATTGAAAAGTGTTTAGAAAGCAAAAGACCATCAAGTTCAACGTTGCATTTTATCTCTTGTTATATAACAATGAGAGGCAGAACAACTAATTTACTATGTCAAAACATCAAATAATTCCTATCCATCTCAACAAGGTGTCTGAGAAATGAAAAGTTGATCTTGTCCATTCCTCCAGACTTATTCCTTACAGATAAGACTCCATTCTGCTTTCACAGAATTCTACAGTATACTTCCAAACCTTCTTCACTAAAACAAATTATACATATTTTAAAACCTACCAACAAATCACTGTTTGCAGCCCCACGAAGAAATGTCAAAGCAGATTAGAAAGTTAGTCATCTAAAAAAGCTTGCTGGGTCAATGTTTATTGGAAAGCATTAAAATTCAATTAATATCCCTATCTGGCCTTTCTTAGAAAAAGCTTGCAGGAACCAGGTGATCCTTCCAGATCTCTTGGTAAACAGTTTTAGTTATCCAGTGCTGCTATTCTAAAGTATATGCTTCACTGCTCTCAGTGAACCATTTCAAATGAACTATTTGAAAACTTTTGGAAATGTTTTCATTCTTTCATTTTATACAACAGATTATACACAGATCACTGCTGTAAACTACGTTCAACAAAATATGTGCATAATTATACTTTATGAAATTCGTCCTGACAAGGACCTGAGTATATGCCATTGGTATATCACATTGGTGATCAGCCAGCAGGTTACTTTGAATCTTACTACTCTCTCCCACATATACGTAGGAAGTATGAGTATCTGGGCTTAAGCCGCTTACACATGGGTTACTTTCTCTCTGCTGCCCAGTACTATGTTGAGCCATGTTGGAGGCTGAGGAAAAAAACATCAGTAATACTGATCCCGTCACTTATAGGTGGAATCAAAAAAGTCAAACTTAGAGAAACATACAGTAGAATAGTGTTTGCCAGGGGCTGGGGGTGGGGGAAATGGGGATATGTTGGTCAAAGGATACAAACTTCTAGTTATAAGATGAATAATTTCTAGAGATTCAATGTACACCATGGTAACTATTATAAATAATAATGTATTACTGAATACTTGAAATTTGCTAAGAGAGTAGATCTGAAATGTTCTTATCTCACACACAAGAAAATGGTAAGCATTCAAGTGATGGATATGTTAATTAGCTTGACTGTAGGAATCATTACTCAAGATATATTTAGATCAAAACCCTAAGCTGTACAACTTAGATTTTTCTTTTTTTTTTTTCCAAAACAGGGTCTTGTGCAGTCTCCCAGGCTGGAGTGCAGTGGCACAATCTCAGCTCACTGCAGCCATGACCTCCTGGGCTCAGGCGGTCCTCCCACACCTCAGCCTCCTAAGTAGCTGGAGTCACGCTTGCGTGCCACCACACCCAGCTAATTTTTTTCTTATTTTCTGTAGAGACAGTGTCTCACCATGTTCCCCAGGCTGGTCTCAAACTCCTAGGCTCAAGCAGTCCTACCGCCTCAGCCTCCCAAAGTGCTAGGATTACAGGCATGAGCCACCGTGCCCAGCCTACAAATTTTTATTTGCCAATCATAATAAACCTGGAAAAAAGTTTAATAAAATTAATATTAAGCTTCAAAAAAAGTAAAATATCGATATTTTGTTCATAATGGGTTTTTTTGCATTAATTTTTCTTTTTAAAAACATTAACAAATTATTTTGATTATCAAGTTTTTTGGGGCCCCCTTAAATTGTGTACCTAAAGTGAGTGCCTCACACATCCTACCCTAGTCCTGGCCCTGCCTCTGCCCATATTCACGCAAAAGACAGAAGAGTAGTTGGAACACTAAAGGAAGCACAATCCAGCAACAGACAGCAGCTATAAAAGGAATAGAAGGGCCAGTGAAAACCAAAGAGCTGCTGTGGCCATCTGTTAGTTATGGATAGAAAAAAGGCTGGTTTGGAAGCAATCACTGAAGATCTTGAGAGCTAAAGAGTTTGATTTTATCCTCTAAATTTCGCCTACAAAGGACCATATAGTAAATGGTAAGTTTCTTCAAAAAAGGTACATTTCTTCTATAAAGGGCCATATGGTAAATACTTTAGATTTTACAGGCTATTTGGTCACTGTCACAACTACTAAACCCAGCTCTTATAGCACACACCAAGCAGCCATAGTCAATACCGAATGAATGGGCATGGCTTGATTCCAAAAAAACTTTATTTGTAAATCTAACTGCAGGCCAGATTTGGTCCTGGCCCACATGACGTAGTTTGCCAATCCCTGCTCTAGGCTGATGTAAACAGTCAAAAATAAAAATAGCAAACCTTTATTGAACACTCTGAGTGTCAGATCCTGTTCATAAGCACTTTATGTATTTTATTTCATTTAATCTTCATTTATATGAAGTAGATACTATATCAAGGCCCAGAGAGGTTAAGTAATTTGTCCAGAGTCCCAAAGCTAGTAAGGTGCAGATATGAAATCTGAACGTGGGCAGCCTAATTGCAGAGTCCACTTTTAATCGCAATGTGAGGCTATCTGTACAGCGTGCTACTTGAGGGCACTGTTGAATCAGAACTTCTTGGCTACCTTAAGCCATGATATCAAGGAACTAAAGCTCTACCCCTGCTGGTTTCACCCTTTACTGGAGCTACATTTGGGCCTAGATTGATTCCATTGTGTTTTCATGAATTACCTATACACAGATCTTAAAGCCCCTGTCCACTTGTGAATTTCCATTTATCCATCAAGACGTGCCCCATTACACCCCTTACGAAAGAAGCCTCCCCTGATAAGCCCTTCAATGAGTCATATGCTGCCTTCAACAGCAGCTCACACCTACTTCTAACTCAGCATTTACCATATTTTATTTACTATAAAAGAATGTTACATAACTCACATACCTGCTAGATTTTGGAGACTCCTAATGAGCAAAACATCTTGTACATCTATGTTCATCACAGTAAAATAGGCACTCAAACGTTGGTTAAAATAATTTAACCAATTAAATTTTTCTTTACAACCTGAATCACTGCTAGGTAGGTACAGAGAACTACTAAGTAAATACTCATCATCAGCTCAGACTCCACTGCCTCCACACATTTCCAGTGTGATGCAGCAGGTGACACCTTATGACTACTCACCTTCTAAAACTGCAGGAGCCTCCACCGGCTCAAGAGAATCCAGCCTGAATCAACACCAAAGATAGAAGGTAAGAAAACCATGCTGATGGCATTGTTGCTGTCAGCTGTCTTCTGTTGCACAACCAAGTAGCAAGCATTAGGTCTCTATGACAGAGCTAAAGATAGGACACACATGGTGGTGAAGTTAAAAATGGGATCATAAAGAAGGAAACAGGCTGAGTGCGGTGGCTCATGCCTGTAATCCCAGCACTTTGGGAGTCCGAGGCGGGCAGGTCACTTGAGGCCAGGAGTTCAAGACCAGCCTGGCCAACATGGTGAAACCCCGTCTCTACTAAACATATAAAATTTAGTCAGGTGTGATGGCAGGCACCTGCAGTCTCAGCTACTCAGGAGGCTGAGGCAGGAGAATCGCTCCCAGGAGGTGGAGGTTGTAGTGAGCCAAGATTGTGCCACTGCACTTTAAGCTGGGTGACAGAGAGAACCTGTCTCAAAAAAAAAAAGAAAAAGAAAAAGAAAAGAAAGGCAACTCAATACTATGTTTAAAATATTAGGACATGGGAAAGGAACTAACAGATCAGGAGACTGTGTGGGTTTTCTTTTTTAATTTAAAAAAAAGAGTAATTACACCAGGCATGGTGGCTCATGCCTGTAATCCCAGCACTTTGGGAGGCCGAGGCAGGAGGACTGCTTGAGGCCACGAGTTCGAGACCAGCCTGGAAAATATGGCGAGACCCCGTCTCTATAAAAAATTTTAAAAATTAGCCAGGTGTGGTGACATATAACAGTAGTCCCAGCTACCCAGGAGGCTGGGGTGGGAGGACGGCTTGAGCCCACAAGGTCATGGTCAAGACAGCAGTGAGCAGTGATCACGCCACTGCACTCCAGCCTGGGTAGCAGAGAAAGACCTTGTCTCAAAAACAAAACAAAACAAACTATAAACATAAGTACAAAAGGGGTGCTTGGATGGAAGATTCAGCTTCGTGCTCAGAAGAGAAAGACTGAGGCAGGGCCCTGAGGGCTGGCTAAAATGTCAATAGGCAAAAAGCAGAGGTGAAACAGTAACCAGAAAACTTCCTCAAACACATAAATGGGAATATACAGCACCCTAGGGATCGGGGGTAGTGAACACTGCAAGATAACACCAAGGTTTTGCGCCTGAGAACTGTCAGAGATGGCAGCATTAACAAAAGTGAAAGACTGGAGGAAGGAAAATAATGTAATTTTATATATACTGAGTTTGAGGTGACAGCAAGACAGGGTTTGGGCATTAACCTCAAGCTCTGAAAAAAGTTCACAGCCAGAGAGATGTTTGAGAAACAGCTGAAAAGGGAAGAATGAATTCCATTATCCCAACTTCAATCAATTCACTCATCTATTCAACAAATATTTATTAAGCACCTACTATGTACTAGGCACGGGGGGAAAGGAGGTTACGATTTTAGATAAGACCAGCCCCCATGGATCTTATATTTTAGCAGCAGAAAACATGCTATAAATAAATGTATAATTTCAAGTTGCAATTTTTTTAAAAACTACAAAGAAAAAGCAGAGTAAGGAGAACAGAAAATAATGACAAGGGCAGGGGGTCACTTCTCAACAAAATGGCCAGGAAAGACCTCTCTGTGCAGAGACTTGAATGCAGTTAAAGACTGAACTCTGCAGACCCGAGATGAAAGGCTCAGGTTACAGAGAACAGGGAGAGACCTTAACAGGGAACAAGCTTGCCAGATTCAGGGAAGAGCAAGGTTGAATAGCTGGGAGGGATAAGATCCTAAAGGGCTATGGCTAAGAATTTGTCTATGATTTCTCTTAAGAGGTTACAACCATCAACCATAAGTTACCACTTAGATTATAACATCCTTCTAACTGCTCTCCCCATCCATTTTTGTTTACCTCCAATCCATTATCCACATTGCATAAAAAGTAATCTTTAGAAAATACAAATTAAATGTCACTCCCCTGTGCAAAGCCTTTCAATGGTTTCACACTATATGTAGCTCCTCCAACTTAGCATCTTCGCTCAACATTATGTGAGATTCATCCATGTTGATTCTTATTACCCAAAGGTCAAAATCATGCAAAACTATGCATGACTTAGGGATGCATACATATGTAGTAAAAATAGAAAGAAAAGCAAAAAATATATAAATAGAAAATTCAGGCTAGTGGTTACTCCTGGGAAGAAGCGAGGAAGAAAAAAAAGCAGAGAGAAGAAGGATAAGACTAGAAAGGGTAAGCAGGGGACGCTAATGGTATAGGTAATGTTTCATTTCTTAAGCTAGATGGTGAATATGTGTGTTCAATATATCATTTTTACATCTTACATGTATTTTATAATGTATAAAATATTTCATTGATTTTTAAAATCTGCAATGTCTTTCCACTGATCTTGGCACAATGGCCAAAACGCTGACAGCTCTAAGCACACAGGCTCTATCCTCTCTGGTCAAGCATGCTCTTTCATTTGCCTCTAACACTACTACCCTGGCCTCTCCATTTGAATAATTCATTCCAACTTCCCCTTTAGACCAAAGGATGCCCTCCCTGCCCCTTCCCCAGACAAACCCTCCCTTCCCATAACACTGCATACATTCACAGCGCTTACCACATTAGACATTAGACAACCAGAATCCTGCCTCCCCAGACAGGACAAGGACCCCAAGAGGGCAAGGGCATGCCTAAGGTGTTTTGTCTTCCCAGCTAGCCTGGTACAGTATCTTGCACACAGTGGAGTTAATAAAAGTTCCTGGAATGAATGAAGGAAAAGAGAAACAAATCTGAATGGAAAGCACATCTTCTATTAGTCTCCTCTTCCATCTCTTCCTTATTCCCAACCTCCCCGTCCACACTCATTCAAATAGTGGGCATGGCAAATGGTCAAATTAAATACAAAAAGGAAGAGAGATATGCAGTGCCTGACTTTATGCTTTAAGAGCAGGGTCCTCTAGAGGCCTATCTGATTAAATTACTCTTGGCAGTGGTGAAGAAAATTAACCAGGAAAATGGGAAAAGAAAAAAACCCTCCGCACAATGTTTTGTGCTGCTTTATGAAATCTGAACCTCATCAAAACCACAGTTTGAGAGGACAAATTTTATTACTGAAACCAATTCCCAAAGAGCTCATATTTAATCTACTGTAAAGCATTGCCCTTTTTAAGTTGGTCTACTTAATTAAAAATTGTCAAATAAAAAACTATGTCCAGAATTTTTATTATTATCTGTATGAATACAAAGGAAAGGGTCACTGACTTTTAATTACTGAGTGATTAGAAAGGGCTATATATTTCTTTTAAGGTGAAACTTAAATTTTCTCTTTTTTTTCTCTTTTGAGACAGGATCTCACTCTGTTACCCAGGCTGGAGTGCAGTGCCACGAACGAGCACAGCTCACTGCAGCCTCCACCTTCTGGGCTCAATTGATCCTCCCACCTCAGCCTCCCGAGTAGCTGGGACCACAGGTGCACACCACAACACCAGCTAATTTTTTAATTTTTTGTAGAGACAGGGTCTTACCATGTTACCCAGGCTGGTCTCTAAATCCTGGGCTCACGTAATCCCCCTGCCTAGGCCTTCCAGAGTGCTGGAATTACATGCATGAGCCACCATACCCAGCCCTGAAACTTAAATTTGCAGGTTTTTTCATTATGGAAATTTTAAAACATGCATAAAAGTAGAGAGAATAGTATAATAAACCCCCAGGCACCCATTACACACCTTCCATAATGATCAACATGTTGCCCATCATGTTTCTTCTGTCCCATTATTGACTGAATGACTGACTGCTGGAGTATTTTAACATCAGATCTTTTATTCCTAAATACTTCAGCAGGTAAGGCTGGTTTATCTTTTTTTACATAAGCACAGGCCAATTTCACCCCAACAAGATTAACAATGGCTACTTAATATCATTTAACACTCAGTCCTTATTCATATTTCCCTGACTGTCCCAAAAATGTTTCTTTTACAGTCGGCTTATTTGAATCAGTACCCAAACAAGACCCACATTTTACACTTAGCTGTTATGTCTCTTAAGTATCCTCTAAGATAGGACAGTCCTCCTCCTGACACCTTGCTCTTTCTGCCCCACATCCCATAACATTTACTTGTTGAAAAAACCAAGTTATTGGTCTTGTAGAATGTCTTGCCTTCTGGATTATCCCAAATGTTTCCTCATGGTGGTAATTAACTTTTTTCTCTACCCTTCCAATTTCCTTTAAATTAGAAGTTAGATCTGGAGGCTTAATCAGATTCAGTTCATGTTTTTTAGCTTCCAATTATATTAGGAGGCATATAATTTCTGGTTGACCCACTTTTAGTGATCCTAAGATTGTTCACAGAATGTTTCAATCTTAAACTAATGGTTTTAGCATCCACATGATCCCTGCCTAATCATTATTTCATTACGGGCTACTAAATAGTGATTTTCTAATTCTGTTATTCCTTCTGCATTTATTAGCTAGAACTCTATTAGCAAGAACTTTTCTTATCAACTATTTTATAATACCACAATAAAACTCATACAAGAAAGGGAAGGTAAATGCACTGATTCTTTACTTTTGTTTATCAATTTTCAGAATAATGAGCTGGATGTCCTAATAATCTTCAATGGTGGCTACATTTTTCCTAATCACAACTCCATCTCCATGTAAGGACTGAAAATACACGTACGTGTGTGTGTGTGTGTGTGTGTGTGTGTGTGTGTGTGTGTGTGTGGTGTTTAAATTCATTGCTTTCATTCTTTTGGTTGTTCCAATAGTCTCATCTTCGGCCAGTGAGAGTCCCTTCAAGTTGTACCTTCTAAACCTTTGATATGTCTCCAGCGGCCTTTCATAGCTTCCCTGCTTTCTGACACAAGAAGATGTCTTGCATTCCCGCCCAGCTCTGGAATAAATGACTTCTCCAAAGACACTATTCCTGTTAGTGGCAAACAGTATTTAGAGGCCATACTCAGGGCACTAAGAATATTCACTGCTACTCAGTTGTCACTGCTTCTAAATCTTTACTGTGCAAAAAACAAAGAAATATGTACTTTTTTTAGACAGAGAAAAATAAATCACAAGTTTATATAACTATTCCCCATTTAACTTTAAGATCGCTTCTACTTCTTTATTCTCATAACGCTTTTCTCTCACTTTAAAACTTTCAGTTTCTTTCTTTTTTTTTTTTTTTTTTTGTGACGGACTCTCACTCTGTCGCCCAGGCTGGAGTGCAGTGGCGCGATCTTGGCGCACTGCAAGCTCCACCTCCCAGGTTCACGCCATTCTCCCGCCTCAGCCTCCCGAGCAGCTGAACTACAGAGGCCGCCACCACACCCGGCTAATTTTTTAAAATATTTTTTAGTAGATACAGGGTTTCAGGATGGTCTCAATCTCCTGACCCTGTGATCCGCCCACCTCAGCCTCCCAAAGTGCTGGGATTACAGGGGTAAGCGTGGCTAAAACTTTCAGTTTCTAATGACATAATTACTGATATGCCTTATCCTACAATGTACATATGAGTTTCAAAGTAACAATGTTAATTTTTTTGAATGCAGTTTCAAATTTCTTTCCAATTCTTTGTTTTTGTTTCTTGTGACAAGAGTCTCACTCTGTTGCCCAGGCTGGAGTGCAGTGGCATGATTTCACTCACTGCAAACTCTGCCTCCCGGGTTCAAGCGATTCTCCTGCCTCAGCCTCCTAAGTAGACGAGATTACAGATGTTCACCACCACACCCGGCTAATTTTTGTATTTTTAGTAGAGATGGGGTTTCACCATGTTGGCCGGGCTGGTCTCGAACTCCTGGCCTCAAGTGACCCATTCGCCTTGATCTCCCAAAGTGCTGGGATTACAGGCGTGAACCACTATGCCCAGGCCTAATTATTTTTGTTCATTAGACTGATCTTATTAGGAATGTATAATCACAATACTGGGTTTTTAAAGTCACTTGAATAATTATTTTCAATACCTAGTTATGCCACCAATTTGATAGATCTTTAGATTAATGTGCTTGTTTTCAATTTTTAGCAATTGCTTTTTCTTTCCAACTTATTAATATATCGGGATTCTTAATTACATAAAACATTTCAATGGTTCCAAGGTCAAAACTATAATACAAGTTATATCTGAAGAAATCTTATTTCCATTCTGGTCCCCCTTCCCCTGCTTTCTACCTTACCCCCTCTTTCAAGGTAACCATTTTTATTAGTTTTTGAATTATTTTTCCATTGTTTCTTTTTGAAATGTATATACACTATATATATTTATAATACATAACAGCTATAGTTAAATATATATGCTTCTATTCCTCTCTTTATGTAAAACAAATTTTACATATATTTACATAGCTCTACCAATAATTTCACCTCATATTAGCTTGCAGCAAAACTAAACATAATTTCTAGTTTCATATAAGTTCTCAAATAAGATTGCATAATTCTCCTACATATGCTTTTTAATAGATTCTAAAATCAGAGATGGGGATTTTAATTTCTATCTACAATTCACTCACTAACTCACTTCAGAGACATGCATAGTGTTGACACCTACACTGTGTGTATCAGAGAGACTAGATATAGTAGCAGCAGTCATGCTTCAGAGTCCTTCTCTATCTGAACATATTCTATTATAGTTTCCATCTATTTAAAACTATCATTTTCTCTTCTTTAAAAAATTTTAGAAACTTTGAGGTTAGATAATGGGTTGGGAATAATGATTTTGCAAGGTAAATCAAATCGCTCCTTTTATTAAAGGTTTTTTAAATCTATATTTTGAATATTGCAATCTCCAAATTACTAGATAACACACTTATGAAGGTCATTAGAATTGAACACTTACCAAGTCAAGGCAGTGGCTTCCAAACAATGCTGCACATTGAAATCATCTGGGAATCTTTAAATAATACTGATGTCTGGCTCCAGCCCCAGACACTGTGACCCGGGCATGAAGATATTTTAAAGCTCCTGGCTGGATGCAGTGGCTCACGCCTGTAATCCTAGCACTTTGGGAGGACGAATCAGGCGGATCACAAGGTCAGGAGTTCGAGATCAGCCTGGCCAACATGGTGAAATCCTGTCTCTACTAAAAATACAAAAATCAGCCAAGCACGGTGGCACACACCTATAATCTGAGCTACTCAAGAGGCTGAAGCAGGAGAACTGCTTGAACCCGGGAGGTGGAAGTTGCAGTGAGCTGAGAACATGCCACTGCACTCCAGCCTGGGCAAGACAGGAAGACTTTGTCTCAAAAAAAAAAAAAGAAAAAAAAATTTTTATAAGCTCCCAAAGTGATGCTAATCTGCTGCAAAGTTTAAGAACCACAGACTTAAGGCTAGGGACAGTGGCTCAAGCCTGTAATCCCAACACTTTGGGAGGCTGAGGCGGCCAGAACACCTCAGGTCAGGAGTTCAAGACCAGCCTGACCAACACGTTGAAACCCCATCTCTACTAAAAATACAAAATTAGTCATGCCTGTTAGCCCAGATACTTGGGAGAGTGAGGCAGGACAATCACTTGAACCTGGGAGGCGGAGGTTGCAGTGGGCCAAGATTGCACCATTGCACTCCAGCCTGGGCAACAAGAGTGAACCTCCATCTCAAAAAAAAAAACAAAAAACAAAAAACTAAAGAGTTAAGACAAGCCTTTGCATACCTTTTTTATGTTAAGTATTAAAATTCCAAATGCCTGAATTGTAGTCTAGTCCTACCTAACAGCTAATACTTAAAGAAGCAGATTAAGTAGAAAATGGGTAATACTTACCTATACATGTATGTCCTGTTTTCTGCCCACAGTGTGTGGCCCAAAATCTACACAATCCATCTTTCTCCTGAATTTTCAAAGCATAAAGTCCAACCCCCACCATCCAGGTATTCAAGGCCCATTAGGATATGATCCTTACCCACCTCCATTACACCATCTCCTAGTACACACACTCTATGCTCCAGGCACATCAAAGGACATCTGGTTGTGTGGACATGCCACGCTCTTTCACAAATCTTAACTTTTGTAGAGGCTCTTCTCCATCAGAAATGTCCTTTTCAGTTGGGTGTGGTGGCTCATGCCTATAATCCCAGGACTTTGGGAGGCCAAGGCAAGTGGATTGCTTGAGCCCAAGTGTTCCAGACCAGCCTGGGCAACATGGAGAAACCCCATCTCTACAAAAAAATTCAAAAATTAGCCAGGCATGGTGGCAAGCGCCTATAGTCCCAGCTACTTAGGAGGCTGAAGCAGGAGGATTGCTCGAGCTCAGGAGGCCAGAGGATTGCTTGCCTCAGGAGTCAGAGGTTGCAGTGAACTGAGATTGTGCCACTGCAGTCTGCCTGGGCAACAGAGTGAGACTCCATCTCAAGATAAAAACAAAACAAAAAATGTCCCTTTCTCTTAGGGCTGCCTAGCAAACTACTAAAAACTACTAACTACCCAAGACTCAGGTCAAATAGCAACTCTTCTGTGGCAGTCCCTGGTTCTCCTCTCTGTGTACCTTCTAGATATCTCTTTTCAATATCTATCATGTTGTACTGAATGGTTGTTTTTTTTGTTGTTGTTGTTTTTTAATTTACGTGGGACCCTAAATGGTTTGTCTGCATGTCCCAAACTACAACCAGAGAACAGCACATGAGTCTTATTTATACCTACATCTTCAATGACTGGCACATGCCTGGCATATAATATGTGCTACAAGTAGAGACAGGTCTGCCTTTTTTAATACAAGTCTAAACTTTAAAATATAAAACAAAGCCAAAAGAAGGTAAATGCTTTTAAAACATGAGAATTGAAAAGTGATGACATATCACATCCTAATGGCAGTAAAATCCAAAAAGGGAGAATTGTTCAAGTGACATCTAACTAGAAACTATTTTTCTGTACAATCACAATCTTCACAGGGAAAAGCTTTAAATGGCTATTATCAATTGTAATAAAATCTTACTGCAGTAACCTATTCCAAAATGAATGGCTGGGCATGACTAAATATGCAAAAAGAAATATATCAAGTCCAACTATTTCCTCAATTTTTAAAAAAGAAACAGGATGCAAAGAAAAAAAATGCCTTCAGTTGATAAATGTGTTGTGTAGTTTTAAACATAAATGCATTTCTGAAGAAAACACACTAGTTTTAAATGCAGGACTGGTTGTCATTCTGCATTAATATTTTTTATTGGCACCTGATACGGATCTCATCTTGAATTGTAATCCCCACGTGTCGAAGGAGGGACCTGGTGGGAGGTGACTGGATCATGGGTGCAGTTTCCCCCATGCTGTTCTAGTGATCGTGAGTTTTCATGTGATCTGATGCTTTTAAAAGTGGCAGTTTCCCTTGCTCTCTCTCTCCTGTCACCTTCTGAAGAAGGTATCTGCTTCCACCATGATTGTAAGTTTCCTAAGGCCTCCCCAGTTATGCAGAACTGTGAGTCAATTAAGCCTCTTTCCTTTATAAATTACCCAGCCTCAGGTATTTCTTTATAGCAGTGTGAAAAAGGACTAATATAGAGAATTGGTACCAGGATAGTGAGGTACTGCTATAAAGATAATCTGAAAGTGTAAAAGCAACTTTGGAACTGAGTAACGGGCAGAGGCTGGAACAGTGTGAGGGCTCAGAAGAAGACAGGAAGATGTGGGAAAGTTTGGAAATTCTTAAAGACTTCTTAAATGGTTCTGAACAAAATGCTAATAGTGATATGAACAATGGAGTTCAGGCTGAGGTGGTCTCAAATAGAGATGACGAACTTACTGGGAACTGGAGTAAAGGTCATTCATGCAATGCTTTAGCAAAGAGACTGGTGGCATTTTGCCCCTGCCCTAGAGATCCGTGGAAGCTTGAATTTGAGAGAGATGATTTAGAGTGTCTGGTGAAAGAGATTTCTAAGCACCAAAGCATTCAAGAAGTGACCCGGTTGTTTCTAAAAGTGTATAGTCACATGCATTCATGAAGAGATTATTTGAATTTGGAACTTACATTTAAAAGGGAAGCACAGCATAAAAGTTTAGAAAATGTGCAACCTAACCATGAGGTAGAAAAGAAAAACCTATTTCTTGGGGGGAAATTCAAACCTGCTGCAGAAATTTGTATAAGTAACAAGGAGCCAAATATTAATAGCCAAAACAATGGGAAAAATGTATCCAAGGCATGTCAGAGACATTTGCAGAAGCCCCTCCCATCACAGGCCCAGCGGCCTAGGAGGGAAAAATGGTTTTGTGGGCCTGAGTGGCCCTGCTGCTCTGTGCAGCCTCAAGACATGGTGCGCTGCATCCAGCTGCTCTAGCTCCAGCCATGGCTAAAAGGAGCCAAGGTACAGCTCAAGCCATTGCTTCCGAGGGTGCAAGCCCTAAACCTTGGCAGCTTCCATGTGGTGTTGGGTCTGTGGGTGCACAGAAGACAAGAAGAGTTTAGAAGACAAGAGTTTAACCTCCACCTAAATTTCAGAGGATGTATGGAAACACCTGAATGTCCAGGCAGAAGTCTGCTGCAGGGGAGGAGCCCTCATGGAGAACCTTTGCTAGGGCAGTACAGAAGGAAAATGTGGGGTTGAAGCCCCCACACAGTCCCCACTGGGGCACTGCCTACTGGAGTTGTGAGGAGAGAGCCACTGCCCCCCAGGCTCCAGAAAGGTAGATTCACTGACAGCTTGTATTGTACAGCTGGAAAAGCCACAGGCACTCAATGCCAGCCAGTGAAAGCAGCCATAAGGACTGCACCTTTCAGAGCTACAAGGGTAGAGCTGCCCAAGGCCATGGGAGCCTACCCCTTGGATGTGAGATATGGAGTCAAAGGAGATCATTTCAGAGCTTTAAGATTTAGTAACTGCACTGCTGGGTTTCAGACTTGCATGGGGCCTGTGGCCCCTTTGTTTTGGCCAATTTCGCCCATTTGAAACATTTAGCTAATGCCTATAGCCCCACTGTATCTTAGAAGTAACTAACTTGTTTTTTATTTTATAGGCTCATAGGCAAAAGGGACTTGCCTTGTCTCAGATGAGACTTTGGACTTGGACTTTTGGGTTAATGCTGGAATAAGTTAAGACTTTGGGGGACTGTTGGAAAGTCATGATTGGTTTTGAAATGTGAAAAAGACATGAGATTTGGGAGGCACCAGGAGTGGAATGATATGGTTTGGCTTTATATCCCCACCCAAATCTCATCTTGAATTGTAATCCCCATGTGTCCAGGGAGGAACCTGGGAGGAAGTGATCAGATCACGGGGGCAGTTTCCCCCATGCTGTTCTTGTGATAGTGAGGGAGTTCTCAAAAGATCTGACGGCTTTAAAAGTGGCAGTTTCCCCTGCTTTCTCTCTCTCTCTTTCTCTCTCTCCTGCTGCCTTGTGAAGAAGGTTATCTGCTTCCCCTTTACCTTCTGCCATAATTTTAAGTTTCCTGAGGCCTCCCCAGTCATGTGGAACTGTGAGTCAATTAAACCTCTTTCCTTTATAAATTACCCACTCTCAGGTATTTCTTTATAACAACGTGAAAACAGACTAATACAATACCTATCATTATTGACTTCTCAGCTTCTATCATTATCAAAAAGTAAATAATTGGTTCATTTTTTAAAGTAAACAAGATTTTAACTCTTGAAATGTATAAGCAAATACATTTCCTCCATAACAGAATACTAATAGTTGTATACTTAGGTCAAAAATAAGTTTTTATAAGCAATGCTCAAAAACCTCAATGGATCAAATATGTTATAAAAATTCAGCAAATTGATAAACCTTGTTATTTGACTATGAGAACAAATTTTAACTCATTTTTAAATTGTGATAAGCCAACTCATTAGTCTGAAAATTAGAAATTAATATATTACATTGATTTATGTCATCTTTAAAGTCACTTTAACTCACTCTCAGTAGCACAGTGTTTTAAGTCAGAAAGCAGTGAAATAAAATTGTCAATTCACTCTTATTTTTCTATTCTCACTGAACTTTTAAAAATTTTTATTATATATTCAGCAGCATTAGAATAAGCAAAGCCAAAGGCATTTTATGGGACTCAAAAGACATAATGACCTCTGCAGACACCAGTTAAACAATAGACAGAAGAATTTGATTCCTACTTCGATGCTAGGTTTAGCAACCATTCACACAGATAATGTCCATGTTTTTCTTTCTTTTCATTTCACCAAGACCTTCATTCCTCAAAGCCTAAAATATATCTAAATCTTGGATTTCTCTTTTTTGCTTCATCTGACAACTTGAAAATTGACTGTTGGACACATAGCCATCAAGTGGTAAAGTGGGTAACTGGAAAAGTTCTAACTTGTTTTACATTTTTCAAACCCTATTATAATAAGAGCAAATAATAATACTAGCTCATATTTATTCAATGCTGGTCTGTGATACAGACTACTAATAAACTTAGTTTGCAAATAAAAACACTCAAGTTTAGGAAAAATATGTGACATACGCAAGGTCTCACAACAGGTAACTTACAAAGCTGGGATTCAAATCCAAGATTGACTAAAACCATGCTATACATCTTTATTATATACTCTCTTCCACAGAAGAAAATGACCCATTAGTTGCTCTTCTATTTCACAACACAGCTTCCCTGAACATACTGGTGGAAAAAAAAAAAACAGAAATTGGCTATGTTCATTATCAACTTTTTTTTTTAATAACTTTTTTTTAAGGCAGGGTCTCACTCTGTTGTCCAGGCTGGAGTGCAGTGGCACGATCTCAGCTCACTGCAACCTCCACCTCCCACGCTCAAATGATTCTTGTGCCTCAGCCACCAAATAGTTGGGACTACAGGTGTGCACCACCACACCCAGCTAATTTTTGTATTTTTAGTAGAGGAGGGGTTTTCGCCATGTTGGCCAGGCTGGTCCCAAACTCCTGGCCTTCAGTGATCTGCCCACCTCGACCTTCCAAAGTGTTAGGATTACAGGCATGACTCACTGCACTCAGCCTCATTTATTAATTTATTCAACAAATATTTACTAGCTCCTTAAAACTCTCATTTGAACTTAAATCCTTTTAAGTATTTTTGAGTATCTGGCATATGCAATGGACTGAATATGTCCCCACAAAACTCACATGTTGAAATCTTAACCCCCCAATGTAATGGTTTTAGGACTTAGGGCCTCTGGGGGGTAATTAGGTCATGAATGTAGAGCCCTCATGAATGGGATTAGTGCTCTTATAAAAGGGATTTCCAAAACCTCTCTCATTCTCTTTCCACCACCTGTAGATACAATGAAAAGACAGTAGTAGTCTTTGACCTGAAAGAGGGCCCTCATCAGAACCCAAACATGTGGGCACCCTGACCTTGGACTTCCAACCTCCAGAATAGTAAGAAATAAATTTCTGCTCTTTATAAGGCACCCAGTCTATAATACTTTGTTACAGCAGCCTGAACAGACTGAGGCAGAAACTGGTGCCAAGAATTAGGGGTGCTGCTGTAACAAATACCTAAAAAGGTTATCTTCATTTATTTTTCACATAACCAAGCAAAGTATGTGAAACAGTAAACTCTGACTGTTGAAGCCATTTAATTGTTTTCTATTACACTAACATTCAAGGCATTCTGATACAAACGCTTACCAAAAAGTGCATTTGAAAAGAAAACGAGGAAGTCTAACTAGAATAGCAGTACGCAAAACAAATTTAAAAAATTAAAAAACAGAAGTGTGTCTTCGGTTCAAGAAATCAGCTGCAAAATCACAGAATGATGTAAAACTGGTTTAATAGCAGTTCAAATAACAAAAGAGGTAAGTGTGTTACTAGCAGACTCAAAGTAACCTAACACTAAGACATGGCTGAGAACAATGTATAGCCACTTTAGGTAATATTATTAGAGCTAGGGGCTCAAGACTATGGTGGTAAAATCTTATAAAGCTTAGCCCTTCATCACATTTCTGGAATAAATTAGGCATATATTGAAAGGGGAGTTGAAAAACAGGATTATCAAAGGAGGCTATCAGAAGGATGAAAGACGTACAGATCATGTCATCTGAGGACAGGACAATGAAATGACAAGTGCACAGTCTGGAAGAGAGCACGATGGCTATTTTCAAGAGGTTTCCTGGACAAGAGGGGCTGGACTTGGTCTTGCCACTTCAGAGAAAGACACTAAAAGCAGCAGTTGGTTGCTATAGAAGGTAGAGTTAGGATTACAAGAAGCAGTTTCTTAATAATCAGAACAACCTAAAAGTCAAATAATTTATCTCAAGAGAAAGTGAAATTTACTTTCACTGAGAGGAAGTAAAGACTGAGTGAGCATCCATCCAGGATATCCTAGAACAGTATTTTCCAGAGAGTAGTTACACCAGAGATTATTTTAACTGGTACATACATTTATTTTATTCATTACTTACTTATCTCAATGTACACTAAAAACAAATAAATGTACATACTAAAGTAGCCATCAACCCCATTGTTTCATGAATATTACTGTTTTAGGATAAATGAAGCAATGACTTTACTTGATTGAAAGAAAAACATTAAGTCAATATATTGAATTTACCTTAACTAGCTATATTATTTTATGATGTCAGTTATCATCCTTGAATTTATATAGATAATAAAAGGCACCAAAGATTTAAGAAAAAGGAAAAAAAAAACTTCTGAAAAGAAAAATATTTTTTAAAAAAGAAAGAAGGAAAAGAAATACATTAATTATAATACAAGTGGTATAAAAAGATGTCAAACATCACAAAAACTAGCCTGGGCAACATAGCGAAACTCCATCTCTACAAAAAACAACAACAACAACAAAACACACACACACAAAAATTGGCTGGGCACGGTGGCTCACGCCTATAATCCCAGCACTTTGGGAGGCCAAGGCAGGTGGATCATGTGAGCCCAGGAGTTCAAGACCAGCGTAGCCAACATAGTGAAACCCGTCTCTACTAAAAATACAAAAATTAGCAGGGCACAGTGGCGCACGTCTGTAATCCCAGCTACTCGGGTGGCTAAGACATGAGAATGGCTTGAGCCCATTCCAGAAGGTGGAGGTTGCAGTAAGCCAAGATTGCACCACTGCACTCTAGCCTGGGCAACAGAGTGAGACCCTGACACACACACACACACACACACACACACACATTCACACAGGTTCCACAAAAGTATCTGAATTTTGGACATACTGTTCTGTAGAGATTCGTGCATTGATTATCCTGAAACTAAAATCTCTCCTTTACCAAAATTGTCTTAATATTCAGTAATTCCCTGAAAACACAGTAATTTACAACTACATTTATTCAAATAGCTATCATAATTAAAATAAAAACTAAAATTTTTCATTATTTCAGTAACAATCTTAGAAATCTTGATTGTCAATAGCTATAGCTATAAAACATCTGGACCCCTCACGTAACTAATCTTTACCACAAAAGACTGATATTCTTGCATCTAATAAGCATTTATTGAGGGCCTTCTCGGGCCAGGCACTGTGGTGGACAAAAATTTGAAAGTAGATTAGCAAGTTTTCATTTGAAGGATGTACTGCTCCCTTAAGGAAAATCTTAAAACATTTAAGGTAAAAACACAAAAAGAGGATGTCTTTATGTTCACTGAAAATATACATGTATGTTAGTACAACTGAAGCCCAAACTATTTTCTATGCTATACATACACACACACAAAATCTAGACACATGAACCAGATTTAGATATAAAATCCCTTCAGTAAGTTCTGCCTCATACTCAGTATTTCATGCTCTTGCTCCAATATACTCTGAAACACCTCGGGAATCTCACTGAAGCCCCAAAGGCAATCTTGTGATGTCTATGTGAAAAGTCCACCTACCTCCACCTTCAGGCACCATGTGGCAAGCACATTCTTAGAGTGCAAAGAAAGTGATGGGCCTCTCAGGAGGAAATGGTGCCAGCGTACACTGCTGGAGGTGTTTTTTCTGCCTAATGAGAAGACTGACCTTTTCTTTTCTTTCCCCGCTCCTTAGGCCAAGAGGTACTTTATGTTTGAATAATCAAATAATAAGTGACATCTAGTATGTATAAGAAATGCTAAAGTTTAAACTTGTCCCCTGAAGATATTTCTCCATGTGTCTATCCCAAAATGGATTTCAACCAAAGTCGAAGAAAGAAAAATAATCAGCCCAGAAAGATTCCCCTCCTACCTCCTGAGCGTGTTCTTTATAGACTTGCAGTGGCTCTGCAGCTTTGGCAGTGTCCCAGAGCTGCAGCGAGCCATCGCCACTACAGGTGATGAGGACATGTTCGTTGTTCTCACTCCAAGTCACATCAAACAAACCATCATTCCAGTCAAAGCTACACTAGGAAAAAACAAACAACAAAAAAATACAACACTTACATAGGCAACTACACAACAAAAAAAATAACAATTATGGTTTTTTTCTTTCAATTTATCACATATTTTAACACGTATATCTCATGTAATCTGCACAACTATGGGAGTTAAGTAGAGTAGGTACTTGACAAATATGGCAACAGATTCAGAAAGGTTAAAAAAACAGTCCAGTGGAACGTAGTAGTCCAAAAATGTAATAGTACACAGTATACTGCTCCACATTTTTTTATGCTTAAATTTTATAATTTATGAGTGGACACTAAGAGACAGGCTTCAGATTTGTTTTGTTTTTTATTTGAGAGAAAGAGTCTTGTTCTGTCATCCAGGCTGGAGCGTAGTGGCCCAATCACAGCTCACTACAGCCTTGAACTGGACTCAAGCAATCCTCCCACCTCAGCCTCCCAAGTAGCTGGGACTACAGCCTAAAAATTAAAAAAATTTTTAGGCTGGGCCCAGTGGCTCACGCATATAATACCAGCACTTTGGGAGGCCAAGGTGGGCAGATCACCTGAGGTCAGGAGTTTGAGACCAGCCTGGCCAAAATGATGAAACCCCATCTCTACTAAAAAATACAAAAATTAGCCGGGTGTGGTGGCGGGCACCTATAATCCCAGCTACTTGGGAGGCTGAGGCAGGAGAATCACTTGAACCCAGGAGGCGAAAGATTGCACTGAGCCAAGATGGCGCCACTGTACTCCAGCCTGGGTGACAGAGCCAGACTCTGTGCATAAAAAAAAAAATTTCTTTTAGAGACGGGGTCCTCCTATGTTGCCCACGAGGCTGGTCTTGAACTCCCGGCCTCAAGTGATCCTTCTGCCTCAGACTTGGGAATAGCTGGGACTACAGGTGTGCACCACCACAATCAGCTAAAAATAAGCTTCATCCTATGCAAACGCCAAGGTTCCTTTTATACTGTATATTAAAACATTAATCAAAGAGTCAAAACCTAATTCTATTAAGGCTTTAATAGCAACAATATATACCTTTAATAATTTCAGCCCCCTTACCTTCTAAAAAGCCTTAGCCCAGCTTCATCTGGATCCAATATTAGTAGGGTTCCACAGCCTAAAGAGAAAAAAATCAAGGTCATCCCTTTGAACCTGCCAGGGTAACATCAAAAGTCAAGGAGTTATCAAGTAATTGGTACCTGATTTTAATACCACAAATTTTTCCCCAAAGTTTTTGGGACCTTGAATACCAAATGGTCAGGTGATCAATTTCTCCCTAAGTTTTTGGGACATGAATACCAAATGTGTTCTCTATTTCCGTTTTTCCATATTGTACTTCAGTTACTAAATATTCAACTTCCCATTGCACCTATGATTGGAATTCAGACATGGACCTAACAGGGGGGTGAAATACTTAAGGGCCTACTCTGTAGCCAGACAAGGCACCAGAGACACAAACCTTCCAAGTTGGTGTTATCATTCCTACTGACAGATGAGAAACCTCTGGCTTACAGACCCCAGGGACTGCACTCCTCACCAGTAAATCTAAAATACATCTCACACAGGATTTTAAAGCAAAATATGAATGCGGAGATACCTAGTGGGATTTACCACATAACTGGTGGTAATAAAGTGCTGAAAACAGTATTAATATGTTACCTGTCAAAGATTAATTATTTTACCAAAGGGCCATTGTATTTTAAAAGTTATGTTTACTTTTTATAGAGACCAAGGGGGAAAATCTCTTCTATTTAAACATGACTGAATTTTTTTTTTTAAATACCAATTCCCTTTAAAGAGTTTTTGCATAAGATTTTAAGTAGCATTACAGGCGAGTCACAGTGGCTCACGTCTGTAATCCCAGCACTTTGGGAGGCCAAGGCAGGAAGATCGCTTGCACCCAGCTCCGGACCAGCCTGGGCAACATAGTGATACCCTGTCTCTACAAAAATAAAAAATCAAAAATTAGCCAGGTGTGATGGTACATGCCTGTGGTCCCAGCTACTGGTGAGGTTGAGACAGGAGGATCATATGAGCCCAGGAGGTTGAGGCTACGGTGAGCCGTGATTGCACCACTCTACTCAACCTAGGCAACAGGGTGAGACCCTGTCTCTAAAGAGAAAAAGAAAAAAGAAAAAAAGGAAACTACTACCATTATAGACTCATGAGTCTTCAATCTAACTGGTGGGCCATGTAAATCTGAATGTGCAAGCACTAAGAGCTAATAATGAAAATAAATCAAGTATTTCTCTGAGTTTTAGAAGTAACATTTTTTTCTGCTGTAGGACAAAACAAAAAAATACAATAGATCACTGACATTATGAAATAAGTTTTTGCATCTCGCTTCAGTGCGTATAATACCTAGGACATGAATTAAGGCAAAAGCGAGAATGAACCCACGCCTTTTCATCTAGTCCACGGACTAGATGGACTCTTTTTTGAGAAGGAGTTTTGCTCTTGTTGCCCAGGCTGGAGTGCAATGGCACGATCTCGGCTCACCGCAACCTCCGCCTCCTGGGTTCAAACTATTCTCTTACCTCAGCCTCCCGAGTAGCTGGGATTACAGGCATGCGCCACCACGCCCGGCTAATTTTGTATTTTCAGTAGAGACGGGGTTTCTCCATGTTGGTCAGGCTGGTCTGGAACTCCCGAACTCAAGTGATCCGCCCACCTCGGCCTCCCAAAGTGCTGGGATTACAGACGTGACCCACCGCACCGCGCTTGGCCTTTTTTCTTTTTAAGACGGGGTCTCAGTCTGTCACCCAGGCTGGAGTGGAGTGATGTGATCTCAGCTCACTGGGCTGGGGCAGAGTGATGTGATCTCAGCTCATTGTAGCCTCAACATGCCGGGCTCAAGCGATCCTCCCGCCTCAGCCTCCTGAGCAGCTTTAACCACACGCTGAGCCAATGCGCGCGACGGGAGACAATTAACTGGAGTCTGTAACACCTACTTGCGAATGTGTGCATTCCTCGTTAGACAACTACAGGTAAGAACTGAACTTGATATATTTCATGGTGTCACCCGTGGGACTCCAGGCGTCCATTCAGGAGCATCGTCCTTAGGAAGGCCAGCCCGCAGGTCGCGGCTCAGTGCTCGAATGCAGACTGGGAATTGTGGACCAACTCGCGAGCCCTGGGTCGGTTCTGGCTCAGACCGTCTTCCCCGTACTGCTGTGCCGAGCGGACCGATCCAAGGGACCGCGCAGGCTCCCCCGGCTCTCCCTACGGGGACGTGTGCCTGGGCGTGTGACACGTGGCGGAGGCAGCGCGGTCTCAAGGAACAAGGACATGGGCTACTATGCTACACGTATATGCACTTGCACACAACTGGAAGATCGACTCCTGCTTCAGACCAACTCCTCGCGCTCGGCAAAGAAGGGAGAGGCGCCGACCAGCGCCTCTTCTGCCCCCTGGCGTGGACCCGCGGAACCGTCTACGCTCAGAGGGGCTTTCCCTCGAGCGCGAGGAACTGGAGCCCGGCTGGCCCCCGCCTCCGCCTCCGCCTCCGCCCCCCGGCCCCAGCTGCGCTGCGCCGCTCACCCGCGATGCCGTAGTGCTGCGCGGTGGCGCAGGCCAGGCGGCCCGGCAGGTACGGGGAGAACTCGGCGGCGTAGCCGTGGCGTCCCCGCGTCCGCAGCGTCCGCGCCGCTCCACCGCACACCGCACTCATCCCGCCCGCCGCCCCCGGCCCTCGCTGCCCCGGCCGCGGAAGCCGTTCCGAGTCGGAGGCACACTGCCGCGGTTAGAGAGACCAGGAAGACCGGACGGAAGTGTGGGCCCCGTGCCCTGTGTTTGAGATTCTGATTGGTCCGCACAGGAAAGGGCATTGACTCCGACGGAGACCATTTTTGTTTTGGGTGAAACCAAACTGAATTGCGCCTGCTGCAAAGATACAGATCTATCAGGGGAGTGATCCAGGGTTAGGTATTATTAATAATTACGACAGCTTTTGTCGTTGCATCTCAACCTCCTCTGCGGTGCTATCTGGTTTTTATTTCATTGAGCGTTTGGAAGACTGGCATCAGGAACTTTTCCTGATGATTATAAAGTGAGAAAAGTTACAGCCGACTCTGAAACCACGCAGCGCGTCCAAAATTGCGTGCTGCGTTGCCCAAGGAAACTGGAAGCAATGATAACTTAAGTCCGTGGAGTCACTGCGGTCTTTAGGAATAAGAGCGTGGGCTGGTGGGCTACTTTCACACTGTAACTGGAAAAGATGAAACACCAACTCCAAACCAACTCCCCATGCTTGGTAAGTGAGAAAAAGGAGCTGGCCAGTTCTAATGAAGCTAAGCAAAAAAGCAGCACATCATCATAAACAACTTTTTAAAAAAGTATTACTATACATGTATATATTGTATGGTAATAAGTGCTCAGATGCTGGTGCTCATTCATTCATTTATTGCCAGGCATATACTATGTGGAGAATGACCAAATATAATTTACCTGCCAAACCAAGATACTTTTGAGAGTAAAGAGGGTGTAATTATTAAGCCAGGTCAACAGGCACAAACCAAGTCGTATGATCATCTTAACCATATACCAAGAATAGTACTAGGCATTTGGGATTCAAAATAATGGGATATGGTCCATGGCCTCAAGAGATGAGAGAAGAAGACTAAAAGAGAAGTCATGTAATTAGTTAAGTGTAATCAAAATACTGTAGAGGCTATGATAAATATATATGGGGTATTTTTAAAAGGTGATTGTCCGTGCCAGAGGTATGGAAATTTCAGGAAAGGCTGCAGAAGAGAGAGAAGTCTTTATGGTGATTGCACACAGATGAGTAGGTTTTCTTTAGGTAGACAAGAAGATGGAGATCTTTGTAGGAGCAGGAATAACATGAGCAACCCAGGAGATTTAAACCAGCATGATCCATAGGGGGTCGTGGCTGCCAGGACTCAGCCTGGCCAGATGGAAGGGATACGGTGAAAAAAATATTGGGTGGGGAGACTGTGGAGTGTTTTACTGGGGCTAGATCATGAAGAGTCTTATATACCATACTAAGAGAATTGGATTTCTACTGTAAACAATGAAAAACAGTGGAAGTTTTCTAATGTGAGAAATTAAATGACCAAGGTTTTATTTTAAAAAGTCCTGCAACACTAATATGGAGGATAGAGTTTGGAGATGGGGAGGCCAGTTAAAAGACTTTTTCAGGCCGGGCGCGGTGGTTCACACCTGTAATCCCAGCACACTAGGAGGCCGAGGCAGGCGGATCACTTGAGGATCCAGACCAGTGTGGCCTCTATTATTTTGGATTTTTATCATATGTAGTCACTGGAATGTATGCTGCATGAGGGCAGAAATTTTTGCTTGTTATGTTCGCTGTTGTATCCCAAGGACCTGGTATTTAAGCACTCAGGAAATGTTGAGTGAATGCAGCCTAATACAATGCCTAAATGATCAGTGTGTTTTTCGTAATACTACAAAAAGTAACCTGGAAACATTCTGGAGTTTATTGAAATGCTAAACAGGTGTTAATAAAATATCAAAGTAAGCAAACATGAAGCAGCTGGGACCTTGGCAAAGAGTTGTATATAAAGAGTTATCCAATCTAAGCTAAAAATAGTGTGGTATCTCTGGGAGGGACAAAGGCTGGTTCCAGCTGGGGTAAACTATTTACAGTGACCTTGGACATACACACACACACAAACTGAGCTATTACCTGCTCCTTACCTAACCATACATGATTATAGCATTGTAAAATATTTCATCCCACCTGTGAAGCTTTCTAAAATATAAACAACTAAACATATAAAAAATAAACCATACTCTTACACTAGATTTTGAGCATCTCGAAGTAATGTCCAAGTCTAATTTGTTTGTGTCTCCAGTACCTTGAAGAATGTCCAATATATACTAAACACTGCACAAATGTTTGACAACTTGAGCTGAACTGGAAAATTAAGGAAAAGGAACATGAAATGCTCCTTAGATTCTCCTTGTCCCCTGCCCTTGCTCCACACCCCTTCCTCCACCCATGCTTTACCAAGTGGAGTCCAAGTTTGATAGGAGTATGGAAAGAATTGGAGTTAAGAATTGCCTGGAAGGGCAGGCATGGTGGCTTATGCCTATAATCCCAACAATTTGGGAGGCCAAGGCAGGCAGAACACTTGAGGTCAAGAGTTTGAGACCAGCCTGGCCAACATGGTGAAACCCTGTCTCTACTAAAAATACAAAAATTAGCCAGGCATGGTGGTGGGCACCTGTAATCCCAGCTACTCTGGAGAAGGCTGAGGCAGGAGAATCGCTTGAACCCTGGAGGCAGAGGTTGCAGTGAACTGAGATCACACCACTGCACTTCAGCCTGGGCGACAGAGCGAGACTCCGTCTCAAAAAAAAAAAAAAGACTCTTTTTGTTGTCTTCCATCTGTTTTTGTCATTGTTTAGGAGTACTTGGTATTTCCCAACTGAGACAGAAACCGTTTTTTATGAGCATTCATTACACCTCAGAGTTGTGTAACTTCTAAACTTGGCCAACTCTGTGGAAGACCATTTAACTCTGTGGAAGGCCTAATAATGTAGGCGGACATGGCTAGATGTCAGGTTTCTGTAAGGATCTACAATTATATTTAGATTGTTTTGTTTTATAACTGCTATGGTGACCTCACAAAGACTCTAACTGCAAATATTTACCAACCCACATCATTTTTAAAACTAGTTTATCTTTCCCATGGAGAGAGACCGGAAGTAAAATAATTGAAATACATGGTCTTTCTACCCAGGTGAATCATTATCCTAGGTAAATCGACAGGCTGCATATGGTAGTTATGGGAAATAATTCCAAGAAAGGTTGGATAATTTCATTGTTCCTTTTAGCTCTGCACAGCATTGTGCTGGGTACCTAGTTAGCCTTTAATCAATGTTTGCCAGAGGGTTAATGTAATCATCATCCAAGAACTTTAAGCACTATCTTCAAATATATGATGGATACTTGGACTGATGCACTTTATAGACCCTTAAAGCTCTGAGAGTCTCTAATTATGGGCTAATTGTCTACTTTGCTCATTTTATATCATTCATCACTTATTATTTTAGTTATACTTTCTTGTTAAAAATTTTAGAATCTGTGGTAATGTAAAATGGTGCAGCTGATATGGGAAATAGGATAGCAATTGCTTAAAAAATTAAACATAGAATTACCATATAATCTCGCAATTCCACTTTTGGGTATATATCTAAAAGAATTAAATGCAGCAATTCAAACAGATATTTGTACACTCCTGTTTGCAGCAGTGTTACTCATAATAGCCAAAAGGTGAAAGCAACCCAAGTGTCCATTGGCAGATGCTATGGTCTGAAAGTTTCTGTCCCCCCCAAATTCATATGTTGAAATTTAATCACTAATGTGATGGTTTTAAGAGGTGGGGTGTTTGAGATGTAATTAGGTCATGAATGAGATGATTACCTTTATAAAAGAGGCTGGAGAGAGAGACCTCTTACCCCTTCCACCACGTGAGGACATGGCAGGAAGTGAACATCTATGAACCAGAAAGTGGGACCTCACCAGACATAAACCTGCTGCTGATGGCTTGATGATGGACTTTCCAACCTCTAAAACAGTGATAAATATATTTCAGTTGTTTATAAGGTACCAAGTTTATGATAGTTTGTTATAGAAGCCTGAACCAACTAAGACAATAAATGAACGCATAAAGAGAATGTAATATATGCATATGATGGAATATTATTCTTCCCTAAAGAGGAGGGATATTCTTACATGGATGAACTTTGAAGACATTATGCTAAGTGAAATAAACCAGGCATAAAAGGACAAATACCGTATGATTCCACTTATATGAGGTACATAGTGTAGTCAAATTGATACAGACAGAAAATAGAATGGTGGTTGCCAGGGGCAAGGGGAAGTGGGGAATGGAGAGTTATTGTGTGATAGGCATGGAGTTTCAGTTTAGGAAGATGAAGTTCTGGAAATAGATGGTGGTGATTGTATAACAATGTGCATATACTCAACATCACTGAAATGTCTGCTTAAAAATGGTTAAAATGGTAAATTGTATGGTATGTATATTTTGCTACAATAAAATTAGAATCTTAACTAGAGTGTTGGTTTAGGACATACATTTACTGCACTTCTATGTAGAAGGAGAGAAAAAAAGTATAAGAGCAATTGGTATAATCTGATCATAGTAGAAAATGCATTTAGTCTTTTCGTCTTTTTCTGGAAAGACAGCAATTAAGAGCATGGTGTTTAGAGTCAGAAACCTGGGATTGAAACCAGGCCTTATGCTTTTTAGCTTGTGTGGTGGAAAGCGTGTGACATCTATTTATCTACTTTCAGCTCTTGGGTAGGATTAATATTTTAGATGATGCTGCACATGTACTGACAGCTCCTTGATTCCCCACATGGCTGGATAGACAGGTGCCTCTTCTGCAGGCTCAACTCAACAAAACAACATGAGGTGTGATACATTGGCTGTTTCAAATCCATATGCTGATAACATCTCCCTCAAAAGGTTGTTGTGAGGATTAAATGGGGCAGGTATCATGTGTAACTGTAAGCCCTCAATTGGCAGGGGCTATTATTTTAGTTGTGTGCATTCTAACTTGGCTCAAGTATTAAAATTACTTCTTCATGGCAGAAAATTAAACCCTCTAGTTCCCATTTCACTTTTTCTTTCTTTCTTTCTTATTTTGTTTGTTTTCTTTTAGATGGAGTCTCACTCTGTCACCCAGGCTGGAGTGCAGTGGCATGATCTTGGCTCACTGCAACCTCTACCTCCCAGGTTCAAGCAGTTCTCCTGCCTCAGCCTCCTACGTAGCCTCCTACGTAGCTGAGATCACAGGCATATGCCACCATGCCCAGCTAATTTTTGTATTTTTAGTAGAGACGGAGTTTCACCATGTTGGCCAGGCTGGTCTCAAACTCCTGACCTCAAATGATCTGCCTGCCTTGATCTCCCAAAGTGCTGGGATTACAGATGTGAGCCACTGTGCCTGGCCCCATTTCACTCTTGATTCTCTCTCTTAACCTCTTTTACTATCACCAAGAAGTAAGGATTTCTCAATGCTGTTAGTACTTTGCTAATTTTTTGGCTTATATACTTGATAATCATGATGAAGCACATCTATGTTTTAAGTTGCCCTCTAAAATGTTTTCTCATAACTTTAAATAGCTGCAAATGACATAATTTCAAGTTTATTGAAAATTAATGTCACTTTAAAAGTAAAAATATTTGATCAACCTTAAATGTATCATATGGATTCTAAAAACAATAGGCTTTTGGTACTTATCATTATTATATTAGTTATCTATTACTGTGTAACAAATTGTCCTTAAGCTTCACAGCTGAAAACAACCATTTATTATCTCACAGTTTCTCTGGGGCAGATAAAAGTCTCTCACAAGACTGCAATGAGGGGGTCAGCCAGGGCTGCTGGGTGATCTGAAGACTTGACTCGGGGAGGATCTACTCCCAAGCTTCCTCAAGTAACTGTTGGCAGGATTCAGTTTCTTATGGACCATAGGGCAGAGGGCCTAAGTTTATGGCTGGCTAATGGCTAGTGACCTCCCTCAGTTCTGTGTCACATGAAGCTCTCCATACGGTAGTTCATAATATGGCAACTGGCTTTCCTCAGAGCACGCAAAAGAGAGAGAGAGCAAAAGAGGAGAGCAGCATTGAAATCATAGTGCTTTGATAGCCTTATCTCAGAAGCCTCATCCCATCGCATTTGCTGTATTGTCTTTGTTATAACCAAGTCTTTAGGTCAAGCCCACTCTCATGGGGATGAGATTACACAAGGGCATAAATATTATACCTGGGGGCAAGGATCATTGGGGGCCATCTTATAAAGCCTGCTATCCACTACTATCAATTTTTTAAAAAACACTCGAACAAGGTCATTTTTAACTGTTAGAAAATTTTGTCTAAATGACGAGTTAATGGGTGCAGCGCACCAGCATGGCACATGTATACATATGTAACTAGCCTGCACATCGTGCACATGTACCCTAAAACTTAAAGTATAATAATAATTAAAAAAAAGAAAAAAAAGAAAGCTGAAACTGGATCCCTTCCTTACACCTTATACAAAAATTAATTCAAGATGGATTAAAGACTTAAATGTTAGACCTAAAACCATAAAAACCCTAGAAGAAAACTTAAGCAATACCATTCAGGACATAGGCATGGGCAAGGATTTCATGTCTAAAACACCAAAAGCAACGGCAACAAAAGCCAAAATTGACAAATGGGATGTAATTAAACTAAAGAGCTTCTGCACAGCAAAAGAAACTACCATCAGAGTGAACAGGCAACCTAAAAAATGGGAGAAAATTTTCGCAACCTACTCATCTGACAAAGGGCTAATATCCAGAATCTACAATGAACTCCAACAAATTTACAAGAAAAAAACAAACAACCCCATCAAAAAGTGGGCAAAGGACATGAACAGACACTTCTCAAAAGAAGACATTTATGCAGCCAAAAAACACATGAAAAAATGCTCACCATCACTGACTATCAGAGAAATGCAAATCAAAACCACAATGAGATACCACCTCACACCAGTTAGAATGGCAATCATTAAAAAGTCAGGAAACAACAGGTGCTGGAGAGGATGTGGAGAAATAGGAACACTTTTACACTGTTGGTGGGACTGTAAACTAGTTCAACCATTGTGAAAGTCAGTGTGGCGATTCCTCAAGGATCTAGAACTAGAAATACCATTTGATCCAGCCATCCCATTACTGGGTATATACCCAAAGGACTATAAATCATGCTGCTATAAAGACACATGCACACATATGTTTATTGCGGCACTATTCACAATAGCAAAGACTTGGAACCAACCCAAATGTCCAACAATGATAGACTGGATTAAGAATATGTGGCACATATACACCAGGGAATACTATGCAGCCATAAAAAGTGATGAGTTCGTGTCCTTTGTAGGGACATGGATGAAATTGGAAATCATCATTCTCAGCAAACTATCGCAAGAACAAAAAACCAAACACCGCATATTCTCACTCATAGATGGGAATTGAACAATGAGAACACATGGACACAGGAAGGGGAACATCACACTCTGGGGACTGTTGTGGGGTTGGGGGAGCGGGGAGGGATAGCTTTAGGAGATATACCTAATGCTAAATGACGAGTTAATGGGTGCAGCACACCAGCATGGCACATGTATACATATGTAACTAACCTGCACATTGTGCACATGTACCCTAAAACTTAAAATATAATAATAATAAGATAAAATCAAAAAAAGAAAAATTTGTCATTTCTTTTTCTTCTTGAACTTGTAATTCTATTCTACTATTCTCTTGTAGAATTTTCTCTAATGTAATATTCACTTATGCTTGAAATCATTTTATTGATCTCTATCATATTTATCACATTAGAAAATTACGTACATAAACTGATGTTTTAATTTAATTTAATTTAATTTTGAAATAGGGTCTTAATTTGTAACCCAGGCTGGAGTGCAGTGGTGCAATCATAGCTCACTGCAGCCTCAACCTCCCAGGCTCAAGTGATCCTCCCACCTCAGCCTCCTGAGTAGCTGGAACTACAGGCACCAGCCATCATGTCTGGCAAATTTTTTTATTTTTCATACAGAGGAGGGGTCTCACTATGTTCCCCAGGCTGGTCTTTAATTCCTGGGCTCAGGTGATCCTCCTGCCTTGGCCTCCCAAAGTGTTAGGATTACAGGCATGAGCCACTGTGCCCAGCCTGAAATTTTAATTTTTAAAAAATTTCCTGGGGCCAGGTGTGGTGGCTCACACCTGTAATCCCAGCACTCTGGGAGGCTGAGGTGGGCGGATCACCTCTGGGCAGGAATTTGAGATCAGCCTGGCCAATATGGTGAAACCCCACCTCTACTAAAAGTATAAAAATTAGCTGGGCGTGGTGGCGGGCGCCTGTAGTCCAGCTACTGAGGAGGCTGAGGCAGGAGAATCGCCTGAACCCAGGAGGCAGAGGTTGCAGTGAGCCAAGATCGCACCACTGCACTCCAGCCTGGGCAACAGAGCGACACTCTGTCTCAAAAATAATAATAATAATAATAAATAAATTTCCTATAACCATATGGCTTTAAGGATTATTTTTTTTAGACTGAGTTATCATTAATGTATTGTTAGTAGTAGTATGAATAGCATTATTGATTAAAACTACATAAACATTTAATAAAATTTGATAAATATTATTATTAAATACAAAAAGTAAAGTGCCATTGGAAATATGTTGCTTAATGCAATCGATTTCTTTTCAGTTAGTTCATTCATGCTCTCTTCTGTATAACTTAGAATGAGTGAGGGCCACTAATAAATGAGGATCTAATGTTCATTAATGACGGTTGTTAAGTGCCTTATTTTCAGGACAATTCACATTATATTCCCATTAAACTAATCCAAAGTTAACAGATACATGGGAGGAATAATAAATGAGCAGAGAAATGGTTGCTGCATGAGAGAGCACCAAAGTAAAAACTAATATGGATTTAGGGTATCCAATAAGCTTTTGGGAAAAAAAATAATGAAAATGTTTCCTTTGCAAACCTTTATAAATGTTTATGTAAATACAAAACACTGGCCAAGCATGGTGGCTCAGGCATGTAATACCAGCACTTCAGGAGGCCAAGGCGGGAGGCTCACTCGAGCCCAGGACTTCAAGAAAACACCAACTTACTTCCTAAAAAGGAAAAAGAATTCTGAAAACCTTTTCTCTACTCTAGCTGTACAGCAAAGATGTATTTTTAAAGGGCACAAAAGAGAAAATTTGTAATGGGGGAAAACATATTCCAGAGTTTCTTTTTTTTCACAAATTCATAGTCACCAGGAAGAATGGAAATCATCACAACATGAAGTGCATTATTTTCAGGGTTCTTCTTTATTGAAATCATGTGCTTTGGCTCAAAGTATGAGAGACCCTATTCAGCACAGATACACATACATGCGGAAGTGATGCAGTCAGCAAGATCATAGCAAACTATAATTTCTGCATTTGCTGATAAAGGCCATAAATATTGTGATAAAGATGCCTCAACTTACTGGGGGAATAAACACAAAATGCTTTTATTTTCCACTTATTACCACCAACTATTCCTTATCTAATCTTCTTCATGCTGGGTAGCAGGACTACTGGCAAAAACACAATCTCTCATATGTGATTACGACCCTGAGTAACCTTGAGTACTGTATCTCAGACAGGTCTCAATCAATTTAGAAAGTTTATTTTGCCAAGATTAAGAATGTGCCTGTGACACAGCCTCAGAAGGTCCTGTTGACATGTCCACAAGGTGGTTGGGGTACAGCTTGGTTTTATACATTTGAGGGAGACATGAGACATCAATTAGTACATGTAAGATTTACACTGGTTTGGTCCAGAAAGGTGGGACACTCAGAGAGGGGGTGACTTCCAGGTCATAGGTAGATTTAAAGATTTTCTGATTAGTGATTCGTTGAAAGAGTCATTATCAATAGAAAGGAACAACTGGGTTACTAATAAGGGGTTGTGGAGACCAAGGCTTTATCATGCAGATGAAGCCTGGAAATGTTTCCTTTTTTTAAAATTTTATTAAAAATTTATTCAGGATCCAAAGCAGTATGTAAATGTTTCTCATCAGATTTAAAGAGTCTGTTCTATCAGTAATTCCAAAAGAGAGGAGGGTATAATGAGGCATGTCCAGCTTCCCATTCCCATCATGGCCTGAGCTTATTTTCCAGGCTAACTTTGGAATGCCCTTGCCTAGAGGAGGCATCCATTAGGATGATTGCTGGGGGTGCTTAGAATTTTATCTTTGGCTTACATTATTTACAAAGGATTACTAGTGTCACAAAGGCTGAGAGGATTCAGGAAAAGCTGATGGGAATAATGCTATGGAATTCATGCAAAAGCAGGTTATAGTAGGTCATTCCTTTCAGACCACAAGGAGTGATTATAAATCTTGGCAGAGGCTATTGAGTCAGTCTGCCCAGCACCCCTGACTTCTCTGGAAACTAACATCTGCTCCACCTAACCTTCACTACACAGGCCTGTGCTTAGGACTGAGCCTCTCCTAACACCCCTACCTAGATACCATGTTGTCCCAGGACTACACGTGACCCAAGCCACATTAGTCAGAGTTAGTCCCTGGGACTTTTCTAATTATCTTCTACTTTGTTGTCGTTGCTGTTGTTTGAGACATGGTCTTTCTCTGTCACCCAGGCTGGGGTGCAGTGGCACGATCGCAGCTCTCTGCAACCTCTGCCTCCCGGGTTAAAGCAATTCTCCTGACTCAGCCTCCTGAGTAGCTGGGATTACAGGCACACACCACCACAGCCGGCTAATTTTTATATTTTTAATAGAGATGAGTTTTTGCCTTGTTGGCAAGGCTGGTCTTGAACTCCTGGCCTCATGTGATCTACCTGCCTTGGCCTCCCAAAGTGCTAGGATTACATGTGTGAGCCACCATGCCCGGCCCTAATTATCTTGTACTTTGGTGAGAAGCTAGCCTGAGAGAATACTCCAAAAATGATAGTTTTAGGATCACCAGAGTATGTTCCTTATAAAAGTGCTGTACTACAGTGAAGGTTGTCCCATCTCTCTTAAATGGACTAAAGGCACCTCTCCAGAAGAGTTGAGATGTATTAAAATCCACCTCCTCATAGTCTAAACCATAGAATTTCAGAAATTGCAAATCAAAATAAGCCTAGACTACAAGGGTAAAGGAATTGGCTACATTTGAAAGAAAGAATCCCAGTGAATCAGAAGGCAGGAAGTAGATGCTAGATTTTAAATATTCATAAATGTTAAGACTTTGGTTTAGAGTATAAGGTAATCTGTTTTACAGATAAAAGTTTCTATTTTTTCCATAAGGAGCTGGGAGCACTGTGAATCACACAAATGTATTAGAAACCTCTTGAATTGGCAATGGCATTCAGAGAATTCAGGGCACAAGAATGAGATGTGTATATTCCAAAGATGATGAAACTGAAATTAGATTGGTAAAATGCATGATACACAAGGAACTGGAAGTTAAATAGTTCACCTGAAATTATTTTTAATCCAAAAAGGGTAACTATAAATGCATTCATATAAAGCTAAAAGTGGTATAAATTAAACTTTTAAAAACAATGTATTTTTTTCTGAAATTAGTTGTAAGCTCAGAAAAAATGAAATATAACAGGCTACAAGAGAAGAATAAAAACTTCAAAAGGACTTCAAAGATAGAAAATAGGCAAGAAACTTCAAAGAAAGCAAGGGGAAAAAATGGCAGTTTTAAATCATGTCTAACAGCAAAGTCTCTGGTTTTACCAAGATGGGGATTGAACCAACTACTCCTCACCCTTTTCTAAGTAAAATAATGATTTATGAATATTAGTTTCTTTAAAAAAATTCTAAATTTGGGTATTTTTATATTAAACACATTTTAAATATCTAAAAGGAAAACATTCTACAATGAATCAGGGAGATTTAATTTTACCTTAATTTTAAAGGAATATAGTTTTATTATAGATTTTCTCAATAATGGTAAGTACAGTTACTAAAGAATATAAAATTGGTAATTGAGGCATAGAATGGCTTGTTTTTTCATTTTGATTTGTTTTAAGACAGAGTCTCAGGGCTAGGCGCGGTGGCTCACGCCTGTAATCCCAGCACTTTGGGAGGCCGAGGTGGGTGGATCGTGAGGTCAGGAGATAGAGACCATCCAGGCTAACACGGTGAAACCCCGTCTCTACAAAAAATATTTTAAAAAATTATCTGGGCGTGGTGGCGGGCGCCTGTAGTCCCAGCTACTCAGGAGGCTGAGGCAGGAGAATGGCGTGAATCCAGGAAGCGGAGCTTGCAGTGAGCCGAGATTGCGCCACTGCACTCTAGCCTGGGCTATAAAGCGAGACTCCTTCTCAGAAAAAAAAAAAAAAGACAGAGTCTCGCTCTGTTGCCCAGACTGGAGTGCAGTGGTGCCATCTCAGCTCACTGCAAACTCCATCTTTTGGGCTCAAGCGATCCTCCCACCTCAACCTCCTGAGTCGCTGAGTCGCTGGGACTACAAGCGTGTGCCACCACACCTGGCTAGCATTATGTATTATTATTATTATTGGTAGAGACAGGGTTTTGCCATGTTGCGCAGGCTGGTCTCGAACTCCTGGGCTGAAGTAATCCTCCCACCTCGGCCTCCCAAAGTGTTGAGATTACAAGCATGAGCCACTGCACCTGGCCAAGAATGTTTGACTGCATAAATAAATTTGGAATTGTGCACTAAAATTAAATAGTCACATTTATGTAAATATGATTTTTTAAAGAAATGTATGTGATTTCAAATGGAATTTATTGTGCTGAAAGTATATAGGCACATGTATATTTTGTGAGTTGGTTTTAGCAAGAGTTAGGAAAGTAGAAAATTTTCTGAATCTATAGACCACTTTGATACTGGGCAAAATTGCAATGTTTAGCATTTGACACTTTTTTTTTTATGTGAGTGATTATATCAGTCAGGGATACAGAGAGAAAGAGATTTATATTAAGGTTGGCTCATGGGATTGTGGAGGCTGGCAAGTCTAAAATGTGTAGGGTAGGCAAGAAACTCAGTCAGGATTTCTGTGTTACAGTCTTGAGTCTTATTTGGGAAACCTCAATCTTTGCTTTAAGGCCTTCAACTGATCAGATGAGGCCCATCTACATTATGGAGGGTAATCCTCCTTATTTAAAGTCAACTGGGCCGGGTGCAGTGGCTCATGCCTGTAATCCCAGACTTTGAGAGGTCGAGGTGGGAGGATCACTTAAGGCCAGGAGTTTGAGACCAGCCTGGGCAACATAGTGAAACCCTTTCTTGATACAGGTTTGGCTCTGTGTCCCCACCCAAGTCTCATCTTGAATTGTAATCCAAATTGTAATCCCCATGTGTTGAGGGAGGGAACTGGTGGGAGTTGAATGGATCATGGGGGCAGCTTCCCATGCTTTTCTCATGAGACTGAGTAAATTCTCAGGAGATCAGATGGTCTTATAAGTGCCAGTTTCCCCTGTGCTCTCTCTCTCTCCTGCTACCGTGGGAGGACATGCCTTGCTTCCCCTTTGCCTTCCATCATGATTGTAAGTTTAATGAGGCCTCCCCAGCCATGTGGAACTGTGAGTCAATTAAACCTCTTTCCTTAATCTTTACTCAGACTCAGCTGGGCGCGGTGGCTCATGCCTGTAATCCCAGTACTTTGGGAGGTTGAGGTGGACGGATCACCTGAGGTCAGGAGTTTGTAGACCAGCCTGACCAACATGGAGAAACCCCATCTCTACTAAAAATACAAAATTAGTTGAGCATGGTAGCACACGCCTGTAATCCCAGCTAACTCGGGAGGCTGAGGCAGGAGAATCACTTGAATCTGGGAGGCAGAGATTGCAGTGAGCCGAGATCGTGCCATCGCACTCTAGCCTGGGCAACAAAAGCAAAACTCTGTCTCAAAGAAAAAATAAAAAATAAATTACTCGGACTCTGGTAGTATCTTTTTTTTTTTTTTTGAGATGGAGTCTTGCTCTGTTGCCCAGGCTAGAGTGCAGTGGCTCAACCTCAGCTCACTGCAAACTCTGCCTCCTAGGTTCAAGCAATTCTCCTGTCTCAGCCTCCCAAGTAGCTGGGATTACAGGCGCCTGCCAGCACGCCTAGCTAATTTTTGTATTTTTAGTAGAGACGGGGTTTTGCCATGTTGGCCAGGCTGGTCTTGAACTCCTGACCTCAGCCTTCCAAAGTGTTAGGATTACAGGCATGAGCCACTGTGCCCGGCCAACTCTGGTCATATCTTTATAGCAGAGTGAAAATGGACTAATACATGTCTCTACAAAAAATTTAAAAATTAGCTGGGTGTGATGACACATGCCTATAGTCCTAGCTACTCAGGAGGCTGAGGAGAGAGGATTACTTGATCCCAGGAGTTTAAGGCTGCCATGAGCTATGATCATGCCATTGCACTCCAGCCTGGGTAGCAGAGCAACACCCTGTCTCTAAAAAAATAATAATAATAAAATAATAAAGTCAACTGGTTATAAATATTAATCACTCTACAAAATACCTTCACAGCAACATCTAGACTAGTGTTTGCCCAAACAACTGGGCATCGTAGTCTAGCCATATTGACACGTTAACTATCACAGTTATCAATTTAATTAATTAATTTAATTAATTAGTCTAGATAAAATCTGATTTTAAATAGTTTGTTGGCTTTTGGAGGTTTTAGTTCACAAACCACTAAAAACATAAATGTTTATATTTATTCAAAGGCCTCTTCTTAATTGGATTTCTATACTAGAGATTAAAGTTACCTGTAATTAAAATAAAGGTAGTAGAAATATATATGATATTTTGGCCCATACATCAAAAGAGGAATTTAAATAACCTCAAGGGTAGCTGATATTTACATGCATCAATATTTCCTATTTACATGGAGTTCCAAATACCAAGATCATCTTTGATTTCCTACTGGAAAATGAAAGACTATAAGAGATATTGGGTCAAGATATTACTAATTGGGAGAGTTGTTTGGATTTATACAAAGCAAACTTCAAAAAATAATAATACATAGCATAATATTATGTAAAGTTGATAGGGGGATGTTTTGTCTTTTAAAAGAAGAAAAACTAGTAACTCAGAAAAAAGAGCAAAGTAAATGTAAAGGCTTTGATAACTGGCCAGGATTTTGTAAAATTAAAATATTATGAAATATATAAATATAGTTTTATATATTTATAAACACGTGGGAATTATAGGAGCTATAATTCAAGATGAGATTTGGGTGGGGACACAGCCAAACCATATCCCCTTACATCTGTCTTCTTTCGCTTTTGTCCTAATATTGCTAGAATTTAGATAATAGGAGAAATGATCAAATTGTTTAGCCAGAACTTTATATATATATAAAAGTTTATATACATGAGTCTTGCTCTTATAATTATACAGTAAGGTATTGAAAATGGACTAGATGATAGTAAGATGACATCCATCAAATCATAGAGTGACAAGTTAAGGCTATACAGAACCTTAAATTGCATGAGTTTCCCTATCAACTCAAAATGGAATATGTAGATGTTCCTTTCATTGTATGTGCAGATGTAAAAATATATCCACATCCTTTCTTCCTTTCTAACTCTATCCACTTGAGTGAACCCCAGAGTTTCTGGCTCCCCTGATGGGATGAACCCAACAGGCAACCCTAGTACTTGAAATGTGGCTTCTTATACCAGTCAGTCACTAAAAGGCATGAGTCTCTCTAGAAGGCTAGCTTATTTCGTGTTTGTGGCAGGGCTAGACTGAGCCTGGAATATCTTCTTTTACCACAAAGCAAGGAAACTTTCAAAGATTAATGCAGTGGTATCAAAAGGAAAAGGGTGCTACTTAAAAAAGGGCTTCATTGACCAAAGTTGTGACTTTGAGCATCAAAAAGAGAACCAAGGCTGTAGTTGATTAAAATATATGAAATCTGTGAAAGGCCCTAAGTTCATAATGACATGCCAAAAGAGAAAAGCATTCTCAAGGAAAGTGAATGGAGGAGAATATGGCATTGTTAATGGTCATACTGGTCTTATCCACATAGTTTAGAAAATAGATATAGAAATTAGTAAATATTCAATTACATCAGTTAAAAGATATTTTTGGCCCAGTGTGGTGGCTCACACCTATAATCCCAGCGCTTTGAAAGGTGGAGGCAGGCAGATCACTAGAGGTCAGGAGTTTGAGACCAGCCTGGCATGGTGAAACCCCGTCTCCACTAAAAATATTAAAATTAGCCGGGCATGGTGACACTGGCCTGTAATCCCAGCTACTCAGGAGGCTGAGGCACCAGCATCGCTTGAACCAGGGAGATGGAGGCTGCTGTGAGACAAGATTGTGCCACCGCACTCCAGCCTGGGTGACAGAGAGAGACTGTGTCTCAAAAAAAAAAGAGATCTTCTGAACAAGAGCATTTCAGAAGAAAGAACATACTAGATCCTCCTTCCCTATATTTTACTCTTTTCATTTCTAGGAGTAAATACATTTCCTAGAATAATTATGAATCCTTTTTGTCCATGTTTGTCTGCCTTTTACCGCACATACATCTATCCATAAATAATACACAGTATTATTTGGTTTGTTTTTAAAATGGACACTTGTCCTTTTGCAACATACTATTTTTCTCTCTCAGAGTTTTATTTTTTGATATTTATTCATGTTGATGTACATACTTGCTCCCTTATGTGCACGGGGTCATTTCTGGGTCTGTTCCATTGGGCCATATCTCTATCTCTGCATTAGTATCATTCCGATGTTATTAAACCATACTTACCTTTGTAAAATGTCTTGATTGATGTCTACATTGAATCTGTCCTTCTTTACTCTTCAAATATTATCCTGGCTAGTCTCAATCATTTAGTTTCATATAACATTTTGGATCTACTCATCAAAAGTTTTGAGTTTTAAGTTGCTTGGGTTTGAAATGGATTGAATTTATAAATTAAGGTTGCTATGAATTAATATATTTTAGGAGCCGGGTGTGGTGGCTCATGCCTGTAATCGCAGCACTTTGGGAGGCCAAGGCAGGCAGATCACTTGAGGCCAGGAATTTGAGACCAGCCTGGCCAACATGGTGAAACCCCATCTCTACCGAAAATACAAGAATTAGCCGTCTGTGATGACCCATGCCTGTAATCCCAGCTACTCGGGAGGCTGAGGCACAAGAATCACGAACTCAGTTGGCAGAGGTTGCAATGAGCCAAGATTGCACCACTGCCCTTTAGGCTAGGCAACAGAGCGAGACTCTGTCTCAAAATAATAATAATATACTGTGGCATTCATTTTTCTCATAGATGTTTATAGCAAAACTCTCTATCATTTAAATATTGTTTGAAATCTTTGCAGATAATTTTTGTTTGTTTTTATAGTGGAAAAATTTAATATATGCAAAAGTAGAGAGATTACTATGATAAACCCTCATAAACTCATAATCCAGTAAAACAATTATCAATTTGTGGCCAATCCTACTTCATCTGTATTTCCATATATTCTACTACCCTCCTGTTTTATTTTGAAGCGTATCCCAGACATCATATCATTTCATCTATAAAAATTTCATCAAATACCTCTCAAAGATAAGGACTCCTTAAAAATATATCCACAATACAATTATTACCACTAAAAAACCCAATAGGCCAGGCTTGGTGGCTGAGGCCTGTAATCCCAGCATTTATGAGACCCAGGCAGGAGGACCATTTGAGCCCAGGAGTTGGAGACCAGCCTGGGCAACATAGCAAGAGCTTGTCTCTATTAACTGGGTGTAGTGGCACATGCCTGTGGTCTCAGCTACTCCAGAGGCTGAGGTGGAAGAATCCCTTGAGCCCTGGGGGCCGAGCTGCTGTGAGCTGTGATCATGCCATTGCACATCAGCCTGGGCAACAGGGCAAGACTTCACCTCAATTTTTCTATTTTTTTTGAGATGGAGCCTCACTCTGTCAACTGCAGTGGTGCCATCTGGGCTCACTGCAACCTCTGCCTCCCAGGCTTCAGTGATCCTCTCACCTCAGCCTCCCCAGTAGCTGGGACTACAGGCAGGCCTGATCATGCTCAGCTAATGTTTGTATTTTTTGTAGAGACAGAGTTTCACCATGTTGCCCAGGCTGTTCTCGAACTTCTGGTCTCCAGCCATCTGCCTGCCGTGGCCTCCCAAAGTGCTGGGATTACAGGCCTGAGCCACTGTCCCCAGCCTATTATTATTTTTAATTGACACATAATAATTGTATATATTTATGGGGCACCAACCAAGATAATGAACAAATCTATTATCCTCAAAAGTTTCTTCATGCCCCTTTGTCATCTCTCCTTCCTGTGCTCCCCTCCTCCTTCCCCAGGTAATCACTAATCTGCTTCATTATAAATTAATTTGCATTTTTAAAGAATTTTACAGGTCCATCACCGTGGTTCACACCTGTAATCCTACGGCTTTGGGAGGCCCAGGTGAGAGAATGCTTGACTGGAGGAGCTCAGGACCAACCTGGGCAAAAAAGTGAGACCCTGTCTCTACAAAAAATCAAAAGGTTAGTTAGCCAGGCATGGTGGCCTATGACTATGGTCCCAGCTACAATGAAAGGCTGAGGCAGGAGGATTCCTTGAGCCCAGGAGGTCCACGCTACAGTGAGCTTTGATGGGGCCACTGTACTCCAGCCTGGTCAACAGACTGAGACCCTGTCTCAAAAAAAAAAAAAAAAAAAAAAACCCAAAAAAATTTCTTTCACCTTGTTTTCAGCTTGTTTTTATGTGTATCTGCAGTCCACTATTTTTATTGTGTACTCCTTTTTGTTGTATGCATATACCACAATTTGTGCATTCAGTCACCCAATGGTGGACATTTGGGTTGTTTACAGGTTTTGCCTATGACAAAGCTTTGATAAACATTAATATGCAAATCTTTTTATGAATATATTCTTTCATTTATCTTGGCTAAATACACCAAAGTGATATGGTGAGTCACAATGAAGATGTGTGTTCAAGTTTTAAAGGAACTGTCAAACTATTTCCAAAGAGTTCTACCATTTTACATTCCCACCAGCAGTGTAAGAGTTTCAGTTCCTCCATATTCTCACTAACACCTGATGTAGTCAAGTTGTCGTATTTCATTGTGATTTTTAGTATGTGTTTCCTTAATGACTATTGATATTGAGCATGTTTTCATGTGCTTATTTGTCACTGGAGAAATATCTGTTAAAACCTTTTGCTTATTATTTACTGGATTTTTTGTTTTCTTATTGTTGAGCTTTGCAAATCATGTATTCTTACAAGACTTTTGTCAGATAGGTGATTAGCAAATATTTTCTTCCAGTTTGTGGTTTGTTTTTTCATTCTCTTAATACGGTTTTCCAAAGAGCAGAAGTTTTTAATTATAATGACATCCAGTTTATTGATTCGTTCAGTTATGGATCATGCTTTTGGTGTCTTATCTAAGAAATCTTTGCCTAATTCAAAGTTGCAAAGGTTTTCTGCTTTTTTTTTTTGAGACGGAGTCTCACTCTGCCTGTCACCCAGGCTGGAGTGCAATGGCATAATCTTGGCTCACTACAACCTCCACCTCCAGGGTTCAAGTGATTCTCCTGTCTCAGCCTCCTAAGTAGCTGGGATTACAGGCACCTGCCACCACGCCCAGTTAATTTTGTATTTGTAGTAGAGACAGGGTTTCACCTTGTTGACCAGACTGGTCTTGAACTCCTGACCTCAGGTGATCCACCCGCCTGGGTCTCCCAAAGTGCTGGGATTACAGGCGTGAGCTATGGCGCCCAGCCCTCTGCTATGTTTTCTTCTAGAACTTTTCTGATTTTAAGTTTTACATTTAGGACTATGACAATTTTGAATTAATTTTGTATAATGTGAGAGGTATGGATCAAAGTCCGTATTTGTGCACATAAATAGATGATTGTTTTTGCATATGGATATCTATAGTAACTAGATATCCATACACAAACAGACTATCCTTTCGCTACTGAATTGCTTTTGAAACTTTCTTCAAAGTCAGCCATCCATATACATGTACTATATATCTATTTCTGGACTCCATTCTGTTTCATGTCTCTATTTATCTCCCAAGTAGCTGGGTATTGATGCCAATACCACACTGTGTTGATTACTACAGCTTTATAGTCTTAAAATAAGTAATGTTTGTCCTCCAACTTTATTTCTATTTTTCACAGTTGTTTCAACTATTCTACGTCCTTTCCATTTCAATATGAATTTTAGAATCAGATTTTTGATTGGAATTATGTCAAACATATAGTTCAAATTCAGAAGAACTGGCATCTCAACAATATTGGATATTTCCATTTATTTAGCTTCCTTCCTCCCGCCCTCCCTCCCTCCCTCTCTCTTTCTCTCTTTCTTTCTTTCCTCCCCTCCCTTCCTTCCTTCTTTCCTTCCTTCCTTCCTTTTTTTTTCTAAGTCTTGCCCGTGCAGCGGCACACTCTCAGCTCACTGAAACCTCTTCCTCCCAGGTTCAAGCAATTCTCATGTTTCAGCCTCCCAAGTAGCTGGGATTACAGGCACGCGCCATCAAACCCAGCCAAATTTTTGTATTTTTAGTAAAGACGGTGTTTCACCATGTTGACCAGGCTGGTTCTGAACTCTTGACCTCAAGTGATGTGCCTGCCTCGACCTCCCAAAGTGCTGGGATTACAGGTGCGAGCCACTGCACCTGGCCAACCAAGCCTTTTCATTTTTATACAATGTCTAGGAACTGCATATATTTTAATTTTGATTAAGTCCAATATATAACATTTTTATATATTTATACATATTTATATAACATTTATATATAAATTATATATTTATAATTTATTTTATTTTAGGTCATATCCAAGACATCTTTGCCTAACCCAAGTTCACAAACGTTTTCTCCATTATTTTGTTCTATTAGGTTTGCAGCTTTTGCTTTAAATTTAGGCCCATGATCAATTTTTTTTTTTTTTTTTTTTTTTGAGACGGAGTCTCGCTGTGTCTCCCAGGTTGGAGTGCAGTGGCGCGATCTCGGCTCATGTTCAATTTTTAGTTATTTTTGTGAATAGCATAAGTAAGGATTGAGGTTCATTTTTTTTCTTTGTGGGTATCTGGTTATTCAAACACTGGTTTTGAAAAGACTGCCCTATCCCCATTGAATTACCGAGACACCCTTATTGAAAACAAATTGAACATATCTATGTGCCTATTTACGGACTCTATTCATATTAAGTCTTTTCATATTGTCAGGTTACCAGAGCTTTATAACAAGCAGTATAAGACCTCCTTTGAAAATTGTTTAGCTACACAAGTCCCTTTGCTTTTCTTATGTTTATATATGTATTCATATCCTTTAAAAGTATATTTTAGATGTAACTTATCAATTTCTACAAAAATAAGCCTGCACAAATTTTGCTTGACATTGTGTTGAACTTTTAGATCACATTTGGGATATCTAAATTGGGACTTCTTATTAGTCCTAGTATTTTTTATTTTTGGTGATTTTTTAAGATGTTATACATACACAATCATGTCTACAAATAAAGGCAGTTTTACTTTTTTAGTTCCAATATTTATTCATTTTATTACTTTCTTGCCTTATTGCACTAGCTAGGACTTTGATACAAAAAAAAAATTTTTTTTTCTTTGAAACTGGGTGTTACTCTATCACCTGGTCTGGAATACAGAGACACCATCATAGCTCACTGCAACCTTGAACTTCTGGGCTCAAATGATCCCCCCACCTCAGCCTCCTGAGTAGACTGGATTACAGGCACATGCCACCATGCTGGTTTTTTGTTTTGTTTTGTTTTTTTAAGAGATGGGGTCTGGCTATGCTTTCCAGGCTGGTCTCGAATCTGGCTTCAAGTGATCCTCTTGCCTCAGGCTCCCAATGTGTGAGGATTATAGGTGGGAGCCACCATGCCCTACCTAAAAGTTATTAATCAGGCTAATATACTATTAAATAAATATATTTGTCCTTGACAAATATACTTGCATAAAGGCTAGGAAGGTGGATTTTGAATTTACAATTGAACTTCTTGGAGTTCCACACCCAAGTGCGGTAGCATGGAGAGAGTGACCTTTCTTGCCATCTTTAGCTCTGCAAGATCTTATAGACATTTTTGGAGACATCCCAGCCTCAGCAGCCAAACTCCATCTATAGCCCTCACAAATAGGCTCTGAAAATGGGCTTGATGATGCTTGAGCAGATAATCCTGGGGTCTGGGGTCTCCAGAGGGCAAATTAGAAGAGGAGGATTTTTCTGTGGGTTCATACCTCTGATTCTCTGAGAAAGGGACATGGCTGGGCCCTCTAAAACATAGGGCCCAAGGGAGGGGCCTCTCTTGTGCAAGCAGTACTGCAGGGCAAACTGAGTCACTCTTGCCCTGTTGTACTTCCATCTGCAGGCGACTCTCATAATGATTTACCATTGCTGTTTCTTTCCTGGGGTTATTGACCTTCATAAGGCTTCTCTATTAGCCATGAGCTGATTCTCCTGGTGGACTCTTCTCTGAGTCCACATATGCCCAGGCATGGCTTAATTTTCAAAGTAAAAACTGTTTAGGCTCTCAATAGGAACACTCACCACATTAAAATAGATATGAATTAGGCCAGGTGCAGTGGCTCATGCATGTAATCCCAACACTTTGGGAGACCGAGGCAGGTGGATCACCTCAGGTCAGGAGTTCGAGATCAGCCTGACCAACATGGTGAAACCCTGTCTCTACTAAAATACAAAAATTAGCCGGGTGTGGTGGCACACACCTGTAATCCCAGCTACTCGGGAGGCTGAGGCAGGAGAATTGCTTGAAGTGGGAGGTGGAGATTGCAGTGAGCTGAGGAGCTGAGATCGTGCCACTGCACTCCAGCCTGGGCGAAAGAGTCAGACTCCGTCTCAAAAATAAAAAATGAAATAAAAAGATGATTTGCATGAGACTATACACCTGTTCTTTTGTGGTCAGGATGTTAAAACATTTTTCATATGAAAACGTCTTACATTCTTTGTTTCCATGGTTTTATTTTATTTAAACTTTTTATTATGAAATATTTCAGGCATATACAAGAGTAGAAAGACTAGTATAATGAACCTCTTCCATGTACCCATTATAAAAAATCATTAGTTCGGGGCCAATCTTCTTTCATCTGTATTCTCACGCATTCCTGTACCTCCTACCATATTATTTTTAAGCCAATCCCAGAAATCATTTTACCTCATTTATAAGTATTTCTGTATGGAGTCTCTGAAATATGAAGACTCCCTTTTTAACATAAGCACAATATTATATCTTTACAAATTAATAATCTTTTAATCTCAATGTTGCCCTCTTCCACCACTGCAATTTATTCGTGCAAGAAAGTGAGCGATTTGTCTTATAGAGTTTCCTACAGTCTAGATTTTACTCATTGCATCTCCAGAGTATTTGACCCTATTTTTATGACTTTAATATTTCCTGAAATTAACTGTTGAACCCAGACCTCGGGTTCTGGGGCTTTGATAGATTCATGTCCACTGTTTTTGGGATGACTACTTCATGGTTAGTGGTGTGTTCTTTCATCAGGAGGCATGCAATAATCTGGTCATCTCTCTTTTAATGATATTAGTGACTATTAATGATTGATATGTAGGCTGGGTGCAGTGGCTTATGCCAGTAATCCCAGCACTTTGGGAGGCTGAGGCAGGAGGATTGCTTGAGCCCAGGAGTTCTAGACTAGCCTGGGCAACATGGTGAAACCCTGTCCCTACCAAAAATACAAAAATTAACTGGGTGTGGTAGCACGTGTCTGTGTCCCAGCTACTAGGCTGAGGTGGGATGATTGCTTGAGCCCAGGAGGCAGAGGTTGCAGTGAGCTGAGATGGAGCCACTGCACTCTAGCTTGGGTAATAGAGCCAGAACCTGTCTCAAAAAAAAAAAAAAGATTGATATCTGAATCCAAATTCATTAAGAGTTACAAAATGGTGATATTATAATGACATCAGGCTTTTGTATGCATTAGCTGGAATATTTCTGTAAAGAAAAAGTTCCCTTATTACTACATGGTTGCCCAGTGGTATTTTCATTCTTTACACATTTCAATTCAGTATAAGAACTAGAATCTTAACTAACTACTTAAAATAGCACATTGGAGCTTCAAAGGATTTTCAGTGGAATCTAATTCAACACTGTGTTTTGTGGATGAAGAAACAGGTCCAGAAAGGTTAAATTGGTTTTCTAATTTCTAAACGCTCATTAGTAGTTATCAGAGTCCCAACAGGAAACAGGTAGGATAATTTGAAGTGGGTTTATTTACAAAAAGACTAATTACAAAGGTGTGGAAGGGTATAAGGAGGCTTCAAGGAATTCTTCATGAGCTTGGGGCCAGCAACTTTATCATTTCTAGGTGCCAATAAACAACAAAGCAAGGGACAGTTATGAGACCCTGTTAGAAAGTGAGTCCCATAGGAGCTGTCACCTTGGGAAGAGCAATAACTTTCTGTTGAAGAACACAGCCAGCCTGTAGTGACTCATACAGAGTGAGTCCAGGAGAGAAATACCCAACTCCCAATGTCCTTCCTCCTGCAGATCCCTGCCTGGACTCCCCACTGACCAAATCCAACTGATAAACAGAAAGGAAGGGAGCCCATTGACTTAATTCATAGCCTCCCAAGACAGAGACTCTGGGGGATATAAATGGAGAGTGAATCTAGAGGGGAAAATCAGAAACAGATGGCAAAAATTTCAGTTCACATTCTTGCTCCGATTCCACCATTCTACCGTGCATTCAAATATTTGCTTACATTTACAGATCTTATATTTGTAGAAATAATTCATGGCCCAAGATGATGTCATCTTCCTCTGGAGTTAATTTTGTTTCTCAAATGCAGGGAACTACCTTAATACAATTTTAGGGTTTGAGACTTCTTTCTGGGTTACTCAGATGAATGGAAGCAGGATTGCTGTCCACGTACGGGCCATCTAACCTATAGTTCACTCTTACTTGTAGGGTATATCATCTTTAATTTTGTCCTCAAGATGTTATCAAGAATTCAGTTCAGATAAACACAGGCACAAAAATCTTCAACAAAATACCAGCAAACTGAATCTAGCCGCACATCAAAAAGTTAATTCACCCTGATCAAATAGGCTTCATTCCTAAGATCCAAGGTTGGTTCAACATATGCAAATCAATAAATGTGACTCACCACATAAACAGATTTAAAAACAAAAACTAGATGAATATCTCAATAGGTATGGGAAAAGCTTTTGATAAAATCCAACATCCCTTCATGATAAAAACCCTCAACAAACTAGGCATCAAAGGAACATACCTCAAAATAATAAGAGCCATTTATGACAAACCCACAGCTAACACATACTGAACAGGCAAAAGCTAAAGACATTGCCCTCAAGAACAGGAACAAGACAAGGATGCCCATTCTCAATATTCCACATAGTACTGGAGGTCCTAGCCACAGCAATCAGGCAAGAGAAAGAAATAAAAAGCATCCAAATAAGAAAAGGAGTCAGATAATCTCTCTTCCCTGAAGATAAGAATCTTTTTTTTTTTTTTTTTTTTTTTTTTTTTTTTTTTTGAGACAGAATCTCACTCTGTTACCCAGGCTGGAGTGCAGTGGCACGATCTCGGCTCTCTGCAACCTCCATCTCAAGTAGCTGGGACTACAGACTACATGCTCAGTTAATTTGTTTTTCAGTATTTTTAGTAGAGATGGGGCTTCACTGTGTTGGCCAGGCTGGTCTCAAACTCCTGGCCTCAAGTGATCTACCCGCCTTGGCCTTCCAAAGTCCTGGGATTACAGGCATGAGCCACTGCGCCTCATCCCCTGAAGACAAGATTCTATACCTAGACTCCACCAAATGGCTCCTAGAATTGATAAACAATGTCGGTATAGTTTCAGGATACAAAATCAATGTACAAAAATCAGTAGCATTTTCATATATCAATAACGTTCAAGCTGAGAGACAAGTCAAGAACACAGTTCCATTTATAATAGCCACACACACACACACACACACACACAAAATCTAGGAATACATCTAATCAAGGAAGTGAAAGATCTCTACACGGAGAATTACAAAACACTGTTGAAGGAAATCATAGATGACACAAACAAACAGAAAAATATTCCATGCTGATGGATTGGAAGAATCAATATTGTTTAAATGGCCACACTGCCCAAAGCAATCTACAGATTCAATGGTATTCCTAAGAAACTACCAACATCATTTTCCACAGAATTAGAAAAACTATTCTACAATTCATATGGAACCAAAAAGGAGCCTGTAGAACAGCAGGAAAAAATAAAATAAAATAAAATAAAATAAAATAAAACCCCAAAAGAGCCTGAATAGCTAAAGCCAAAGCCAGAGGCATCATATTACCTAACTTCAAACTGTACTATAAGGCAACAGTAACCCAAACAGCACGGTACTGGTACAAAAACAGCCACTCAGACCGATGGAATGGAGTAGAGAACTCAGAAATAAAGCCGTACACCTACCGCCATCTGATCTTCAACAAAGTCGATAAAAATAAGCAATGGGGAAGGACTCCCTGTTCAATAAGTGGTGCTGGCTAGCCTTATGCAGAATAAAACTGGACCCCTACCCATCACCATATACCAAAATTCACTCAAGATGGGTTAAAGATTTAAATGTAAGACCTCAAACCCTAGGCATCATAGAAGAAAACCTAGGAAATACCATTCTAGACGTCGGCCTTGGGAAAGAATTTATGACTAAGTCCTGAAAAGCAATTTGCAGCAAAACGAAAAACTGACAAATGGGACCTAATCTAAACAGCTTCTGCACAACCAAAGAAACTATGAACAGAGTGTGGTGTTATGATATATATTGCTTTCCATCTGTGGTTTCTGGCTTGTAACTCCCATAACCCTTGTTATAGTCTTTTGTTAGGTTGAGTGTGTTAGGCCTCAGAGGCAGGCCTCTAATTTTTTCCTGCTCTCCTTTTACCTGCTAACAACCCCCCACCTTTCTGATTGTGGGTCTTAAGACCTTCCCAGGAGAGGGTCCCATTGGATACACATGGACATAAAGATGGGAACAACAGACACTGCGGACGGGAGGGAAGGAGGGAGCAAGGGTTGAAAAACCAACTGTTGGGTGCTATGTCTACTACCTGAGTGACAAGAACAATTGTACCCTAAACTTGAGCATCATGCAATATATCCATGTAACCTGCACATGTACCCCCGAGTCTAAAATAAAACTTGAAATTACTTTAAAAAAAGCACTATTTTGCATAGCTCAGTGATTTTTAGGAACTCATGTGTGCCTTCACAGTGGAAGTGACTGTACTCCTCCCAGAGTATTTTCTTCATGTACTTCTTCAAATACCTCCTACACTTCAGAAACTTCTCCAGATTTTCTTCATACCCTTCAACCAAAACAACATGCTGCAACAGCATGAATGTAGAAGCAGAAATGAAAATCCACTGTCATCTATTAAGCCAGACATTAAAAAGATTTGTGAAAATGCACAGCGGTGTCACCATTCTTTTTGTTTTGTTTTGCAAAATACCGTTATTTTTCATTAAAAAAAATTCACCTCAGCCTTTCAGCTGCCTAATTCAGATCCACAAAAATCCCACAGCCAAAGGGAACCCTGACTGTAGACTCACCCTCTGGATTCCTGTCCTTTCTTCCAGAATCTTGCCAGCTAGTTCCTCATTATCTCATAACACTATGCTATGGAACATAAATTACCTAAACCATGCCTTTTAGGTAGAGGGAGAATCTCTGGACCAGCTAGAAGCAGCATTTCAACATTGTATTGGGGTTTGGGTGCCTAACATAAAAAACATATTTAAAGTTAATAAATCAAAAAATCCAGCAAAGTAAAACAAAAAATAAAAATTGTATATGAAAATGGCTCTGAAAGGATCTGGAAGGAAAGCACAAAGTGAGAGGGTATAAAAAGTTACGGCTTTGGAAAATAGCTTGATATATAATTTCAGATTTTGTATTTCTACAGTAAAATGCCACTTGAGCATTTAGGCATTTTAGTTTTCCACACATGACCCTCATCGATTTCCAGAGTTTATGGTTCTTGGTGAGGATAGCGGGGAGGATTATCTTACTCCTACAAGGTTTTGGAGGTTTGACAAGTTGTTGAAAATATTAAAAGGCACATAACTATTAGTAGCTCAGCAACATTTTGTTTCAGTATGATCACTGATTCACTACCTATTTTACTATTGATATTAATTCCAAAAGCTAGTGTGGGTCACATAGATTCCATTTTACATGAAGAATATAAAGTTTCCTTACTAGAAATTTACTTCTATTATTTCATACACCTTTAGAAAAATCTAATGTCACATTGATTCATTGATACAGTTGTGCAGCGGCTAGGTGTTTTTCCTCATGACTATTTCCTTCCTTCCTTTAATTATTATTTTTTTTAAGATGGGGGTCTCACTATGTTGTCCAGGCTGATCTTGAACTCTTGGGCTCAAGCAATCCTCCCACCTTGGAGAAAATTAAAGAACTCTTTCCTTTAATTCTTTTCTTTTTCTTTTTTTAGATGGAGTCTCGCTCTGTCGCCCAGTCTAGAGTGCAGTGTCGCCATCTCGGCTCACTGCAACCTCCACCTCCCGGGTTCAAACGATTCTCCTGTCTCAGCCTCTCGAGTAGCTGGGATTACAGGCGGCTGCCACCACGTCCAGCTAATTTTTGTATTTTTAGTAGAGACGGGGGTTTCACCATGTTGGCCAGGCTGGTCTTCAACTCCTGACCTCAAGTGATCTGCCCGCCTCGGCCTCCCAAAGTGTTGGGATTACAGGCGTGAGCCACTGCGCTCAGCCTTTCCTTTAATTCTTTACTATTCAACTATTTTATCCTTCCTTCTTACCCAGTTTGAAATGTAATTCATGGCTGGGCTCGGTGGTTCACGCCTGTAATCCCAGCACTTTGGGAGGCCGACGCGGGCATATCACCTGAGGTCAGGAGTTAGAGACCAGCCTGACCAACATGGTGAACTCCACACCCCCCGCCCCGTCTCTACCAGAAATACAAAATTAGCCTGGCGTGGTGGCGCATGCCTGTAATCCCAGCTATTCGAAAGGCTGAGGCAGGGGAATCGCTTGAACCCGGGAGGCAGAGGTTGCAGGGAGTCGAAATCGCGCCATTGCACTCCAGCCCGGGCAAGAAGAGCGAAACTCCGTCTCAAAAAAAAAAAAAAAAAAAAAAGGAATTTACATTTTCTTCTGCCTTTTTCACAGGACTCACTAGTCTCAGTTCCTGGAGATGGGAAGTACAAAACCTGTTTCTTTACTCAGTTGTAACTTGCACTGGCTTTCCTAACAATTACAGCATTCTGGGGTTCTCTGGGAACTTACACATCTGTTCTTTGCTCCCCAAATAAGCAGGTGCTTTTTTTGATTGCTCTTAAACAATCTGGGTATTTCCCTCCCAGCCTCGCGTGATGCAGTTTAAAAAATAGAATAGGTCACGTTATTCCCCTGTTTCATCTTGTTGATCATTTGTGGAGTCGGGTAGAGACTCCATCTTCTATCTTAAGTATCTGGCGCTTGTGGGGGAATTAAGATCCTAAATGAGAATACTAAGTCCTTCGGCAGTTGGCACTAATCAATTACTCATTACTGATAACGGAATGAGCCACTGGAAATTTTAAAAGGAAAAGTACATGGGAGAACCTGATCAATTTAGCCAGCCACTTGTGGAGTGCCACAGTCACTAATGAAGCAACCTCCAGTGTAGGCCCTGGCTCCAGGGCGCTATGTGCAACCTCCTGCCTCGCGCAACGTGGGTCTCCCGGAGCCTATTCTGCCAGCGCCGCGCACGGTCCCAGTCCACCAGGCCGCCAAGGCCCGGAGGGGGGCGCCCTAGTCGCGGGGAACACTGGAAATGCTTCAGGGGCGGACTCCGACGACCGAGTATTGCCTGGAGGGACTTTTTGCGCCACCCCGTAATCGCTTGCGCTCCAGGTCTTCTTAGGTGGGGGCCGGGTGGGTGAAAACTGGGACTCTATGCCACGCGCAGCACTCAGAGGAGGGCTGGGGTCCAAGGGCCGCAGCGCGGTCAGTTCAGTCCGGGCTCGAGCTTCCTAGCAGCGCCCTCCTTGGGGGCTGGCCCTGACCCTCGGTGCCGCTACGAGTGGGTAGCCAGAAGCTGGTGGTGGAGAGGGAGAGCGGCTGCAAGGAACGACGAGGCTGGCGCGGGGACCACGCGGCGGAGGCGATCGAAAGAGAAACGAGGCCAGGCAAGGCGGAGGAAATCCAGCCGATGAAGGCGAGCTGCCGCCTAGGAGGGAGGAGGGTCCTTTCGGCTGCCGCTGCTGCTGTTCCGGGACGCCGCCTGGGGAGCCAGCCCGCTCGTAAGGTGCGCGCCAGGTAGCTCCGCACCCAGGGGGCGCCCTTCCTGGCCCCTCCCAGAGCGGCCGGGACGGAAGGAGCTGCGCGGCGCGGCGCGGCGGGTGGCGAGGGCGGGCTGCACCCCGAGCGCGGCGCCCTTGAGCTGCACCGCGGCGCAGGTTTGCGAGCCGACTTGTCAGCCGGCCAAGAAAAGGAAGCTCCGTCCCTTCCCGCTCACCCGGCTTCCCCACCCCTTGTACTCTAAACTCTGCAGAGGGCGAGCGGCGCGGCCACGGAGGCGCCGAGGAGGAGCGAGCCGCCGCCGGGCAGCGGCGTGCCCTCGGGGGAGAGGGCGCCGGAGAGGAGGCGGCGGCGCGGCGGCGAGGGCGCGGCGCGCGATGGCAGCTGCTTAGCCCGGCGGGCGCGGAGCAGCCCCGAGCTGTGGCTGGCCAGGCGGTGCGGCTGGGCGGGGGACGCCGCCGCCGTTGCTGCCCGGCCCGGAGAGATGAGCACGGAGGCGGACGAGGGCATCACTTTCTCTGTGCCACCCTTCGCCCCCTCGGGCTTCTGCACCATCCCCGAGGGCGGCATCTGCAGGAGGGGAGGAGCGGCGGCGGTGGGCGAGGGCGAGGAGCACCAGCTGCCACCGCCGCCGCCGGGCAGCTTCTGGAACGTGGAGAGCGCCGCTGCCCCTGGCATCGGTTGTCCGGCGGCCACCTCCTCGAGCAGTGCCACCCGAGGCCGGGGCAGCTCTGTTGGCGGGGGCAGCCGACGGACCACGGTGGCATATGTGATCAACGAAGCGAGCCAGGGGCAACTGGTGGTGGCCGAGAGCGAGGCCCTGCAGAGCTTGCGGGAGGCGTGCGAGACAGTGGGCGCCACCCTGGAAACCCTGCATTTTGGGAAACTCGACTTTGGAGAAACCACCGTGCTGGACCGCTTTTACAATGCAGGTGCGTGTGTGACCCCTTTCCCATCCCGCGCGGTCGGGACCCGCGTTTAATCTGGCGGTCTTCGGGGCATTTCATTTTTCTGGGCGGGAAGCATTTACTTCTTGCCCCACTTTGGGGGCAGCGAGCGCCGCTGCGTGACTGCTCCTGTCGCTCGCCGCTCCGGAGAGAGCGTGTGTGCTTGTGCAAGAGTCTGTGTGTACTTGTGCGAGAGACCCAAGGATCCACCCACCGCCCAGCGCTGGAGCCCTGGGTCCATGCGATCGACTTGAACTGTTCTCCAGCAGTGTGAGATATTTGCCCCAGTCAGTCTTTCTCCTTTCAGTGTCTCGGTTTCGCTTCTGTGAGGTTTGGTCCCTGTTTTCTTTCTGCATATACCTGTGACCGTTTTAGATGAGGTTCTCCTTTTCTCTGTGTAGTTTTGAGAGTACGGGAACGATGACATACCATGCACGCAGAGTGTAACTATATTAATTTGCATGCCATGTGATGATCTTCCCACCTCACCTTACCTTCGATAAGTTTTAGTAGCTTGAATTTCCTCTCACCAACCCAGACTTTGAAGTAATTACAGTGCTTCCAAAGGCAATAACATTACAACTTACACTGAACTTGTGTGTTATCTTTGTAAGGATTTTGGTGAAAGAACCAGGGCCTGTTTTTTATTACCCCATAAACCATGGTGGGCTAGAAAGTTTGTAATTTAACATTGTCTAAAACACCTGTAGGCTATCCTAATAATAAGATTAGTTTCGCCATTAAAGTGATTGCTAGCATAATCCATGAAAGAAATGTATCTTTCAACCTATCTCAAATTTCAGAAAATGTTAAGGCAGTTCTAGTAACTGAAGCAATTAGCTGTTAGCAAATGTTAGGAATAATACCATATTATGGAAATTAACCTTTAGTCCCCTGTAGGTCCAGTGTTGAGAATATATACATATTTATGTTTACATTTGTGGGTAAAAACTTGGTTTAGTAGTTTCAAAACAATACACTTCTTGCATTTGTGATCACATAAAAGGCTTTATTTTCCAATCTTGTTTTCAATTCTGATTCTCTTTAGTGTCTTCCAAACACCTGAAGTGGGCTTATGTCAGTTTTGGAATTCAGCCAAAGCTGAATATTTTAAGAACAGCAAGACCTTCATGTTAAGGAAGCCAGACTAAATAAACTAGGACTTTCTGGTTCTGGTATTTTTAAAATAGTTTTGGTCTTCATAACTGAGCATGGCTATAATATAGCTTGATTCTTTGGGTAGCTTGCTATAAAAGTTACATCAACATAACTTTTCTAAAAATTGTAGCACTCTTATTTTTGGATTATAATTTGGAAGAAACTTCAAAGAACTAAAAGATATGAGAGGAAAATACCCAACTGAACACTTGAGCCTATTTTTATTGCACTGATTGGGCGTTTTTTTTCCTAGGGCTCTAGAAAAAAAATGTTAAACTCTAAGCTAATTTGAAAGAAACTTTCCTAACAAGGCTTGGTTTCTGTTATTCTCCAAATACTGTCTCTGGGAAAGGGAGAGAGAATGATTAGAAGGGAGCTGAAGTTTGAGTGTATTTCATTGAATCCTCCAAACAAGCCTGTGAAGGAAGTACTTACCTTCTTAGGTGAGAAAACCCAGGGATCCCTAACTGGCCCTAGGATTCATAGGGAGTAAGTGGCCAATGCAGGATTCCACTTCAGGTGGCTGACCCTAAAAGTTGTGCTTGGGCCAGGCGTGGTGGCTCACGCCTGTAATCCCAGCACTTTCGGAGGCCAAGGCGGGTGGATCACCTGAGGTCAGGAGTTCCAGGCCAGCCTCCTGGCCAACATGGTGAAACCCTGTCTCTACTAAAATGACAAAAATTAGCCAGGCATGGTGGTGCACACCTGTAGTCCTAGCTACTCAGGAGCCTGAGGCAGGATAATCACTTGAACCTGGGAGGCAGAGGTTGCAGTGAGCTGAGATTGTACCACTGCACACTCCAGACTGGGTGACAGAAAGAGACTCTGTCTTAAAAAAAAAAAAAAAAAGAAAGAAAAAAAGAGGTTGTGCTTGGCCCTTGCTTCCTCCATTTAGGTGGGCTGAGTTACTCTCAGAATCAAGGGAAGCTCCCTATCTTGGAATCATGTGAGTGAGCTGGCAAAGATCTTACCAGGCGTTTAGGTGTGTATGGAATAGTGGGGAGGGCATGCTCTCGGAAGCCTCTTTTTCCTGGGCCCACTCTGTCCCTTCGTACTGCTTCTTTCAACCTAGACAGGTCTCAGTTTAACCCCTGCCCATCTGGATGGCAGGAACTCCCAGGATGAGTGCCCTCTCAGTCAGCATGAAAGCATGAAAATGTGACAGAATGAAGGTAGTGCATCAGTTTTATCCAAACCCTTTGTTTTTATTTTATTTTATTTTATTTTATTTTATTTGTTTTAGAGACAAGGTCTCACTCTGTTGCCCAGCCTGGAGTGCAGTGGCATGATCATGGTTCGCTACTAGCTCGAACTCCTGGGCTCTAGTGATCCTCCTGCCTCAGCCTCCCGAGTAGCTGGGACTACAGGCATGAGCCGCCACGCTGGGCTAATTTTATTTTATTTTACTATGTTTTTTTTGTAGAGACGGGGTCTTGCTATGTTGCCCAGACAGGTCTCAAACCTGGCCTCAAGCAGTCCTCCTGCCTTGGCCTCCCAAAGTGTTGGGATTACAGGCGTGAGCCCTGCACCCAGCCTCCCTTTGTTTTTTCTAAACTAAGGGCTGTGGAGTTTGATGGTAGTAGAACTTACTTTCTTCTGACTTCTAAGAGGGCTTGTTCTTCCCCACTAGGGGTTGACAAACTTCTGTAGAGATCCAGATACTAAATATTTTAGACTTTGCAGTTTTTAAAAAACTTTTATTTCAGAATCAGAGGGTATTTGTGCAGGTTTGTTTAAGAAATATATTGTGTGATGCTGAGGTTTGGGGTATGAATGAAAAAAAAATTTCCTTGTACCCAATAGGTAGTTTTTCAGCCCCCTCTCTTTTCTCCTTCTAGTAGTCCCCACTGTCTGTTGTTCCCATCTTTAAGCTTTTTTTTTTTTTTTTTTTTTTTTTTGAGACGGAGTCTCGCTCTGTTGCCCAGGCTGGAATGCAGTGGCGTGATCTTGGCTCCCCATAACCTCTGCCTCCCAGGTTCAAGCGATTCTCCTGCTTCAACCTGTCAAGTAGCTGGGACTACAGCCGCACATCACCATGCGTGGCTAATATTTGTATTTTTAGTAGAGACAGGGTTTCACCATGTTGGCCAGGCTGGCCTCGAACTCCTGACCTCACGATCTGCCCACCTTGGCCTCACAAAGTGCTGGGATTACAGGCGTGAGCCACCGCACCCAGCCTCCCATCTTTAAGTTTACTTGTACCCAATGTTTAGCTCCCACTTATGAGTGAGAACATTCAATATCTGGTTTTGGTGTCTTTTTGGTAGAACAATTTATTTTCCTTTGGGTATATACCTAGTAATGGGATTGCTGGGTCGAACGGTAGTTCAGCTCTTAGTTCTTTGAGAACTCTCCAAATTACTTTCCACGGTGGCAGGACTAATTTACATTCTCACCAACAGTGTGTAAGTGTTCCCTTTTCTCTGCAGCCTCGCCAACATCTGTTATTTTTTTACTTTTTAACAAAAGCCATTCTGACTGGTGTGAGATGTTATCTCATTGTGGTTTTGATTTGCATTTCTCTGATGATTAGTGATGATGAACATTTTTTCATAAGTTTGTTGGCTGCTTGTATGCCTTCTTCTGAGAAATGTGTGTTCATATCTTTCGCCTACTTTTTAACGGGGTTATTTGTTGTTTTGCTTGTTGATTTGTAGACCTTTCTTAAATGCGTAGTTTGTGAATATTTTCTCCCATTCTGAGGGTTGTCTTTTTACTTTCTTAATAGTGTCTCTTGTTGTGTAGAAGCTCTTTAGTTTAATTAGGTCCCATTTGTCATTTTTGTTTTTGTTGCAATTGCTTTTGAGGACTTAGTCATAAATTCTTTCCCAAGGCTGATGCAGAATGGTATTTCCTGGGCCTTCTTCTAGGATTCTTATGATTTGAGGTCTTACATTTAAACCTTAATCCATCTTGAATGAATTTTTGTATATGGTGATAAATAGGGGTCCAATTTTATTCTGCATATGGCTAGCCAGCACCATTTATTGAATAGGGAGTCCTTTCTCCATTACTTACTTTGTTGACTTTGTTGAAGATCAGATGGTTTTAGGTGTGTGGTTTCATTTCTTGAGGTCTCTTTCACAACTTCTCAACTCTGCCCTATTACTCAAGAGCAGCCATAAACAGGACCTAAACAAATGATCATGACTATGTTCCGACCAAACGTTATTCGTGGACACTGAAATTTGAACTTCATATACCTCACAAAGTATGATTTCTTGTTTTATAACCATTTTAAAATGTAAAAACCATTCTTAGCTTGCAAGCCATACTCAAAAACAGGTGGCCCACAGGATTTGGCCCCTGTGCCATGCTGACCTTTGCTCTACACCCATGACCTGTACTTGAAAGTTGAATTTTTATGAGATAGTGGGAAGAACATGGTCCCTCATATTAGATCCGAGTTTTCATCCCAGCTCTGCTGTGAACCATGTAATTGTGAGAACGGCCCTTCATTGCCTCCAGTGGTGTTTCTTTGCCTGTAAAATTGACCAGGGTTAGAAGTGAAGGGGGAATTGAACACATTTTTTAGGATTCCCTTATTTAATCCTGTGAATTTACAAAGGCAAGGCGGCATGGGATGCAGGCACAAAGCATTAGAACAGCATTTTCAAGGTTTGGCTTTGGGTCCTGATTCTTTTCTAACTTGGAGCAAGTCATTTAAAGCCTCAGAAAAGAGTGGAGTGTTGGAATAATTGGTATCTGAGATTCCCTCCGGCTCTCAAATTCTGTACTTTAAAATGACAGCATTATTAAGACAAATGAATCATTTCAGCTCGTAGAGATTAAATGAACTGCTTGTATATATCATATTCCTGCCCCTGAAGAGCTCAGAGTTGGTGGGGAGGGCAGACCAATGCCTTTGCCTTAGCAGTGCCTCTGTGCCAGGATGCTGGGCTCCCAGGAATCAGCTTCAAAAATCAGATTGAGGGTACAGTGGGTTCAAGGGTAGCTTCTTATGCTTGTTTTTTGTTTGCTTTTTTCCTTTTTGTGGAGAATGGGGTCTCGCTATATTGCCTAGGCAGGTCTCAATTTCCTGGGCTCAAGCTATCCTCCTGCCTCTGCCTCCCTAAGAGCTGGGATTACAGGTGTGAGCGACCACACCTGGCAAGGGGTAGCTTCTTAAAGGTCGTGACACCTGAAGTGAAATGGCAGGGTAAGCAAGGAGAGCCTAATGAAGGTCTCAACGTTTACATGGGAAACAGTGATGTTCGAATAGCTCAACCTAACGGAGTGAGTAAGAACTTATTCCCAGCTACTCGGGAGGTTGAGGTGGGAGGATCCCTTGAGCCTGGGAGGCTGAGGCTGCGGTGAGCTGAGATCGTGCTACTGCAGTCCAGCCTGGGTGACAGAATGAGACCCTGTTTCAAAAAAAAAAAAAAAAATTAAAGTTTGGTAACATTTTTAATAAACTTTCCGAATCTTTGTGTACTGATGTCTTTAAAAAGAATAGGTTGCAAGTTAAAGGTTTTCACTGATTTTTTCTTGATCTGTTTACTATTTAACTATATTTTAATTTCTTCTTTGACTACAGTTGTCATTTGCTTTTTCATTTTCTTTCTGAGGTGAAGCTAATGCTCTGTCAATGCTTTTATGAAAATTCATCTTATTTACGTATACAAGAGACTGTCACTCAGAGACAGCAAAGCCAAGCTGACAATACCCCTTCTTTGCCCTCTGCATTGTAGGCAGAAAATTCCGTAAAAGCTAAGAGATGTCAATACTATCGTGTTGCCCTGTGTAGGTGGACAGATCCCAAATGGGAAGCTTTCCAAATTTTTTTTTTTTTTTTTGAGATGGAGTTTTGCTCTTGTCGCCCAGGCTGGAGTGCAGTGGCTCGATCTCGGCTCACTGCAACCTCTGCTTCCTGGGTTCAAGTGATTCTCCTGCCTCAGCCTCCTGAGTAGCTGGGATTACAGTCATGTGCCACCACATTCCAGCTAATTTTTTTGTATTATTAGTAGAGACAGGGTTTCATCTTGTTGGCCAGACTGGTCTCAAACTCCTGACCTCAGGAGTGATCTGCCTGCCTTGGCCTCCCAAAGTGCTGGGATTACAGGCGTGAGCCACCGCGCCCAGCCCTAAATTTTTTTTAAAAGACATCAATGCTGTTATTCTCTTGTTTTGCTTATGAAAACACTGAACCGTGAAGAGGTTATATTCATTCATTCAGGTTAAATGTTTGAAGGTTCTTGCTTGGAGCACACTTTTCTTAGAAACAGTATTGCACATGGTGGTCAGATTCTGGGACTAGCCTGTAAGAAGCCTGGTTAACACAGTTTATGGAACCATTCACCATTTTAAACATTCGGGAAAATTCTGTTTCTGAAACCTAAAACCGGGACTTTTCTTGTATTAGAGCAGTGACTTTTGCTTTCATCCAGCTCTGAGTAGCATCTTGGCCAGATGTAGGAGAAGCTTGGAGTGGTGAAGGTGGTGGGGCTGTGGTGAGGAAGGGGACAAAGGGAAGATCAGGTGGCTGCAGGGAGAACTGGGATGCTGTGTGAAGGAGGAGGCAACGCCAGCAGGAGATCCAGCAACACTTTCACTTCCTTTAGGCTTCTTCCCTTTCTACTTTCTGCCGACGTAAGACCCAGGGATGCTCTGTGCTCAAGGCCACCTCACTCCTTCAGTGGACACAGGGTTAGCTTGGCTGCCTGCTTCCCATTTCCTTACCACCAGCCTTCACATCCGCCCGGGCCTTTCAGCTTGGCTCACTGCAGATTGCAATCGCTTACTCAGCCTTTCACCCTGTAGCAATCATAGGTAACAGGAAGGAAGCACATGCTAGTTAAAATTGTAAGAACTTAGCTTTTCTATTCTCATCCATGGTATGTTCCCACTTTACTTGAGCTTGTGACAAAAGTCGCCCATGTGTTAATATGCCATCTTGCTGGAGAGGCATCTGACCTTGCCAGGCTTTGGCTCCAACTTGCTTCCAGCAAAGCTCCTTAGGACTTCTAATCTTATTTGGTAAAACAATAAAACAAAACAGAACATAACCTTGTATCCCATCTATCCCAGATGGAGAAGTTCTTGAAAATTTTCCAGCCCACTTCTGCATTTCTACTTTCAATATACTTTCTGAGTATATTGTCTCATATATTTTGAAGGAGAGAGTAAAGTCTGTATGTCCTAAATAGTGGTTCCCACGAACCAGTTAAAAAAATTTGGAGGACTGACATGTGTTTGCCAACATTTAAATTTTTCCAAGTAAGAGTATTATAAGTAGAGAAAGTGAGGAAAATCGAGAGAGAGAAAGAGAGACAGAGAGACAGAAGAAAATCAACAACCAGCCACCTATTGCCATGATTTCTTAAAAAGGAAAGTTTTATGTTAAAAAAAAATTAGGGGGGGACATAACCTTAGAATGAAGGGCAGATCTTCACATACAGAAAATGTGTGCAAAAACTCATGACTTATTATTTATTTTTCCCATTTCTCCAAGGATGAGTGAAAACTTTATCACACCAGTCAACAGAGTTGTGTTTGAGAGCCTCTGATTGGAACCGCCCTGCAGCCCCTTCCCACCTTTCAGCCACTGCTTCACGTGAGAAACGAACCTTAGTAAAATTATCAAAAGAGCAAACGTAGATAAACTCATAAGGGAAAACTCTAGTTAGGAAAGGATTTTTTAAAAAATCCCAGTGGTGTCCAACACATGGTTTTTCTCTGAGCTGTTCACGTTCCCTGGCACACCATTGCAGCAGCTGCCACCCACCCCACACAAACTGACAGCACTGCTGCTTCTTGCTTTCTTGGATAATGGGTCAATTAAGGCAAAACTATAATTTTTTAAAAAGAGCTTAACTAGAAAATCGGACGGAAAAAAGCAAAATCAAAAAGAAAACTCCAGAGCACAAAAATAGTTTTTAGAGTACCAATTTCTTACCCCACATCATCAACTGCACGTTGTCATGACCGGCTCTGCTTCCTGGGCTGCCAGGATTCTGGTTTCTTTCCTTAATTTGGTCAGCTGTTGTCTGCTTGAGACATTATCAGTTGGTAGTTCGAGCTGGTTCCATCTCTGGGTGAAGCCTGTGCATTATATAAGCGCATAACACAGGCTTGTCTCACTAGTGGCCTTGGCTGGAGCCAGCCTTTTGGGAGTTCTCTGTTTATAGGGCAGTTCCCCTCTGGTGGCTATAAGAACTGTGCCCTACTTCCTGTTTCAGAGGTCTGGTTAGAGGCCCATTCAGTTCCTGTTTCTGGTTTGCAGGATAAAATTGGTTCACACTTTCTTTGTGGAGCGGTGGGAGATGGACAAGCACAAAGTCCGGGAAATGTGCAAGTCTCTCCAGCATGAGGTACCAACCGTGCCTGCTTTCCAAGTACTTCCTCCAAGTGGTCCCTTCAAACACCACTCCAAGCCAGGAAAGTAGAGAACCATAGGAAAATGCATTGTTGGCTACTGACTCCAGGGCTGACAGTGTGCTGTGCAGTGATGGCCCCTCCCAGGAGGCCATTCGAGGGCCTTTTATCACACGCTCCCCTTTCTGTCACCCATGGAACCGTCACTGTGGCTGTAGAACATGCCAGCATTTGCCCCGCTCCACCTGGGGCAAGATGAGAGTGGGAAATGTGGTGGAGGTGGGCAGTGTTGCAGGAACCCACAGCTATGTGGTTATCAGAAGAAACTGGGAACCCACAGCTTTGGGAAAAATATATCTTGAAGACAGCCTCATCTTCCTGTAATTTGGATATAGGTAGGTGGGGAAACTGGCTAGATATGAGAAAGATACCCTCATTTTCAGGGAGTAAAATTAAACTTGAAAATTTTATTAGTGGCATAAAAGGGAAATAAAGGAAATCAAGGCAAAATGATAAATTAAAAATCCGTTGGTGACTCTGATATATTGGTTTGTGTAGTTGTGGGTTTTTTTTTTTTTTAAGAAGATCTTGCTCTGTCACCCAGGCTGGAGTGCGTTGGCATGATTTCGGCTCCAACTGCAACCTCCGCCTTCTGGGCTCAAGCGATCCTCCTGCTTTGAGCACAGCCAAGCCTGGCCAATTTTTGTATTTTTATGTAGAGATGGGGTTTTACCATGTTGCCCAGGCTGGTCTCAAATTCCTGGACTCAAGCGATCCTCCTGCCTCAGCCTCCCAAAGTGCTGGGATTACAGGCGTGGGCCACTGCGCCTAGCCTAGTTGTTTTAATGTATTAGTTTTTCTCTTTGGCTAAAGGTATTGACTAGAGACACTAATCGAAATATGTGCCAGGTTAGTGGAAAAGCAGGAAGGATATGAGACAAAGCTGATTTTCAAAATCTTGTCTAAGTGTTCAAAAAATGTAAATAATTGATAACTTACATTTCATATGAATTTTATTTTGTAGTGTTTTTGGTTTTCCAAAGGAAAACAGAAATAACTGAAACTACATTGTGATAATTTTCTTAGGGGAGACAGGAGAGAATTTTAAATATTAAGGGCATTTCCTATTTAATAAAATCATAGTAGAGCAGATCTGTGTAACTTAAATGCCACAGAAGTTGCACAGGGCAACAGAAAACATTCCACTATAAGCAGACCTTTTCTGTTACAGTAGTTCATCAACAATGAGGAAAGCAATTGCCTTTGGTATATGATTCATACAGGAAGTAAGTTATATTCCTTTGTACTGGCAATCTCTAAAAATGGTTGAGACCAGTTATACCAGTACTTTCCAATACTTGTAGCCTCTTCTACACCCGTGAACTCTTAAGAAACAGAAACATGGAGGAGAGCTGCCGTAGTCAGTATCAATCAGCATCATCTTACCTGTCCATTGACCCCAAGCCATATAAAACCAAGTCTTTGCCTAAGCCAGAGAATTCTCTCTCCTTTAAAAATGTTGATTACTTCTATTTCTTTTGTTTTTTCTTGTCTTTTTTTTTTTTTTTTTTTTTGAGATGGGGTGTCACTCTCTCTCCCAGGCTGGAATGCAGTGTCTCAATCATAGCTCACTGCAGCCTCTAACTCCTGGACTCAAAGGAATTTCCCACCTTAGCCTCCCAAAGTGTTGGAATTACAGGCATGAGCCACTGTGCCTGGCTTAATTACTCCTATTTATTATTTTAAAAAAGTCATCCAAAGCTATTACATGTCAAATACCCCCCCCTTTTTTTTTTTTTCCAGTAGAGACAGGGTTTTGCCTTGTTGCCCAGGCTGGTCTTGAACTGCTGGGCTCAAGCAATTCACCTGCCCCTGCCTCCCAAAATGCTAGGATTACTGGCATGAGCCACCATGCCCGGCCATGTCAAATACCTCTTAATGTCACGCTCAAGTTTTGTAATACGGTCATTGTGACAAATGTCAGCTTAAAGCTGGGGCAACCAGGACAGAAGTGCTATTTCTGCTGTCCAGGGGCCACCGCTTTGGCCTGTAGCTAGATATTTCCCAATTTATAATTTGATCACTCTGAGGTTGGGGTGATTTTATGCAGTTGGGTCAGAATGATAGTATCAATGAATCAGTTGTTCAGTGCTACTCCTCCTCCTTTGATTATCTTACTCTTCAATAAGATGATCCTATTTCTTATAAAATAGTAGGCATGGCAGTGTAATTAACTATATCTTATAGTTGGAAAGGCTATGAGAGCGGCCAGATTAAATCAAGTGGTTGAATAGGAGGTCTTCCAACTTCCAAACAATACAGATGTTTCGTTCTCTATACTACCGTTCCACCTGCAGTGAAAAACATTTCAAAACATTTTGAACTACATATTCTGTTTAAGAGGATCAGTTCTAATATTTTGGTTCACGATGGCAGTTATTATTATGAGGAAGAGTCATAGTAGTCACACAACTTCTGATTCCCTCTTGCTAGCAGATTTTAGTGACATCTTAATCAGAAAACTGACTTACCTTTTTCGATCAGTGTCAACAAGGGAGCCAACTCAATAGTGGTTGCCAGTTGCTTGGCCTTAAGTTGTAAGTTGGGCTTTCTTCAGGCAAGTCTTGGGCTGTTTCCTGGGCATGATGGTTAGATGGACTGCGATAGACCAAAACTAGCCTTTCTCCAGAATGATCCAGAGAGCTGGGTTTACAGCACAGCCTGGGGACAGTTCTTTCCTTGTTTCCCTGAGATGTGCTGGCTCTGGAGTCTGATGCAGTTTCCCTTAATGTGATAGCATATTCCTACTAATTAAATTTTGTAAGCATTTATTATTAATTGCCTATAATATGCCTCTTACTGAATCAGGATGAATCGAAGAACTAAGAAGCAGAAGAAGGCATAAATCTTCAGGAGTATAAAGATGTATAACGTGTATCTGTTTGCATGGGAAAAACTGAAGCTAAGGGAAGCAGTCAGGAGGAACGACCTACATTCCCCATTCCTCTCTACCAGACTCATTCTTTTTAGAAAAAACGTTAAAAAAATTTATGAAACATTATAGTCATAAAGAAAGTATATAAAATAGTTTAACAGACACTTATGCATCTACATACTACCTAAATGTAATAGTTAATAGCAGTTAAACATTTTGACATACTTGTTTTACTTCTCTTTCTTTTTTAGAAAAATAAATCATTCTGGGCAAAACTAAAAGCTCCTTTCTAACTCATCAATTTCCCTTCCTGAGAAAGTGCATTCTTCACGGGAAGCGCCACATTACAATGTTCTAAACTATAATTTACAACAATCTAAAATAACAACTCTCTACAAATATAAACATATGCCAAATATTGAATTAATTCATTATATAATGAGAAAAACCAGAAAGATATTAAAACTGGTTGAAAGGAGAGTTCGAAGAGCAAATATGGTATACATACATACAAAATCAGGAATGGTGAAATGAATTTGCTAATAGATGCAAAATTGGTTAATATTTTGTAAGGCAATTCTATAAGTATAAATGTTGGAGTCATCTATTCTAAAGGGTAGAAATCAATTGTATCTCTACCAAACCATATTCATTTGTATTGCTGTGGACAAAAAATATTTGCATTACTATCAGTTTTGCATAAGGTAATATTTACCCCAACAGCATTGTAAAATAGCCAAATCACTAGGAGGACAATCAAAGGTACACACCCCTTTAAAATCTGATAATTCCCAGAGGGAGTGCTGCACTAAGCCCAGCCCTCCACTGAAAGGATACTCAGTACCTTTTGACCTTTTCCAAGTCTTTGACAACTCTTCCCTGCAGAAGGTTGGTCATTCTCAGCAGGCTCTATGCCTGTCTCTCCAAGTGCTTTTAACTCAACCTGACTTAAAGGACCTGTTGTCTCTGCTACTCTGCCATCTGAAGCCGTTTGCCCTGAGAGGGTCCCAGAATACCTTGCTTTAACCAGGGTTCCTAGTCATGGTTATTTTAGGTCAGGGAACATGTACAAATTGACAACAGGTTGTCAGTCCTCTAGGTTTTGGATGTGAGAAAAGATATAAGCCACGTGGCCATAACCAAGTCAGGAATATGCCAGTGGTATGCCTGTGGTGTCTGGAAACCCAACTTCATTCTTATACTAGGAGAATATAATTGCTACTATGGGACCCTCAGTAGTTTAGACTGTTCCAAATAAGCCTATTTTATGAAGGAAAAAGGTCCTTATATTTTAGAGGGCTAGCAAACTGCTGTAAGATTACATAAGCTGACAAGCTGAATATATGACACTTTGGTCTTATAAATTAAAGCAAGCCATACACAAACAGCATGCATTACTGTGTACTAGGTGTATGTGCTAATCACTCTATCACTCTATATGTATGATCTTATTTAATCTTTTTTTTTTTTTTTTTTTTTGAGACAGGGTGTCACTCTGTTGCCCAGGCTAAAGTTCAGTGGCATGATCATGGCTCACTGCAGTCTTGATCTTCCAGACTCAAGTGATCCTCCTGCCTCAGCCTCCCACGTAGCTGGGACTACAAGCATGCGCCACCACACTGGGCTAATTTTTTATGTTTTTATTATTTTTTTATTATTTATTTATGTATTTATTTTGAGACAGGCTCACTCTATACCCAGGCTGGAGTACGGTGGTGTGATCTTGGCTCACTGCAACCTCTGCCTCCCAGGTTACCATGCCCAGCTAATTTTTTGTGTTTTTAGTAGAGACAGGGTTTTGCCATGTTGGCCAGGCTGGTCTCGAACTCCTGGCCTCAAGTGATCTGCCCGCCTTGGCCTCTCAAAGTGCTGGGATTACAGGCGTGAGCCACTGTGCCAAGCCTTATTTTTATTTTTTGTAGAGACAAGATCTCACCATGTTACCTAGGCTGGTCTCAAACTCCTGAGGTCAAGTGATCCTCCCGCATCTGTCCCCCAAAGTGCTGGCACTGGCATTACAGGCGTGAGCCACTGCACCCGGCGTATTTAATCTTTAAAACAACTTTATGAGGCAGATAGCATCAGTCGATCAGTTTTTTTGTTTGGGGAAACAAAAACTGAGCCCCTGAAACTGTTACCAACAGTGGTCTCAGTGTCACATAGCTACTGAGGGGCAGAATCCAATTCTGAACCCAAGTCTGTCAGATTCCGGAATCTATTCACTTATAACTTATGTTCTCCTGTCTCACAGAAATACATTTTCTATTTGAAAAGATTGAAATAACTATTACTATCATGATTACAGGCATCACATCAGCAGACATTTTTTGGCTACTTAAAATCTGCAAGATATCTAAGGTCTATATAAAATTAGGTTAAAAAGGTGTGATTTCTGCCTTTTATGATTTTACAGTCTATTATTTGAATTCAGCAATTTAATAAATAATTGTTGGGAGCCTACAACATGCAAGATTATATAGTGAACTAAGTAATGAATAAGTAAAAAATCTGAGGGAGTATTTTAAGGACTTCATAATGTAGATCATTTCATTGAACTGTGTACTTGAGAACAGGGTTTATTACTGCTATAAAAGATGTGAAAATGCATCAAAAATAAAAATCTTTCACAATAGTATAATATGCATTAGACCCCCACTTATTTTTTTAATGAAATCAGTATCATAATGAAAATTACATATATAAATTCCAAGATTGTATTAAAAACCTTTCAGATCTCTTATAAATACACGTAAAATATTATTAAATTTACTTCCAAGAGGGGTATTATGATTCTTTAATTAAGAAGAACTTGTTTATACTGACTCTTAGGGAAACAAATAAGAGTTATTGCCTGAGATTTAGAACCTTTTAAAAAATATATTATTTTCCTAGTAGTGGAATTTGAAGTCCTTTGTATTAATCTTTTCAGCTTGTGAAAAAATCTAGGTTGTTTTAGATAATTAAAATATGCCAACAACATAATTTCAATTTAGTATTTTTCTCACCTGTGTTACATAATAAAATTGTGTTGCTTGCTTGTTGATGATGTGTAGAGTGTGTGGTTCTTGGCTGACAGAAAATTGTCAACCTGAATGCCAAGCATTCGAATGGCTGGGCCAGAATAAGAATAGAAAATAAACAAACCAGGTTCCTTTAGATAATAAAGGCAGATGTAGTAGATGCGTTGTCAATGCAGAACCATATCTGTAATTTGATATACATAAAACATGTTCTAACGGAGAAATCTGGGCTACCTCTGAAGGTTCTAAGTCACATTAATGAATGTATACTTTATATAACATTTCTTTTTTAAACATTTATGTAACATTTCTGATTGTTTTTGAGTCACATACATACAGTTGATGTGCGTTAGTTCTTCCATGACATCTCCTAGATTTTTAGGAAATTGGTCTTGGGAAACTAGCTTTGGTTGATCCAGGGAAAATTCGGGTTTCAAATATGGACAGTAGGATTTTAATTTTTGAGGCTGCAGTGAGCTGCAATTGCACCACTGCACTTTAGCCTGGGCAAACGGAGACCCTGTCTCAAAAAATTAAACAACAAAACACCTCCTGGTCAGTTTCCCAGATACAGTGACCCAGTGTTTACTGTATACATAGAATTTGAATAAGAAAAAGATTTGTAGATACTCTAGAGGAGCCTGGAGTCTGGTTTTAAAAACTGATATATCTCTTAGCGTGTGTATATTATTGCAAAGCACGGTTGGGGCACAAGTTGCTTGGCTTGACCTAGTGAAAGAGAACAAGGTTGTAGCTTGCACGTGAGTTATGACAAGAATAGTTGGCTTGACTTTTCTTGCCGAGCAACTCAGTGCTACCAATATTTTATGTGCTTGAAGTACACTTGGCAGTTGGTAAATCTGAAATAAAATTGGAAAAGAAATACTATCCTAGACTGTTAAGAGAGTTCCAGACTCTTCTTTCCCTTATAAAACCAGTAGTATAGAAAACTCATTTAGCCATTAAATATGACATATGAGTGGGTTACCCAAGGACTGATCCTGCCGTGATGATTAGAATGTCATTTTGCAGATCTGCGTTGTTTGTATTTCCAAAGTCTGAAAGTAAGGGCTGTCAGCATTAAGAAATCTTTGCAGTCACTTACAATTTTGACTTGATTACCATTTAACTTACAGGACCATTGTGTTAGTCTTACCAATGCATTCAGCATATATTCAAATAAAGGGCAACAGAGGGCAGGCAAAAGGCAGACAACTCCAAGCTGAAGAATTTGTCGGTGTTGGAGGTTTGAGCTTAAGTAACCTTCCAGGAGTATTATGGTTAAATTTATAACATCCTCACCTGTGGCTCATTTGGTGCCCATTTGTGAAATCTTTAAGAAGATTAAACCTTAATAGCAGCCGGGTGCAGTGGCTCATGCCTATAATCCCAGCACTTTGGGAGGCAGAAGCTGGTGGATCGCTTGAGCACAAGAGTTCAAGACTAGAATGGGCAACGTGGTGAGACCTCTTCTTTACAAAAAATACAAAAATTTGCTGGTTGTGGTGGTACACACCTGTAGTCCCAGCTACTCAGGAGGCTGAGGTGGGAGGATCACTTTGAGCCAGAGAGGCAGAGGCTGCAGTGAGCCGTAATTGCGCCACTGCACTCCAGCCTGGGTGACAGCAATGTCCTGTCTCAAAAATAAATAAATAAATAATAAAAGACAACCCCAAAACCATAATAGCATACAAGTGACACTCTTCTACTTTAGACGAATCGTGTATACACTTGGAACTAACATTAAGATATTGATGTATCTCCTTGGTTTACCTGAAGAGACATTTTCACTGCTGGGTGAAATATACATAAGTAATGAGAAAGTACAGCCTCACAATTTCCAAGCTTCATAGAACTCAGGACTCTCCACTTAGTGTAGGTTTTATTAAAGAAATAGGTTTTTATCATGTTAAATAATGAACACTCTTCTTGATGGATAATCTCTTGATTATTCAGGATTGGATCTTCTTATCATTACCTGTTTGCAGGCAAGTTAACTTCTAATTTGAAGTAGCCCAAGAAGGGCCAGATCTCATCTTCAAGTGATCCCAGAAGGGAATGCATTGTACACACAAAAGCTGTTGCCACCGTGTTGTGACATTGCTTGAGAATTTTCAAGCAAAATTGCACTGTGGTATTTGTATATTGCCATGCCTTAGTTTTCCCAGGCCACAACTATTTAACAGGCTTGTATGTTCCTCTAAAAACATCATTAGACACATTGGACTAAGTTTGCAGGAGTGGGTGTATGAAGCAATCATGATTTTTCTGTTTTCACACTGTATGTTCTTTGGGTTATTCTCCATGGTTTATTATCAGGGGAGTTAGGAGCATGTTACCCAAAGAGTTCTGTGCCAGAGGATATGCCACATTTAATATGAGGAGGTTTTCTGAGAGCATAGAAGAAGAAAAAGGCTATGATAGGAGAATTCGAGACTCTCATCTGCTTTCAGTTTTCAGTTACCTGGTCTACGTGCCGAAAGCATAATTTGAGACCTGGACTAGGTTACAAGCTTCTGATGACTTAATATTTAGTCTATGAGAATTATTTTTTCAAGACTTGTCATTGTCCCATTTAGCCACAGCAAAAAGTATTACCCAACTTTTGAGTAATCTATACCTAGTATGTGGTCACCCGGTAAATTTCTTCCTGAATCCAGCACATTGCCTCGTTGCTTATAAGCTTGACCTTAGCATTCTTTTTCTTTTAAGGTATGAATAATCTTGGAACTATTTATCCTTCTATTTTTATTCTCTCTTTAAGATCTGAATTTTTTTTAATGCATATTTCTGTTAGCAGCCCTATCTATTCCCTCTTGAAATGACCTCTGAAGGCTGTTAAATAAATTTTGATTTGCTTTAAGGATTCAGTATTCAAATCATGCTTGATTCTTTGGGAGATATAAAAAAAGCTGTTGCTCCATAGGTCTTGCATCATATGTGATATGACTAAGAAGGAACAACTGAAAAAGTCAAGTCCAATTTACACAATAGTGAAAAACCTTTTGTTAGAAACATCTGACAAACAAGGAGCAGTTTCTGGTTTTTTAAAGAATCATTAGAATATAGTTCCATGTCTCTTTTTCTGTCTTGTTAACCCTGCACCTCTAGTACCTAATGGAGTGCTTGGCACTTGATACAGATTGATTGATTGAATGAATATCACACTTTCCCCCCGGTGGTGTTTTAGTTATTGGTTTTGATGTCTGCTTTTTCTGCTTAAGTGTGAGTTAATGACAAAGATCACATTTTATGGTTCTTGACATCCCCCAGGTCTTCTGTATCAGTGTGTGACCTGTAGATGACACTTAATGATGTTTATAGAATACAATTCAATGATGTCATCCCTTTCCTGGAGGGGCTCACAGTCTGGTAAGGGAGACCAGCCTATGAACGTATCATATATATTGTGCTAATTGTTTGTTGTTGTTGTTTTTTAAAAAATTTGAGACTGAGTCACTCTGTCACCCAGGCTGGAGTGCAGTGGTGCGATCACAGCTCACTGCAGCCGTAACCTCCTTGGGCTCAGGCGATCCTCCCACTTCAGCCTTCTGAGTAGCTGGGATCACAGGTGTGTGCCACCATGCTGGCTAATTTTTAATTCTTTTTTTGTAGAGATGGGGTTTTGCCATGTTGCCTAGGCTGGTGCTAATTGTTATACTAGAGGTTTATGTAAGGTTCTTTGAGAGCACAAATCATGGAGGATTCTTCAGGGGGAGAAGGAAGTGTGGAGGAGGTTGGCTAAGACATTGGACAGGAGGTGACATTTGAACTGGGTTTTGAAGGATAATGATGAAAGCTAACATTTATTGGGCACTTAACATGTGCCAGGCATTTTATAATAAATCATGGAAAAAATGAGTCTCTCCACAAGGAAGGGGTAGGATAAAGAGAAGGCTATGATAGAACTAAGGAAACACTGGCATTTAAAGATGGACGGTGGGGCATGGTGGCTCATGCCTGTAATGTAATCCCAGCACTTTGGGAGGCTGAGGCAGGCAGATCACCTGATGTTTGAGACCAGGTGTTTGAGACCAGCCTGGCCAACGTGGCAAAACCCCATCTTTACTAAAAATAGAAAAATTAGCTGGGTGTGGTGGCACCCGCCTGTGGTCCCAGTTACTTGGGAGGCTTAGGCATGAGAATCACTTGAACCCAGGAGGCAGAGGCTGCAGTGAGCTGAGATCGTACCACTGCACTCCAGCCTGGGTGAAACAGCCAGACTCTGTCTCAGAAAACAACCAACCAACCAACCAACAACAACAACAACAACAAAAAATAGGCAAAGGAAGGCATCATCTAGTGAGAAAGGGAAGATGGTAAGATGGCACAACAGATGAGAGAAAGTTCAGAGAGGGAGAGAGAGAAGGGATTAGCTCTAAAAGCGATGCAAAGAGGGCTTGTCCGAAGGTCAGTGAAGTTGAATGTTTCAGAGAAATAACTGGACTTGGAGATCAGAAAACCCCTGATAACTTTGCCAGAGCAGTTTCAGGAAAGCAGGTGGTGGTAGATGTCAGGTACGGTGACTTGACTGATTTCTGGAGAACAACAGAAGGCATGTAACAGGGAGTGTTATTTAAAGAAATGTGTTCACGAGGAAAGCAGAGAGAAGGCAGTCTCTGGAAACAGTGCAGGCTACTCCCAAGGTAAGGCACGTGGCCTGGCTGCTGGTATTCATGCCTCAGACGGGATGAGGTCAGTAGGCCTTTGTGGGCTCAGGTGTTATTTAACAGGGTTTCCATGGGAACATGGAAGGCAAATTCCCAACCACTTTCTTACGAGAATAACTTCTGGAGCATGACCCTTTGTAAATGTACTTGTTTTCTTGCTAATTTTAATTGACTGAAAATAGAGTTGTTTTTCCTTCCGAGAATCTCTTAACTTAGAGAAATTTGAATTCACACTGATACAGCTTAAGTTGAGAATTCTTGACTGGTTTGAACCCAATTTACAGAGGTGTAGGACTTCTTCAGGAAGGGAGAGTGCCCATCTCTCAGGCCAGTTAAGTCTTCCATGCATCTGTCCCCAGTGGCCAGATTTCACAGGCTTTTGAAAGCTCAAGAATGGGAACTGGAACCTGAAACGCCTTTCTTGTTTTCTCAACCACTCGAAACACTTAATTGCTCATAATGCTGGCTGCATAACAGTGAACATGATTCATTTTTAAAAATGAGATTTTTTTTGCTCAGTTTGCCACCCTACTTTGTAAACTTACAGTGGAAACAGTTAACATTTTTTCAAAACTCTGCTTGATTTTTAGGTTTTCTTCATCTTAAGCTTCCTAACTCCTCCTCAGTGGAGGGCTGCTGTCAGTAGATTACTGAAGTAAACCCTGGATTAACCTGCATTGTCTCACTGCTGTATGTGCATTCATTCATTTTCATTGTCTGTTCATTCATTCCAAAAAGAAGCCCCCCACCACTGCCCCCAACCATTCTTTTCTGTATTATTTTACTGCACATCTTGGAATGAACTCCCTTCTGCCTTATCTGTATACAGAGAGGTGCACAGTATTGACTGCTGTTTCTGATGATATCTTCTACAGGGTCTTCTGTGCCATGCTTACCACAGTAGGGTAGGAAGGAACACATTTGCATAGAAACATTTCATATACTTAATATGCTAGAGAATTACTTTGCTAGGGACTAAGGTCTCCCCCGCCCCCTCAAAATAACGGGAGACCACAGGCTGGGTGTGGTGGCTCACGCCTGTAATCCCAGTACTTTGGGAGGCCGAGGGGGGCAGATCACCTGAGGTTGGGAGTTCGAGACCAGCCTGGCCAACGTGGTAAAACTCCCCCATTTCTACTAAAAAATACAAAAATTAGTTGGGCGTGGTGGCACACGCCTGTAGTCCCAGCTACTTGGGAGGCTGAGGCAGGAGAATCGCTTGAACCTGGGAAGCAGAGGTAGCAGTGAGCCACTGCACTCCAGCCTGAGTGATGGAGCAAGACTGTGTCTCAAAAAATAAAAAAAAATAAAAAGGGAGACCATTATAAAGCCAAATATTTTGAAAACCTATTTTGAAAATCAGCTCTCAGGTTGGAAACATGAATTTTCCAAAAAGAACATATTTTAAAATATCGGGTTGTTGAGATAGAGCTGCTGCAGGCTAGGCGAGACCCAAAGTGGAGCTTAGCCCATGAGGGTTCTTGGTTTTGCCCAGGAAAGAATTCAAGGGCAAGCCAGAGGTAGAAGAAAACAGCTTTATTGAAGAGACATTGTTACAGCTCTGTGACTGCTTCTTCAGAGCACGGCTACCCAGTAGGCAGAGAGTAGTAGCTCAGGGCAGCTTTGCAGTCATATTTATACCTACTTTTAATTGCATGCAGATTAAGGGGTGGTTTTTGCAGAAACTTCTCAGGAAAGGGTAGTAACTTTTGGGTCACTAGGTCATTGCCATGGAAAGGGGTGGTAACTCCCTGGTATTGCTATGGCAACAGTAAATTGACATGGCACACTGGTGGGCATGTCATTTTGTTGTTGACAGCTGCTTCTGCTCTGGCTTTGTTTTAGCTAGTCCTCAATCTGGTCCGGTGTCCAAGCCCCACCTCTGGAGTCAAGTCCTGACTTCTACCTCAGTACAGAGTGCTTTTTGATGACAGCAATAATAATGATAATAATAATAATGAGATTAGTGTAGTAAGTTGTCTGTTTGCAGTAGGGAGAAATCAGCTAGGTTTCATTCCTTTGGTTCATGTGAAATGAAGAAAATGCCTTTTTGAGTATCGGATGACTCCCTAATACATATTTGTAGCCCAGACCTTAGAGCTGTAGATTAAGCGTCTGCTCTACTCTCCATACCTGCTGACTGGCCCACAGGAGCCTCAAACGTACTTTCATACAGAAATTGGTTTCCATCTCTAGTTCCTAACATCACATTAAATGACATCTAGTGTTTAAAACCAGAAATGTGCTTTAGATTCCTTTAGTATAATAAGGAGTTGTATACATATTAAGAATATTAACCCTTTGTTTTTAAAATTTTATTATATTTTTCCTTAGTGTTATGTTTATGATAATTTTTATGTGAATTCTTGACAGATTTTTTAATTAGTCAAAATTATCCCTTTTAAGTGCAGATTCTTGCATCATACATATATCCGAGAAGTATTCATTTGTATTTTATTTCATTATTTTGAGAGACAAAGTCTCGCTGTGTTGCCCAGGCTGGAGTACAGTGGTGCCTTCATAGCTCACTGCGGCCTCGAATTTCTGGGCTCAGGCAATCCTTCTGCCTCAACCTTCCAAAGTACTGGGATTACAGGCGTGAGCCACTGCATCTGGCCTATATTTTATTCTATAAAGTTTAATATATTTTATTTTTACACTTGACGCTTACCTCCATTTTGAATTTATTTTGTTGTATGATATAGGAAAAGTAATACGTCTGTATTGAAATGTACTATGATTGATGAGAAGAAACAATTTTTGGGCTAAGTGAAATTTATAAACTTAACATTTCTTTAAATAACACATAGTGTTTGGTCATGGCATGGTCTGAAATATATCAGTTATTTGTATGAAAAATCTTTTCCCTTGCTTTTAAGGATTATACTGAAGATAATTTAACCTTTTCTACTTTGCCCAGAATTGCTATTATAAACATTGCACTGTTCTGTATGTATTGTATTATACTGTAATATAATTTGTGAAAGGGGCTTAGAGTTCCCTTTTACCATATGCCTCAGTCCATCCGTTAGGGGAGAGATGCCCCAACATGGTCTCAAAAAAATAAACATGGTCTCTGTCTCAAAAAATAAAAATAAATAAAAAGGGAGGCCATTATAAAGCCAAATATTTTGAAACCTATTTTGAACATGGTCTCCCCTTCCGTTGCAGGAAGAGGCAAACTGAGTAGCAGTCTTTTAGTCACTGTTAGTGTAGTATAGGACTTACTGATGTATATAGTGGCTGTCTATTTTAAACTTCACTTTTTCCTTCCTTCCTCCCACTGTCTCTTTTTCTCTTCCTCCTTCCCTCCCTCCCTTTCTCCTTCCTTTCCCTTCCCTTCTCTCCCCTTCCGCTTCCCCTTCCCCTCCCTCCCTCCCTCCCTTCCTTCCTTCCTTCCTTCCCTCCCTTCCTCCCTTCCTTCCTTCCTTCCTTCCTTCCTTCCTTCCTTCCTTCCTTCCTTCCCTCCCTTCCTCCCTTCCTTCAGTGCACATTGGTTGGGTCAGCCTTGTGTGCTAGTGCCAGACGTTAGGGATAAAAAGTGAATGTGATATGGAGCCTGCCCATTGAATACTCAGTGCTGGTGGGCTTCCCTCTTCCATCTCCTCACTGTTTTTCTGTTTACTGTTACCCCTAACCCACTTCTGTATACTTCTCTCTTCTATTTTTAAATTTATTTTAAAAATTGAGAGATAACTTATAGACCATAAAAGTAACCATTTTAAAGTACTGTGTACAATTTGGTGGTTTTCAGTAGACTCATAAAGTGTGCAACCATCACCAATATCTAATTCCAAAACATTTTTGGCACCTCAAAAATAAACCCTGTACCAATTTGCTGTTACTCCCCATATCTCCCTTCACCCAGCCTTTGGCAACCACTAATCTGCTGTCTCCGTAAATTTGCCTATTCTAGGTATTTCTTAGAAGTGGAATCATACAATATGTGGCATTTTGTGACTGGCTTCTTTCACTTAGCATAATGCTTTCGTGCTTCATCCATGTTGTAGCAGGGATCTGTACTTCATTCACTTTTCTGGCTGAATACTATCCTGTTGTATGGTGCTTGAACACCTTTTGTTTATCCATTCATCAGCTGATGGACCTTTGGATTGTTTCCACTTTTTGACTGTCATGAATAAACCATGAATATCCACGTCAAGTTTTTGGGTGGACATGATTTCAGCTTGCTTAAGTATATATCTAGGAGTGGAATTGCTGGGTCATACGGTCATTCAATGCTGAACTTTTTGAGGAATCACCAAGCCATTTTCTTTCTTTCTTTTTTTTTTTGACATGGAGTTTCACTGTGTCACCCAGGCTGGAGTGCAGTGGCACGATCTTGGCTCACTGCAACCTCCGTCTCCTGGGTTCAAGTGATTCTCCTGCTTTAGCCTCCCAAGTAGCTGGGATTACAGGCACCTGCCACCATGCCTGGCTACTTTTGAATTTTTAGGAGAGATGGGGTTTCAGCAAGTTGTCTAAGCTGGTCTCGAACCCCTGACCTCAAGTGATACACCCACCTTGGCCTCCCAAAGTGCTGGGATTACAGGCGTGAGCCACCATGCCTGGCCACCAAGCCATTTTCTAAAGTGGCTGTACCATTTTGCCGTACCAACAATGAATGAAGGTTCCAGTTTCTCCACATCTTCACCAGTGCTTGTTATTATCTTGTCTTTTATTAAGCCATCCTAGTGGATGTGAAGTGGTACCTTACTGTGGTTTTGATTTGCATTTACCTAATGACTAATGGTGTTGACCTCTGTTCATGTGTTTATTGGCCATTTGTATATCTTTGGAGAACTGTCCGTTCAGATTCTTTGCTTATTTTTAAATTGGTCATTTTATTCCTGAGTTGTAATAGTCTGTATCTATTCTGGATACAAGCCCCTTATCAAATATATGATTTGCAAATATTTTCTATCATCTTGTGGGTTGTTTTTCATTTTCTTGATAATGTCTTTTGAAGCACAAAATGTTTTAATTTGGATGAAGTCCGTATTTATCTGTTTTTTCTTTTGTTGTTTGTACTTTCATTGTCTTACGTAAGAAAGCATTGCCCAATTCAATGTCACAGAGATTTACACCTATGTTTTCTTCTAAGAGTTAGATATTTTTGCTCTTACAGTTAGGTCATTGCTTCATTTTGAGTTAATTTTTATCTATCATGTGAGTTAGGGGGCCAGCTTCATTCTTTTGCATGTGGATATCTAATTGTCCCAGCATCATTTGTTGAAAACACCATTCTTTTGCCATTGGATTTTCTTAGCGCCATTGGATTTTCTTAGCACCCTTGTAAAAAATCAATTGACCATAAATGTATGAGTTTATTCCCATAGTCTCCATTTGATTTCCATTGATCTATGTTTGTCCTTATGCCAGTACCACATAGTCTTGATTACTTTTGCTTTGTAAAAAGTTGTGAAATCAGGAAGTGTGAGGCCTCCAGCTTTCTTCTTTTTCAAGACTGTTTAGGCTATTTTGGTTACCTTGTATTTCCATATGAATTTTAGGCTTGTTAATTTCTGCAAAAAAGGCAGTTAGATCTTCCTCCTATTTTTAACTGTCCCCGATATTCTTTCTTTTGTCATGATATTTTTTTTTCCTTTTTGTTTCATTTACATTTCTTGATTTTCATGGCAGCTGGACTCAAGTTTTGCTTCTTACCTAGTGACTACTGAACTGATCAGTGAATTGTAGATTGCAGTTTTCAGGTTTTCAGGGTTTTGGGATTTATTGTCATTTATCACAGCCCAGCGGTGGGTGGTTTTCCCTCCCTGCCCTCCTCTCTTCCTTCCTCCTTCCTCACCCCTCCCTTCCTTTAGTCCCCTCCCTCCTCCTTCCTCCCTTCTTTCTCCTTCCTTTCTTTTCCTCCTTCCTTTCTATTCTTTCTCCTTTATTTATTTGCTCCTTCCCTCCTTTATGTTGTCTTCCTTCCCTCTTTCCCGTGGGTTTAGTGCTTATGAATTATGGGTGTTAGTAGACTCTGGCTTTGAAATAAATGAGAATCACCACTTACCTTATCTACCTCTTACCTAAAACTTAAATATTTCAGTGTGGAAAGTCAGAATATTTTTTGAAAGATTTATTATAGAGATAAACTTGTCCTTTGTGATTTAGTTTCTTATGCAAATATATATACATATATGAAATAGAACTTTAGAGGTCATATAATTTATCACCTTATCTAATGCATAAATCTACCAAGTGGCTTTTAAATGTGCTTTTACTATGTTTCTATATTGCCTTGTAAATTTGATAGTGGAAATCTAATGAAACTTCCTAATTTTTGTTAGGATACTGTGTAAAGACTCTGATTTTTGTAAGAAAAAAACATAAAAATTAATTTTCCTGTAATATGCTTACTAGTTCATGCTCTTTCTGGAAGTAATTCCTATCTGTGAATATATCCAGGGTGCATAGTTTAGCATCCTGTGTTTTGCAGAGTACATTTTAGCATTAAGATACAAGATGAAGAAATGGAGTTTATTATAGATTTAAATTGGTCTTATGTTGATCTGATATGAAACCTTCTCTGAAATGTTACCTTGAATTTGGAGATCACACTGACATGCTCTTTGCTGTGTAAATCCTTTAATGACCTCTGTTCCCAACCGCAAATTCTGACTTGTTCAGTTTTGTTGAGCCAGATGTCCTTGTACTCAGTACCCTAAAACCCAGTTGTTGGCTGGTATGTCTGGTAATGAAGGGAAGACGTCAGAACTTCAGATAATCTACCCTTCTATTCGTGACCCTGAGTGAATTCAGATAAAGCAGATATGAATTTGTAGAACTGGCAGGGGCCACAGCCTTGACCTACTTGGCTGTGGGATCAGTGGTGCCCAGCTATTCTGGTTTTTAAATTATGAAGTGTTTCCAGAGGTCATCCTTGTAGGCATTTCTTTACAGAGTTATCGCTTGGCCTTGTTCTGAAAGATAAACTAGAGCTGCAATTCAGAAGTTTATTCCATAGAACAGTTGGTGCAGATTTGTAGGCTTAGTGTTTATACACTCAGTCTCCAACTTCTCCCCAGGGTGGGAAGTGGAAGTTGGCTTGGGTTCTGGCTTTACCTGCAGCTTCCATGGTTTTATGCTGTACCAGATAGATTCTTGCACACCTCATGACCTGTGGTGCAGCTGGGATGGCTCTTTGGGAGTTGGGACAATTTCTTGGAATATGTATAATCCAAGCAAGTCCACAAATTATGTTCCTAGTGCAGGAATGGAAACTGTATATTTTATGACAAAATTTAGACTGTGGATCTGGGAGACCTGTGGTGTTTAATCTTGGCTCTGCCACTTACTATTTCTGTGTTCTTGCTTCTCTAAGCCTTAGTTTTCTCATCTATAAGGTGGAGATAAAAGCAGTTACTGCCGGGCAAAGTGGCTCACACCTGTAATCCCAGCACTTTGGGAGATGGAGGCGGGCAGATCACCTGAGGTCAGGAGTTCGAGACCAGCCTGATCAACATGGTGAAACCCTGTCTCTACTAAAAATACAAAAAAAAAAAAAAAAAAAAATTAGCCAGGCATGGTGGTGGGCACTTGTAATCCCAGCTACTTGGGAGGCTGAGGCAGGAGATTTGCTTGAACCCAAGAGGTGGAGGTTGCAGTGAGCCGAGATGGCGCCACTGTATTCCAGCCTGGGCGACAGAGCGAGACTCTGTCTCAAAAAAATAAAAAAATAAAAAAAGATAAAAATAAAAAAATAAAAAATAAATACATAAATAAGTTAAATTAGCTGCTCACGGTGGTGTGTGCCTGTAGTTCCAGTTACTCAGGAGGTGGGAGGATGTCCTGAGTGTAGGAGTTTGAGGTTAAAGTGAGCTGTGTTTGCACACTGCATACCAAGCAGGGTAACAGAGCAAGACCCCAAAGACCTCTAAAGAAAACAGTTTCTGCTTTATAAGTATAGGCTTATTGAGAAAGTTAAATGAGATCATGCACGTAAGGAATTATGCACAGCGCTTGGCAGGTCATAGATTGCTGGAAGAAAAAGGACTTCAGAGTTTGTATAATCCATCATCTTATCTGATGCATGAATCTACCAAGAGGCTTTTAGATGTGCTTTTATTATGTTTCTGTACTGTCTTATACATTTGATTAGGGGGAATCTAATGATGACTTCCTAATTTTTGTTAGGATACTGTATAAAAAGTTCTCCATTGCCGCACATTGGTGGCTACATGATAGAAGAACATGATCCTGAAAACACACATGGTAATACTGATCCCCAAAGCGGATACATGTTCAGAGAGCTGAGAATTGACCCCGCAGAGTCACTTGTCCCAGCTTCTGAGATGCAGTGAGACAAACACATCAATTAGGGCCAGGAAGTGTGCCTTGAGTTTCAGTTCTGCCTCTTACATAATCTCTCTGCCATGAGAAAGCTGATGTCTTAGCATAGTTTTGAGCATTAACTGAGAAAATATATATTAAAGGAGCAGGCCCATAGTGGGTGCTTTGCTAAAATTTATATATTCACAGTGTGGACTTGTGATTTTGAGAGGTCTGCGTTTCATTTTTCTGTTGCGGCATAACCACAAAAAAGTGTAGTGGCTTCAAACAACAACCTGTTATTATCTCTCACAATTTAGTGGGTTGAGTGGGTTCAGCTGTGTGGCTCTTCTGTTTCACATAAACTTGGTTGGGTCTGAAGCCATCTGGGGGTTTGACAAAGCTGGAACATCCAATAAGGTTCATTCCCATGACTGGAAGGTGGTGTGGGCTGTTGGGCCTCAGTTCTTTTCCATGTGGCCTCTCCACATGACCCGGTTGGACTTCTCTCATGGTATCTGTGTTCTGAGAAGGGAGCATTCTATGAGTGAATGTTCCAAGAAGAAGGACATGGAAGCTATCAGTCTGTTAGGTTTTGATCTTGAAATTCTCAGAACATTATTTTTGTCTGCATCCTATTGGTAAAAGCAGTTACAGCACCAACTCAGTCTCAAGGGAAGGGGGGTAACTGAATGGGAGAAGGGGCATATGCATGCACAGGGGTAAGGACTTGATGGGGGCCATCTTTGGAAACATCTACCATGGTCTGAACTTTCTTGCATATGTCATCTGGGTGTGCACATGTACAGGTGGCTGATCAGCAGGGCAGTAGCTTAGTCCATTTTCTGTTGCTTATAACAGGATTTCTGAAACTGAGTAATTTATGAGAAATGAAATTTATTTTTTACTGTTCTGGAGGTGGAGAAGTCCAAGGTCAAGGGGGCGCATCTGGTGAGAGCTTCCTTGTTGGTGGGGACTCTCTGCAGAGTCTCAAGGTGGTGCAGAGTATCACATGGCAAGGGGGCTAGCTTAGGTCTCATTTCCTCTTTAGTCACCAGTCCCACTCCTGCGATAACCTGTTAATGGATTAATCCATTCATGAGAGCAGAGCCATCATGACCCAGTCACCTCCTAGAGGCCCCACCTCTCAATACGCCCATATTGGAGATTAAATTTCACCATGACACTTGGAGGGGACACCTGTTCAAACCACAGCAGTAGCTCTGTGCCTGTTTTGCATCCTTCAGATAGCCAAGTCATAGAGGGAAACTGAGGCCTTGAGAACAGTCATCAGATTTTGAAAAAGTAGCAATTGAAATTCAAAATAGAAGGTACCTGAATAGATTCAGCAAGAATAAGCTTTGCGTGAAAACTTTTTTTTCCCTCTGTAAATTTTCAGTTTCTATAGATAGGGTGGGTAGAAAACATACTGTCAGAATACTGCACCTGAGACTTTTTGCTAACCAGTCAGAAGAGCATATGCTTGTAAACTGACCTGTTTCCCCACATCTTTGGGCATATTGAGATTAAATGGTTGAACAGACAAGACAGCTAAAGATCTACCCTGCTGATGTTTGAAGTAGAGAAGGCAATGAACAATCTTGAAAAAATCCTGTTTACTCATCCAAGACTTCATCTTAGATGACTAGTTATGCAGAAAAACAGAGATGGTTACCTTTTAAAAAGATACACCAGGAGTTTGAGACCAGCCTGGGCAACATAGTGATGCCCTGTCTCTACAAAAAAATGAAAAAATTAGCTGGGCATGGTGGCGTGCACCTGTGGTCCCAGCTATTTGAGAGGCTGAGGTGGGAGGACGGCTTGAGCCTGGGAGGCAGAGGTTGCAGTGATCTGTGCCACTGCACTCCAGCCTGGGTGACTGAGTGAGAGCCTGTCTCAAAATAAATGAATAAGTAAATAATATAAAGTAAATAAAATAAAAGATACATAATGCTAACATGCATCCAGTATGTATTATTTCATTGCAGCCTTGGAAATAGGCAGCATTTGCCATTTTTATTCTCTAGCTGTGAAGAGGGCAAGGCAATGAAGGGGTGGATTCACAGAGAGTACAAGGGTAGCAATGGTGCTAGAAACCTCCAGGAGACTGGGAGGAGGAAGGGGGAGAGGACTTTCCCCAGGGGCAATGCAGACATTGGCATGTGGTTTATGGACTGCTTTAATTCACCTGCAACCTGCCTGTCCCTAGAGGAGCTTGCAGCAAGCATTCTAGTTTCCAGATAAAGACAGAGGACAGGAGGTGTACTTTCCCTGGTATAATTTCCCTCGGTGCTTTACCCTGTTTAATTCCACTTGGCTTTAGAAACTCAACTAGGAGTTTATTTTTCTTTTTGTACTTTTCTTGAACTAAGCTCTCTTCCCCCCTTACCCTCACACACTCACTGTCTTATTTCTGATGCTGCCCATTGCTGAACCAGTTGAGGCACATGAGCCACCCTCTCTCCCTAATCTTTGTCCATGGAACACCTGAGGGTCATGTGCAAGCATGGGCAGACAGCTCTTGGCTGTGTATCCTATCAAATGTACTGTCTATATTTGGAAAAAGCATGGGTTCCTCTACTTGGTGAACAAAACATTTACAGCTTTAACTGTACAAAGTCAGGAGCTCTGTTTTCTCTGTGCTCATTCCCATACCCTCTCCCTTCCCATTTACCTCTCTGTCTCTTCTCTATCTCTTTCTTCCAATTTTTCCCTGGCTGGGCATCAGGATAGACTTCCCTTTCTTATTTTTGTCACTTACTCCAGACTGACAGTGTTGTTCTCTGCTAAAATTAGAAACAAAAAATATTTGCATAACTTTCTGTAGGGTCATGGATTTTAAATTTTAAAAGGCTGCAGAGTTCATTTCAAGATTATGCTGTTTCCTTTTTCTAATATTTGGTTGGTGAACAGACACTCTACTCATTTTAATTTTCGGCAGGATTGCTGCCTGGTTAGGAGAATGCCCAGTCCTCCCCAAATGCGTTATATCTGCCTCAAACTTTTGACCTTTTCTGGTCTCAAGTGGGCCATTCAGTGGCTTTCCCTTCTTCCCTTCCTTCTCCATCGCTTCTCTGTGCTGTCGGAGTAGTTACTATGAAATTACCTTCTGATCAGTGCAGTTTCCTGCTTAGAGTTCACTGGGCTCCTGACCAGCTATGGGAGGAAACTAAATTTGCTAGCACAGCAGCAAAGCCTTTCGAGGTTTGGCATCCATCTGCCTCATCGCAGCCCCTCTCACAAGGCCCCCTTTCTGTGACCAGCACCAGCCGCAGGGTTGCCGGTCTTTTCTCTAATAAAGAGGTCGGGATCTCCTCACCCTGGTGCACATCTGTCCTTCTGTGCTTATTTTCCCATTTTCCCCTTTCAAGTTCTGTAGTTTTATTGTGTTGACAGTTGCTGGAACCACTGATTTGGGATGCGAGAACAATTCCCCCAGGCTCCTGGCTTCTTCCCGGGCTGCGTGGCATCCTGCAGGACAGCTCTCAGAACCTTCTCTCCTCCACACAGCCCTGCCCAGACACCTGGGATCTACTCTTCTGTCTTCCCACAGTGCCTGCTGCATGCACTCTTGCATTTTAGTGGCCAGCCTCCTGGCTGACTGTTCGTTTTTTTTTTTTTTTTTTCTTTTTTTTAAGTTAGGGTCTGTTTTCTTTATTCTTGTGCCCGTAGTGCTCACATGTAATAGGTGCTCTACAAGTATTTGTCCTATTCAGTTCTGGCTGCCATAATCTCCCATAAGCAAGGTGGCATATAAACATCAGCAATGTATTTTCTCACAGTTGTGGAAGCTAGAAGGTGCACGATCAAGGCACCAGCAGATTCAGTGTTTGTGAGGGCCCACTTCCTCATAAATAGCTGTCTTTTCTCTGTTATCGCATGGGGCAAAAAAGGAGAGGGATCTCTCCTCTCTGGAGCTTCTCTCTGGTTTTTTGTTTTGTTTCGTTTTGTTTTGAGACAGAGTCTTGCTCTGTCACCCAGGCTGGAGTGCAGTGGCGCAATCTCGGCTCACTGCAACATCTGCCTCCCAGCTCAAGCCATTCTCATGCCTCAGCCTCTCGAGTAGCTGGGATTACAGGCATGTGCCACCATGCCTGGCTAATTTTTCTATTTTCAGTAGAGACGGTTTCGACACATTGACCATGCTGGTCTGGAACTCCTGATCTCAGATGATCCACCCACCTCAGCCTCCCAAAGTGCTGGGATTACAGGCGTGAGCCACAGTGCCTGGCCCGGAGTGTTTTATAAGGGCACTAATCCCATTCATGAGGGTTCCACCCTCCTAACCTAATCACTTCCCAAAGCCCTCACCTCGTAATATTATCACCTTGGGGGTGAGGATTTCAACATATGAATTTTAGGGAACACAAAAATGAGACCTTAGTAGTATTTATTGAATCAATAAATTAACAAATAATACCATTAATTACATTCACTGAACATATGTGAATTAAGGATTTGATCATTTTCATAAATAATACCTCATGTAAGAGCTTTATTCAGAAAATCTTTTGCCTTTTCTTTTAGTTGTTATGGCCCAAAGAGAGAGCTAATTAATATATAAGATGGCATGTGCCTTGAGATTTATGATAGGATTTACTAGTACTAAATGGCCTTATGTTTGTTGTTTCTATAAGGAAAAAAATTGTAGGCTGGTGACAATTATATATATAACTGACTGCTGACTAGTCTTTACTATTTAAGCATGAGACAGCATGTTTATGCCACCTTATTGCAATTGGACTATCCTAATTGAAGAAATTAAAAAATACTCTATCACTCTCCACAAGATGACAGAGGACAAATCAACAAATTGAATAGTGCAGTGTGCATTCTGTCCTGCTTTCTTTGATGTCTGTAAGGACAGGATTCAAAAATTATTTTCATTTCTCTCTTAAACTAATATGGATATTTACCATGATAATATTAGATAAAACCTATTCTTTGAAAATAGAGGGCTGGGTCCCTTGAGAATGCACTTTGTGAGATCCACCCACTGCCCCCAAAACATTGCTCTTAACTCCACTGCCTATCCCAAAACCTATAAGAACTAATGATAATCCCACCACCCTTGCTGACTGTTTTTTCAGACTCAGCCCACCTGCACTCAGGTGAAATAAACAGCCATGTTGCTCCAAAAAAAAAAAAAAAAAAAAATAGACGGCTGGGTGCAGTAGCTCACACCTATGATCCTGAGGTGGGCAGATCGCTTGAGCCCAGGAGTTTGGGATGAGCCTGGGCAATATGGCAAAAACCTCGTCTCTACAAAAAATAGAAAAAATTAGCTGGATGTGGTGGTGTATGCCTGTAGTCCCAGCTATTCAGGAGGCTGAGGTGGGAGGATCGCTCGAGCCTAGGAGGTAGAGGTTGCAGTGAGCTGTGATTGTGCCACTACACTCCAGCCTGGGTGACAGAGTGATACTCTGTCTCAAACTTTTAACATATATATATATATATATGTATATATATATATAGTTTTAGTATAAGGGTTATTTTAGGAAGCTTTCTTCTTTGAAGATTTTCTCAGGATCATATTATTCTTAGGTTACAATGTGGGTTTTTGTTACTGACTTTTGCCTTTTTATCTTTATAGGAACATGGTACATTCATGCATCAACTTCTTGTTCGTCTTTGCCTGTATTGTTCAGCCTATGTTCAGGCACATAATACTTAGTCAATAAATATTTTTTGAATGAATAAGTAAGGCTATATAGAGTAACATTTTACTTTCAAAAGTCTATTCTTTTATTTTATTTTTTTTTAGACAGTCTCACTCTGTTGCCCAGACTGGAGTACAGTGGTGCAATCTTGGCTCACTGCAACCTTCACCTCCCAGGTTCAAGTGATTCTTGTGCCTCAGCCTCCTGAGTAGGGATTACAGGTGCCTGCCACCACACCTGGCTACTTTTTTGTATTTTTGATAGAAACAGAGCTTCACCATGTTGGCCAGGCTGGTCGCAAACTTCTGGCCTCAAGTGATCTGCCTGCCTCGGCCTCCCAAAGGGCTGGGATTACAGGCGTGAGCCGCCATGCCTGGCCAAAAGTCTATATTTAATACAGGTTTGACACATAGAAACATAGGCAGAAACAGGATTCCTACTGTGAATGTAAGATGTGCAAAAACTCAAAATACATTTTTATTTTCTTGGGTAGACTAACAGTTTTAATCAAGGCAGAATACACTGAAACCTAATAATTGATTCCTTGTAAATTATTAAAGTATAAACAGAGCCTTCACTTATGAATTTGTCATTTGCTTCCTGCTAGTCTCTATTTTATTGATTTTTCTAATCCATAGGTAAAGGAGGGGTAAAGAGGATTTGCTTCTGAAGTCTAAGAATCTAGATCTGGATTGACTGCCCACACTGCAAAAATGATTTGGCATGCCACTTGAAAGTGGTTGAGGGGGTGGGCAAGGCCCATGGCTTTTTTTAAAAAATGGGAAATGAAAGATATATTTGTGAATTTGAAGTCCTGGAAGAATGTCTCTTGAGAGGTATAAATGCAGTATAAATTCAGAGACTGTTTTCATTTTCGTTCAGTTTTCATCATATGTAAAGTTATGAGACTAAAAATTCTATCGTGGGAACATCATAAAGGATAAAAATTAGTCAAAATAATAAAAATGAAAAACTGCAAGGCTTTGTTATGTAATGACTTTTTTAGTGCTCTAAAATATTATATAAGAACAAATTTGCAGGGCAAAGAAGATTACTTTTAAAAGGCATGAAGATTGTTGAACCTTAAATTTTAGTATGACGTGATGACATTGATCTGCAGTGCATCTAAGAGAAAGTAAAATCAAAATAGCATTTGTTCCTAAATTACCAAAGTGCCTAATGTACTCTCAATATTTTAGCAAAAGTCGTGCATTGGGTGCTGGTATTAAAATAAGTTTTAATTATTTACAGAAAGGCTATTTAGTTCTAATACTTTTATATAACTCTCCTATTACCATTTTGCCACTTTAAATGGTTTTATTTTGTGTTCCCTAAAATATATTCAGATATTTCAGGTATGGAAAGAGGCCTCTAAGATCTATAAAATGAGGCTGGGCACGGTGGCTCATGCCTGGAATCCAGCATTTTGGGAGGTCGAGGCAGGTGGATCATCTGAGATCAGGAGTTCCAGACCAGCCTGACCAACAAGGTGAAACCCCATCTCTACTAAAAACAAAAAATAGCTGGGTGTGGTGGCGCATGCCTGTAATCCCAGCTACTTGTGAGGCTGAGGCAGGAGAATCGCTTGAACCGGGAGGTGGAGGTTGCAGTGAGCCAAGATTGCGCTATTGCACTCCAGCCTGGGCAGCAAGAGCGAAACTCCGTCTCAAAAACAAAACAAAACAAACAAATAAATAAATAAATCTAAATCTATAAAATGAGTTCTCTGATTAATGTCTGTTGATCTTCTCATATTTCCAATTGGTAAACACAGTAATAGAAAGGAATCTTGCTAATTATTATGAATATTATTTACAAATCTGTGATGCTATCTGACTAGACAGACAGCTCATAAATTCTTGCTTCCCAACACAGAAACATCTCCCTTGAGCTTATTTCTCCAAAGACCCAGCCCTGACTCTCTTACTTCCTTTAAACTGTGTTGAAACTGAGATGCTGTTATAGTTGTATTTGGCTGGGTTGCTAAGGAATACCACAATCTTTCCCTGGAACTTATTTTCTTGAAAAGTCCTAGAGGTAGGTATGTAGTCAGAAAATAAACCAAGGCAAAGCATCTCTTGATTATTGCACATGGCTCTTGCTCCACGTCCCAGCATAAAACTCTGGTGAGCCAGGCTGGAACCCTACGACACCTTTCCTGGGCTAGATTACTTGAATGGTCTAGAACCAAAGCAGGCCAAAGTCTTCCTATCAATTTCTACTGCAGCACTGAAACCTGAGTTTTCTCGGGTGTTCACCTTGATTTGCTGGAAAACCATAGAGATGCTGGAAAGCCAAAATGAGCTTTGTTTCTGAGCTTTGTGTGGTTCTGAAGAGAAAGCCTATGCACACTTGAGAAAGTGTCTCTTGGAGTCTTGGGGTCAGTCTTCCTAATGAGATGGAAGAGGAAAAGGATACCTTATCCACATGCACCGGGCCATCAGCCCCTCAGTGCTGACAATGCTCTGATAATCTAGAAAAAGTGACTCATGTTACTCACCTAAGCCTTGCAAGTGTCTCTCTCCCATCAGTTTGTGGAAACTGTCTTGTGATGAATCGGCAGGGCCTTTAAGCATCCAATAGTATGACCTTCAGGCTTAATTTTCCTTGACAGGAGGGTAAAGGGGCTGACCACTCCTTTTCTCTTGAAGAATTGTTCTTTCATTATTTAGGACACTTATGATAAAGAGATGAGTACAACACAGGCAATACCCTTCTGGGAGGCGGAGGTTGCAGTGAGCCGAGATTGTGCCACTGCACTCCAGCCTGGGCGACAGTGAGAGAGACTGTCTCAACAACAACAGCAACAAAAAGGCAATACCCTTAAGGAGCTTCTAGTCTAGTTGGAAAGACATATTCAGAGAGATCATTTCATTGCACTCTGACTTAGCTGTATAGCATCCGTGCCCAGCTCAATGAAAATGACCTTCATTTTGTTTTTTTTGAGACAGGTCTGGCTCTGTCATGCAGGCTGGAGTGCAGAGGTACCATCTCAGCTCACTGCAACGTCTGCCTCCCGGGCTTAAGTGATCCTCTCACCTCAGTCTCCCCAGTAGCTAGGACTACAGGCATGCACCACCATGCCCGGCTTATTTTTGTAGTGTTTTTTTTTTTCTGTAGAGGCGGGGTTTTGCCATGTTGCCTAGGCTCGTGTTGAACTCCTGGGCTCAAGCGATCTGCCCATTTTGGCCTCCCAAAGTGTGACAGTGACTTTCAAGTACATATTTCTAGCCCATTCTTCTCTCCTTAGCTCCATTTCTACTTTTCCATCAATCTGCTGAACATATTTTTCAACTTCCAATTTTAATGTCATAATTTTTTCCTTTTAACTTACACCCCTTTGCTTACCAGTGATAGTGTTTTCTCTCTAGTCACCCTGACTAGAAACCTCAGTGTCATCTTTGACTCCTTGCTTCTTATTCATCTGTTCATCTAATGAGTGCCTTCTGTATACAAGATACTATTCTAGCCTGTATGGTTACGGTAAGCCTGGAGCAGAGGGCACTTGTCTAGGGAAATTGTCATTAAAAAGTAGCTTTTCAACTTTAACTTTTTTTTTTTTTTTTGGAGACAGAGTCTTGCTCTGTCACCCAGGCTGGAGTGTGGTAGCAAGATCATGGCTCACTGCAGCCTTGACCTCCCAGGCTCTTAGCTGTGACCACAGGCGTGTGCCACCATGCCCAGCTAATTATTTCATTTTATTATATTTTTTGAAGAGTCGGAGTCTCACTATGTTGCCCAGGCTGATCTTGAACTCCTGGGCTCAGGCGGTCCTCCTGCCTGGGCCTCCCAAAGTGCTAGGACTACAGACATGAGCCACTGCACCATGGCTGCTTTCCAGCTATTGAATTACAAATTATGTGCTCAAAGGGAAGTTTAGAGGGCTGGGAGAGGAGACCCTGTGTCTGAGGGCCTAGGAGAAGAGTGAGGGGCATTTCTTGGGGTGGCGGAAACAGGGAAGAGCTGAGTTGTACATGAGGATCTAGGAGGAAGCCAGGGAGCAGAGAGGAGCTGGATGCGGCTGGAGAGGGAGGCAGGAACACAGCTAAGCAGGGCATTAGAGACTAAAGTGAAGGGTTTTCAGCCTCTTTCTAAGCCATTAAAGGTTTTTTTTTTTCATGTAAGAGAATGCCATTATCAGCTTAGCATTTTTAAAAAGATCAACATGAATTTTGTGTTGCGAATGGAGTGGAGTTGCATGCGTTAGGAGACCAGATGGGCCATATAGATAGAGAGGAGTAAATGGACTCAGCAGGAAGTAGAATTGATGGGACTTCATGATTCAGTGGATTGAGGAGGAGACGACAGCCTCATATTTCTGGAATGGGCAACTGCGTGAATAGAATAATGGTTTCCCCAACATCTGAAGCATCGAGATCTTGTCAATGGACCCCAGGAACGTGCCTCAGCCCTGTTTCCTCTGTTCCATCTGCACTGCCATCATTCTTCCCTAGGCTGGCGAGGACCTCCCTTGAGGCATCCTCTGCAGATTTGCTCCTCTCTAGTCCAGCATGTGGGTGTCCTGTTCTTCCCGAAGCATTCTTCTGGACATCTTACTGTACCCATGCAAAACCTTTGATCAATGTCCCTTTTCTGCAGATTAAGCATAGGGTGGGGGAGCCCTATAATCCACCTTCAAACAGGATTTTCTTTTCTTTCTTTCTTTCTTTTTTTTTTTGAGAGCGGTCTCTCTCTGTTGCCCAGGCTGGAGTGCAGTGGTGCATGCCATCATCACTTGCTGCAGGCCTCGACCTCCCCAGCTCAAGTGTTCCACCCGCCTCAGCCTTCTGAGTAGCTAGGACTATAGACATGTGCCACCACATCTGGCAAATTTCTTGTATTTTCAGTAGAAACAGGGTTTCACCATGTTGCCCAGGCTGGTGTTGAATTCCTGGGCTCAAGCAGTTCCCCCATGTCAGCTTCCCAAAGTGCTGGATTACAGGTGTGAGCCACTGCACCCAGCCGCGGATTTTCTAGTACTCCTCTTCCACCAAACTGAACTTGCTGCTTCTCACTAGCACCTTTCAGTTTCCCGCATCTGCCTGAAATGCGCTCGTCACTTCAGCAGGGCTGTGTTCTCCCTTTACTTCAAAGCCCTGCCTGACGCTGCTGTTCTCCTTGTGCTGAAGCACCATCTACCCTCAAGTGCATCCTCTTTGCCTGTCTTGTGGCATTTGGGGCTTTCAGACAGGCCTTAGCATTATTTATGATGATAAGCTACCTGAGGTCTGATTCATCTTTGTATTTCACTCAGACCTAGTACAAATGCCCGAATGAGACATGATGGAATATTCGTGGAGAGTGAATAAGCATTCAGTGGATACTTTTTCACCTGACCCAAGAATAAATTTTCAGGTAATTTAGAGTTCATCAATTTAATACCATGCCTTTTTAAAGTATTTTAACAAGATTATCAAAATGCTTTCTGGTCCTTTTAGATTCCGGGAAAAAAAAAATACTATCTGTGGTGATGTTCCCCTGCTGCCACAGAATTTCCCTTTCTATAATTTATAACTTGGCAAGGCCAAGAGAGATTCATGCCCGATCCTTACCATTCTGCATGCTGTACCAAAAAAGGTGTTTTCATCAACACCATGGGGACCCACACTGTTGCTGCCTAATGCTAGGTTCGTATACTTTTGTGGTAAAAGAAAGTCGGGAATTCCTGTGTTCACTTGAAAAAAAGCAGTAAAGGCCTATTATTGTTTTAATGGACTGACAACTCAGATGTATTTAAATACAGTCTTCCCATGTTAAAAACAAAAGTACTGAAAGTGTAGACATTCTTTTTTTATGCATCTGTGGGTCCTAAAGTGTGTGTTAGAAAAATGTCACCCGATAAACAGGCAGATAAATAAATTAATAGTGGGTTCCTGTTGGGATAAGTACCAGGAAGGAAAGAGAAAGTGTTGGAGGGCACAGAGGTAGGCTAGAGCTAGGGATTATAAATTTGGGGGTGGGGCATGTGGGCAAGAACTATGGGGTGGTGGTGTTGGTAACCAGGCCTGAGTGGTGTGAAGGAGCCATGCAGAGATCTGGGATGAGCATGTACCAGGCAGAGGGAGCAGAGTCTGCCTTCTAAAAGCTGACCTTTGCACTTGCAGCCTGACCCCTTTCTCTTTCCCCTCCAGCCATTGTCCCAGCCACGCTGAACTTCTGCCCTTTCACAGCTCTGTGCTTTTGCATAACTGCCTTTATCTGGAGTGCCCTTCATCTTCTTCCTGGAGTAAAGTCACACTCAGAACCCAGCTAAAGGCTGGGCCCAGTGGCTCACACCCATAATCCCAGCACTTTGGGAGGCCGAGGAGGGCGGATCACCTGAGGTCACGGGTTCGAGACCAGCCTGGCCAAAATGGCGAAACCCCATCTCTACTAAAAATACAAAAATGAGCTGGGTGTGGTGGCACGCGCCTGTAATCCCAGCTACTCAGGAGGCTGAAGTAGGAGAATCACTTGAACCCAGGAGGTGGAGGTTGCAGTGAGCCAAGATCACGCCATTGCACTCCAGCCTGGAAGACAGAGCGAGACTCCATCTTAAAAACAAACAAACAAAAAAACCCAGCTGAAATGGCAGATATGACCCACCTTCCCACCCACCTCCCAACCTTCCTCCTCAGGAAGAGCTGGGCTCTCTGACTGTGTTGTTTCCTCGGCACCATCCCTGTTTCTAATACAGCCCTTATTGATTTGAAAGGTAGGTTGTGTGCTTAAAAGTCTCCTCCCCCACTAACTGTAAGTCCTTAAGAACAGGGACTATGACTTGATCATCTCTGTAGTGCCAGGGCCTAGAACCTTGCCTGGGACAGGGTAGATGCTAACTCATTGTGGAGTGCATGAATGAATGAGGGAGAGAGGGAACGGGGGAAGGAGGGATGGAAGTAGGAATGAAGGGAGGCAGAGAACGAATGTAAAAATTTTTTTTTGAACTCTGAAGCACACTGAGAAAAAGGCTCTAGAATGAAAAGTAAATTAAGATGACTTAAAAAATAATACCAGAGATGTTTCTGTAAATTTAACTAGAATCCAACTGATTACTGTGGTCACTGGGATTCTATCAAGCCATAAATCAAACTGAAAGTTCACCTATGTCTCAAGGGTGGCAACCTTCCGAAAGTAGGAGTGGCTTGGCTTCGTTCTTTTAAGTTCATGTGTTTTCGATATTTTACATGTTTGGTGGCTTCGATTACAAGAATGCAAGCCTAAATCTACTTTCTGTATAACCACATCCCTTTAGCAGCCTGCATTAGCAAATCATACTCTGGGCCAGAAAAAGAGAAGCATACCAATATGCTTTCTTCCTCTTAAGCAGTCTTCACAGTTTTTCTAGGCTGAGGTCACATCTTTAAACTTCATAAAACATTACTGCCTGATTGTTGAGTGGGATGGGAAGGGAGCGTTTAATTCAGCACCTGCAAGCTGCAACTGCCAGCAGATTTCTGCATTCAGAGGCATTTTGGTGTTTATGTATGCATAGGACAGAAGGAAGAAATAAGCAGGCCTTTATCAGTATGTTCTTTTCTAAAGATCATTACTAGATTTGACCAAAGTTCTCATAACTATATTTAACAGTCTATCAGTGCTTTCTTGAGTGTTTCCTTAATGCTAGTAAATTCTAACTCTCACAAATTCCCATGGGCTACAGCAGTGCCATCTGGAATTTAGTTCCTTTTACTAATCTGTGATTTAAACATCAGAAAGATATTGCCATAATCCCCAAATAAACACTTAACATGTGTGGGAAGGTTCAGGATAATGGGCCTTCTGATGACCTAATAAAAAATGAAGGTGGTAAAATCATAAGCCAAAAAAAAAAAAAAGCAGCCAGAGCCCACAGAGAAGCAGAGATTATCAGCTGATTTGTGCAGAGAAATCTGCATTAGAGCAAAAGAATGCTACTCGGGGATGAAGTGGTCAAAAAGTGGGGAAAAAACAACTCACTGGGGTTATAAGTCATGAGAAAATTTGACCTCAGAAGGGTCCCAAAAGAGAGGAACGTATTCTCTGGTTAGTCATTCTGATGAGCTGAGTTGAAAAGTTATTTCAGAAAAAATTTCTGAAGAAACTCAGAACTTTTCACATCCCGAAATACTAAGTAGGAATATTTGTGGAAATTTTTGCATTTTGTAGTTGATCCTTAGGAGCAGGAGACAATTGTGTAAACACACTGCAGGACCAGGACTCAGGATGACTTTCTTTAGAAGGAGGAAGAAGATGAAATGTGTGAGAATGACAGGATTTTCACAAGTTTAAGACCTTTCTCCAATTGAAACGAAAGATAAATTAGGGGAAAAGGCTGAAGTTTTTCATCTAGATTCAGAAATGCTTTCAAAAAGCAACACATTCTAAATCTATCTAAAGATGCCACATGATCTTGTCGAAACGGTAATTTGACAAATTATTTTTAACAACAACAATACTCAAGTGCTACATGAACAATTCACCCCTTCATTGTTGAAGAGAACTGCTGGTTCTCAGCAGTCCTGCAAAACACCTCACTGGCATGAGAAGAGGTATTTATGGTCTTTTAGAGATCTGCAGGAAATGTTTTTGAACTAATCTGTATTAACTACTGAAAAACTGGCAGGACAAGGCTGGGTGCGGTGGCTCACGCTTGTAATCCCAGCACTTTGGGAGGCCGAGGCGGGCAGATCACTTGAGGCCAGGAGTTCGAGACCAGCCTGGCCAAGATGGCGAAACCCTGTCTCTACTAAAAATACAAAAAAACTAGCCAGGCGTGCTCGTGCACGCCTGTAATCCCAGCTATTCAAGAGGCTGGAGCAGGAGAATCGCTCGAACCTAGGAGGCGGAGGTTACAATGAGCCGAGATCATGCCACTGCACTCCAGCCTGGGTGACAGAACGAGACTCCATCTTAAAAAAATAACAAAACTGGAAGGACAGAAGGCCAATGGGGTGTGGAGAGAGGATGACCACACCTTGTCTCTAATTTCTGCTTTGATGAGTACCTTGGGCAAGGGCATTTGGATAATGACTGGTTGTTTGCGGGTTTATATGTTGGAGGAGGAGGAATTTGAAAGCAGCATCAGTAGGTGGTTTACCGATATAGCTGCTCACCGTGAGCATTAAATACTGGGTGGATGAGTGTTGGAAAGCACAGCCTGCCCCAGGTTCCTCCATATGCTTCCTTCCTCCCTGGCTGCTGACTTCCAGCCTTATTCATCCTGGCCCTCAGTCTTTCAGTCGACGTCCATGTGGGCTTATAGACATCAGATGAATTAGACTTGCCCCCTGCCTGAAAGTTCACATTCTATTGGACAAGACTGATTAAAAAAATGACAGATTTTAAGTTCGTGGTAATTGCAAACTAGACATGGTGCTGTGGGTGGCAGGAAATCTCGTAGGAGGCAATGTTTGAGCCCTCCCTTTTGAGAGATGAATGAGCATTCCCTAGGTGCTGATGAGCATTTCATTTTGAAGGAGGTTATCTGGCCGTGGGTGTGACAGTGGTCCTGAGATATTGGAGTCATATTAGACAGCAAAACTGGCCAACAGAGTATCACGGAGGCATTGTATTTTCACTGGCGACCTTCACGCACCCTAATGGAGCCCTCATAATTCCTTTTTTTTTTTTTTTTGATACAGAGTTTCGCTCTGTTGCCCAGGCTGGAGTGCAGTAGCATGATCTTGGCTCACTGCAACCTCTGCCTCTCAGGTTCAAGCGATTCTCCTACCTCAGCCTCCTGAGTAGCTGGGATTAGAGGCGCGTGCCACCATACCCGGCTAATTTGTGTATTTTTAGTAGAGATGGGGTTTCACCATGTTGGCCAGGCTGGTCTCGAACTCCTGACCTCAAGTGATCTGCCAGCACCCCTGACATTTTCTTCTCCAGGTGACAACAGCTTTGGCCTCTCAAAGTACTGGGATTATAGGCATGAGCCACTGTGCCCGGCCAGTCCTAATAATTAAGGCAATTTGACTATAAGTTTTGAGCATATTATATAATTTTCTTTCTTGTTCCAGTTTTATTTCTTAACTAAAATCAGGAATTTATCTATAACTGTATCTGAAAGATGCTGAGTAAAACAACAGCCACTGGCTGATTTTCTTCTCCTTAATTATACAAAATGAATTGCCTATGCAGGTATCCAAGAGCCTTAGTCAGTGTTAATCTAGTTAAAGCTACCTAGTTAAAGCTGTTTTAAAATATTTTACACTCATTTCTTAGAAGTTATTCTCTTACCTTTGACCACAATTTCTACAAAACATGTACTTCAACTTTTAACTTCTAAAAACTTGCCTTCAAGTTTTAATTCTTTATTTCTAAGGTATCTTATTGTACCATGCCAGGTGTTAAATTCTGTAATTTAATTGCATCTTTATTCTTCAAGAAACTAATCTTATAGTCTTTTGTATATTTTCTCAGGTTTTATTTGCCCTGTGTCTTGTCTTTGCATATGTTTTGCGAAGAACACTCCCCCATATTTTTAGAACAATTTTCTTCATTTTTTTCCTGTACAAATACATATTTGTGTGAGCATACACATATAGACATTTTGGGGGATTTTAACCCATTTATGACTGAGGTTGCAATTTTTTGAATTTTTGCAATCAGACCTTGGCGATGACCTTGAGCAGTAGGATATAAATAACTCCTACATGCTTGGTGTTCCAATAATGGAACACTAGGTATAAATTAATACGGTTCAAATGTGGCTGTGTAGTGATAAATATTGACATTTTTCCAAGTGCCTTCTTTATCTGAATACATTTGAGAAGCTTGTCAACCAAGATAATCCACACCTGATTCAGAAAAGTGGGATTAAGTCCACTGAATAAGGATGTGAAATGGATAATATTGTACACTCTATGCCTACATGGACACATTCACAGCTCTACAGATGACTCAAGGAATACTGCTTTATTTAGGATTTCTCACTTTGGGGCAGAAAATGGAAATTTTGTTTTTTTTTAGAGATCATTTTGAAATCCATCTCTTAGATCATGGTAATAAATAATGGCCTCCAAAGAACCACCATATATCTGATAGACCTAGGTTCTTAAATATAGCAATATTTTCCCTGTTGGCTAAAGTTGGCTTCATTGTATGCTGAAGGCATTCCTTTTTACCCTGTTTATGGATTTACAATATGGCCGCTGCTTGGAGATCACTTGACAATAGTCTACACCCTTGCTACTCAAAATGTGGTCCCTACACAGCAGCATGGGCATCAACTGGGTGCTTATGAGAAAGGTAATCATCACCCCAATGTCACACAGCTCAATCAGAATCTGTTTTTTGACACAATATCCTGGTGATTCATGTACCCATTAAATTTGAGAACACTAGTCTGAACTCTTAATTTTTGCCTCATAACCTCCCACTTATTCTTCAATCCATTGTTTTTAATCTGCCAGTCTTGCAAAAGACACTCATGACCTGTTAATAGCTAAACATGCACCAGGCTTCTCAGCCTTTGCTGTACATTTCCAGCATATACTATTGTGGTGGGTTTTCAGTTCTGTTGGTTCCTTTTAGAGTTATAGTTTGTTTCGCCCCAGAAAATTCTTTTAATGGGCATTGGCTCCCTGTACATTCTTTGGCCAGAGTGTATCTAGACAGCACCCGTACTAACAGGACTAGAAGCCCTGCTGCCCTATGAAGGGACCAGAGATGTTGTAACCTGGATAAGAAAATGTCATGGATGCCAAGATTACTGTTCTTAAGTGTCTGAAGGTTTCTGGAAGAGAAGGAATTTGAGTTTTTCAGTGAAGCTTTAGGAAAGCAGAAAATAGAAGCAATGGGCCAGACATGGCAACTCATGCCTGTAATCCCAGCACTTTGGGAGGCCAATAAGACCAGGAGTTCAAAACCAGCCTGGGCAATGTAGCAAGACCCTGCCTCTACAAAGATTTAAAAATTAGCTAGACATGGTGGCGCGTGCTTATAATCCCAGCTACTGGGGAGGCTGAAGTGGGAGGATCCCTTGAGTCCAGGAGTTTGAGGCTGCAGTGAGTTATGATTGAGAGAGCAAGACCCTGTCTCTCAAAAAAACGAAAGAAAATTGAAGCAGTGAATCAGTAGAAGTTAGAGAGAGACAGATTTTGCATTTGTATAAAAAATACATTTTTAAAGAATTTGAATATTCTAACAAGAAGTGTAATTCTTCCAACTGTATGTAGCAAACTGACCATTCTTAGAGCACAGACGGTGTTCAAACCAAGGCCACCAGAGGTACTGAAGAGTAGGGGTCAGAAAGAGGACTGGGGGATTTCCCCTGATTTTTCTCACTAATCCTTATTGCTTTTTTATTGCAAAAAGGAAAGAATATTGTTATGCATACTCAAATTGTTTTTTTTCCCCTGTTAAACCATGATTATACATAGATTTTGTCTCCCTCTCTCGTGGGTATTAGAACCCTGCATGGTTTTCTCTGTGTGGTGGGGCCATAGCTTTCTTCTAGGATAGTTATTAAAATGCATACCACTTTCAACTGTGTATCCGGTATTCTTTCTGTGATGTTCAGTGCCTCGCTAGTCATTTTCATTTAAAGAGACCCAAATACTTCCATAGAACAGTACATAGAAATTCCTGGGTCAATAATTAAGTTGTAACTAATAGCTCATAGTCAGACATCATGTTATTACAGGTAAGATTATCTTCCACCTGTATCGTTTTTCACAGACCTACAGACATGAACGTATTTGTATTTTCCTGCCCCCCCCTCAAAATTTTATGAAATTTATTTTATTTGAGTCCTTTATGTCTAGTTTTTTCATTCTGTAAACCTAGAGAATACTTATTAACTTGAACATTAAGCCATAAACCTGCTGTATTTACCATAGTTGGTATTTGTTCTATTGGGGAAGTCAAGAGTTAAGATATTAAATCATTTTAAGTATCTGACACTCTTCCAAAACTGCCACCATCCTAGTTCAAATATCATCAGCATTTCGCACCTGGACCCATGCAGCTGTCTCCTAAGTAGTCTTCCTGCTGCTTCTCTTGACCCTGTTTCCAGGCTATGCATGCTCCTTACCAACTAACATCCCATAAGCAGAAGTTACAGAATCAATCTGGGTTTAAGGGAGAAGCAATGTTAGACATTAAGCTAACGTTAGGATGAGACTTTGGAACGTGACTAAGAAATCTCTGGGTTATGCTAACTCTCCTCGGAATTATCTAGATTAAATTTCTTGCTACCAAAAAAGACATTATCTATGCCTTTATTGAAAATATTGTTAAGTAGCAGATACAGATGTGAGCTCTTTTTCATGTCCACGGGCCCTTCTTCTGTGTGTGTAGCTGGAAGGCTTTGAACAAACAAGCAGCGGAAACACGCAGAATGCCTGCAGAAAAACTGAGGCACAGGCAGCGGCACAAGGAATTTTATTTTTAGAGTCCACCCTGTGAACAGGGTCTTGTGATGTTCATGGGCAGGATGGTAGGTGTGCTGGGAGTCACTGCATTCCTCTACTCCCAGCTCAGAGAAGGGGAGAAAGAGCCATTCAGTGGGGAGAGTTCCCAGCATCCTCCTCCCTGCCACAGCAGCCAGAGGCAGGGAGCTGGCCGGCCTTTCCTTTAACTCTTTGAGTGCCCTGACAAAACCTCTTTTCTAGGTCACGTCAGTGTTCTTGTATTTTCAAAAAGTGTACTCGTGTGTTGAGAGTTGAACATGGAGAGAAAATTAATTTTCTTCCCAACAATTTGTGTTGGTGAAATACATGATTATATTTATCCCATTTTTAATACTCTGATATAGGAAAGGGAAAAATGGTCATCTTCGTCTATTCAATTTAAAGGAACTTTTCTAAACAAGATACATAATAGATGCCGAAGCTCCAATTAAGTTGCTCAAAAAAAAAAAAAAAAAACTTTAATGACTGCCAAGTGTATGCCCGCTGCTGCCCTGTCAGTATTCTGAACAGGAAACATTATGTTCCAGCCAAATACCACTTACACTGGTCTTCATTTTAAGAGCAATTTATTTCCATTAATGTGAAAATGAATATTTGTTGCCAGAATTTCTAAGGAGCATGATAATGGATCAAAATGCTAAAATAAGCAGTCCGTGCTCTGCGGCATGGTTGATGGATGAGTGTCTTTAAATCAGCTTCCAAATCTGTGGTTCTTAGTCTTATTGAAAATTAGAATCACCTGATTCCAAAAATCCTGATGGCCACCCTACACCCCAGACCAAGTAAATTAGGATCTCTGGGCTGAGGACTCAGACTTGCTGCTTTTCAAAGCCCCCAGGTGATTACAATGTGCAGCCAAGGCTGTGAACTATTCTTTAAGTGACTAGGCTTTGCAGCTGCACTTCATTGAGCTGTAACTTCTCTAACCAGAACTCCCTGGTGTAGGTGTTGGTGAGGGGTGTGCAAGGTGTGGATACCTGTCCATGTTGGAGTGCATGGGGTTGGAGGTTCTACTTTCTGCTGCTGGATTGGGAGCTGCTGATTTCCAAACTGTGGTGGCATGGACTAGGTCCTCCTTCCAGCACAATCTCAAGGTATCTGTGGGAGTTCTTTGGCTTCTGTCAAAGTGTCAGGAGCCTTCCTTATCACCCTGACACCATGAACAGAGACTTTTCTGGGCATGGGAGAGTCAAGGGTTCTCATATATACATATATATATATGTATATATGTATGTACACACACATATATACACACACGTGTATATATACATATATATGTATATTTCAGAGCGGTTTTAGATTTACAGCAAAACTCAGCAGAAGGTACAGAGACTGCCCATAAACTCCTTACCCTCCCACAAACACAGCCTCCTCTGCTGTTAATATACTGGTCTAGAGTGGTGCATTTGTTACAATTGGTGAACCTTACATTGACACATCATTATCACCTGATGCCCATAGCTTACATTAGGGTTCATTCTTGGTGTTATGTATTTTATGGGTTTGGACAAATGTATAATGACATGTATCCACAATTATAGTAGTATATTGTACAGCATAGTTGCACTGCCCTAAAAATCTTGGTTCTCTGCCTATTCATCCTTCCTCACAACCCTTGGCAACCACTTATGCTTTTGCTTTTTCCATAGTTTCTCTTTTTCAGAATGTCACAGCCTTTTCATACTGGCTTCTTTCACTTAACAGTGTACATTTAAGTTTCCTTCGTGTCCTTTCATGGCTTGATGGCTCATTTCTTTCTAGCCCTAAATAATAATGAATTGTCTGTCTGTACCACAGTTTATTTATCCACTTACATCCTGAAAGACATCTTGGTTGCTTCCAAGTTTTAGCAATTATGAATAAAGCTGTTATACACATCTGTGTGCAAGTTTTGTGTGGACATAATAATTCACTTCATTTGGGTAAATACCAAGGAGTGCAAATGCTGGGTTGTATAGCAATAGTATGTTTAGTTTTATCATAACCCACCAGACTGTCTTCCAAAGTGGCTGTATCATTTTGCATTCCCATTATCAATGAATGAGACTTCCTGTGGTTCCACATCCTTACTGGCCTTTGATGGCGTCAGTGTTTTGGATTTCAGCCATTCGAATAGGTGTGTAGTGGTATCTCAATGTTTTGTTTTTGTTTTTGTTTTTGTTTTGAGACAGAGTCTTGCTCTGTTACCCAGGCTGGAGTGCAGTTTCGCGATCTTGGCTCACTGCAACCTCCGCCTCCCGGGTTCACGCCATTCTCCTGCCTCAGCCTCCCGAGTAGCTGAGACTACAGGTGCCTGCCACCATGCCCGGCTAATTTTTTGTATTTTTAGTAGACACGGGGTTTCACCGTGTTAGCCAGGATGGTCTCAATTTCGTGACCTCGTGATCTACCCGCCTCGGCCTCCCAAAGTGCTGGGATTACAGGCGTGAGCCACTGCGCCCAGCCGTATCTTAATGTTTTAATTTGCAATTCCCTGATGACAGATGATGTTGAGCATCTTTTGTTCTTTTTCTTTTTCTTTTTTTTTAGAGACAAGGTCTCTGTCACCCAGGCTGGAGTGCAGTGTCATGAGCATAGCTCACTGCAGCCTTCAGCTTTCTGGGCTCAGGTAGTTCTTCTACCATGACTCCTGGCCTTAAGTGATCCTCCTGCCTTGGCCTCCCCAAGTGCTGGGATTACAACAGTGAGCCACTTTGCCTGGCCCCATGAACATGTTTTCATATGCTTACTTGCAATCTGTATATCTTCTTTGATGAGGTATCCGTTCAGGTCTTTGGCCCATTTTTTAATCTCATCGTTTGTTTTCTTATTTTTTAGTTTTAAGTATTCTTTGTATATTTTGGATAACACTCTTTAACAGATATGTCTTTTGCAAATATATTCTCTCAGTCTGTGGCTTGTCTTCTCATTCTCTTCACAGTCTTGACAATTTTTTTTGCTGAGCAGAAATTTTTAATTTTAATAAAGTCCAGCTTATAATTCTTTTATTATGCCTTTGATATTGTATCTAAAAAGTTATGATGATACCAATGGTCATTTAGATTTTCTTCTATGTTATTTTCCAGGAGTTTTATAGTTTTTCATTTTACATTTAGAACTATGATCCATTTGAGTTAATTTCTGCAGAGGGTGTAAGGTCTGTATCTTTGTGTTTTTTTTGTTTTTGTTTTTTGTTTTTTTTTTTTCATGTAGAGGTTCAGTTGTTCCAGCACCGTTTGTTGAAAAGATTATCCTTGTTTCATTATATTGCCTCTGCTTCTTTGTCAAACATCAGTTGACTGTGTTTATGTGGATCTATTTCTGGGGCTTCTATTCTGTTCCGTTGATCTATTTCTGTAGTCTTTCACCTACACCACACTGTCTTGTTACAGAGCTTTAGAGTAAGTTTTGAAATCAGGTAATGTCAGTTTGTTCTTCTTCAATATTGTGTTGGCTCTTCTGGTCTTTTCCCTCTCCACATAAACTTAGGAATCAATTTGTCAATATCCACCAAATAACTTGCTGGGATTTTGCTTGAGATTGCATTGAATATATAGGTCAAATTTTGAAGAACTGACATCTTGACAACATTGAGTCTTCCTATCTATGAACATGGAATATCTCTCAATTTATTTAGTTCTTTTTTGGTTTCTTTTATTAGGGTTTTATAGATTTCCTCATATAGTTTTTATCCGTATTTGTTGAGATTTATACCTAAGTACTTCATTTTTGGGGGTGCTAATGTAAATGGCATTGTGTTTTTAATTTCAAATTCCACTTGTTTATTGCAGGCATATAGAAAAGCAATTTACTTTTGCATATTAATCTTGAATCCTGAAACCCTGCTATAATTGCTTATTAATTCTAGGAGGGTTTTTGTTATTGTTGATTCTCTTGGGTTTTGTACATAGATGATCCTGCCATCTGTGAACAAAGACAAGTTTTATTTCTTGTCTCCATCAGTATACTTTTTATTTTTTTCTCATTTTATTTCATTAGCTGGGATTTCCAGTATGATGTTGAAAAGGAGTAGTGACAGGGGACAGCTTTGCCCTTTTCTTCACCTTAGTGGGAAAGCTAGTTTCTCACCATTAAGTATGATGTTAGCTATAGGGTTTTTTTTTTGTAGGTGTTTGAACACTTTTATTATTTTGATTTGACTGCAAATTATCAACATCTTATTCAGGCTTCTCCAGCTGTGAAGTTAGCAATTAGAAGTGGTTGTGATTGAAACATTATCTATAATTCAATTTTGAATTGATAATATATAAATCAATAATTTGAATTTTGCTCCCATACCAAATGGGCATGTGTATGTTTATTTGTATGCATAATAAATTGTATAGGGAAACGCTTAGAGTGAAATACCAAAATGGTTAGTATCTCCGTGTGGTAGCTAATAACAGGTCATTTTAATATGTATATTTATTTGCTACTAAGGACTAAATATATTATATTTTTGAGGGTTGTCAACCATTAAATTGTTTATCATTTGCCTGGATATAGTTTCATTATTTCTTACATTTAGTTAAGAGGCTCACATTGCTAGTGTCATGGTCTATATCGACAACCAAGACAGTCTTATTGATGGAAAAGCAAGTGCATATATTATAATGAAATGTGGTGAGAACTATTGGGAATTCAACATGAAGAAGTAAATAGTCTCTCCAGGAGTGAAAAAAATTCACCATCTTAATGTGACCCTCATTTTCAAAACAAGTAAAAAATCTGGCAGTAGGATCCAATTAAATGGTAGAAAATTGCCCCTTTGTTATTTAGCACTCAAGCTCCTTCTCAGAAGTCTGGTTTATTTATGATGACAGGCACAAAGGGAAGATTCAGAGCAGTTTAAGAAAATAACTTATGTAGCACTTTTTCTAAAAGTAAGCTAACATAAAAACTCACTCGAGAATCCAAGGAAAAATGTCATCTGGTTAATGGTGGGATTATGGATGGTGGAATTTCAGGTAACATTTCTTCTTTTTTTAAATCTTTCTTTTTTTTTATTGTCTCAGTCTTGCTCTTAAATAAATCACACGGAGGTAGAAAGAGCTGGGGAGAAGTCTTTCAGATATGACGACCTGGTTTAAACCAGTTTCCAAAGAGTATTTGGGACTTTTAGTCCAGGACTCAGGGGACACGTGGTCTGCATTATAAAACCAGCTCTGGCTTGTTGATGTCTAAAAGAAACTTGACGTGACATGAATATTTTCAGTAAGAAATCATAAGTAAACAGCAGAAATTCAAGAAGACAAAGATCAGCCCTTGGAGGAAGATGTAGATTCCAAAAAAGGAAAACCAAGATTAAAGGTGAAAGAGGGGGAAGGTAAAAAGAAGGGAAAAACACTTCGCCTCCCCCGTCCCCAGCCCCGCTGTGCACACTCCCACACAAACAAGAAATGACCAAAGAAAAGACGAAAAATTGCAGCAAGATGAAATGCAATTTACTGCGAAGAGCGAGGGCTGGAGTTTAAAAGCTGTCTGGTTCTACTCCATGCCATTTGTAAAATTTCCATCATTACCTTGGCTGGGAGATTTGGAAAAAGCAGCTTGTGTCTGAGAATAATTTGAAGAACATTGCAGGGCTGGGGTCTTCATCCTGTGGAAGCCCCGGGGCCAAGCCACCTAGAGTAGCAGCTGTAAAGAGGGGCTCCTGCTGAGTTTCTTGGCAGCTACAGGCCCCTGCTGCCACTGCCCATGGAAGGGACAGCTAATGGTGCAGGAACTGCCGCTTGCTTAGGGCCCAACCAGGACACTTGAGAATGAATGGAGGAATCTACTAGAAATGACAATGAGATCATACATATCATGGGATAACAGACATCTAAGACTGTTTGAAGCAAACTGGAATATTTATTCAGCTGGAAAATTTCTGCACCTTCTACGGGGCTTGCCATTAGCTGCCCTGGTCTGCCCCCTTCAGACCCCCCAAAATAGTGACTGCAAATGTTGGTTGTGTCCATATGGTCTAGGACCTCTCTTGAAGATGCTCTTTAACTACAGACTTTTTTAAGGCACTAAAGGGTCTACTGAAAAGAATGAAACTCATCTTACTGATTTCATACTTCCTGTTTATCGAATAGGAAAAGTATGAGAAAAAAGTACAGGAAATAAGAAAAATGTCTGTAAGTGATTGACAGTACCCTGGGGTGGGAGTGAGGGGTGAATGTCCCCCCGACCCATGGCCCACTCTCTAGTCGTGGCTGATGTTCATTGACACCTCTTTGTTGTTAAGCCCTTTCTGTGACAAAGACTATTGTTATTGTTGGTTGACAGGTGAGGAAATGGGCTCAGGGTGTTGAGGGCTGCACAGAGCAAGTGTGGATTTGGGCATTCTGACACCAGCCAGCTACACCCCAGGCATAGCAGGCAGGAGCGACACCATGGCCATTTGTAATGCCTGGTCAGCACTGACTACTGATAGGCCACATTTACTTCTACATCCCTTTATTTCTATATCTCCTTCAGACACCATTACTTTGTCAGGGGAGCTCCACTGACGAATCAGTTCTGTCTGTTGTACTGTTCAAAATGCCCTGTGTCATGTCGTCAACACACTTACCACAGTGTGCATTTGTTTTTGTACGTTTATTTGATTGTCTCTTCTCTCGCTAGATCATAAGCTTTCTGAGGGCAGGAACCTAGTGTGCCTGGGTGTGTGTGTGTGTGTGTGTGTGTGCACGCGTGTGTGTGTTTGGATGACTTTTGTATCCCTTGGACCTTAGCACTTAGTATCCCTTGGCACTTAGTAGGGATTTCATGAACATTGGCTGCACTGATGACTGAACCGGTCCCTGCTTTGGAGCTGACGTGGCTACAGGTTCCTTAGGCCGTCAGCCGTCTGTTCCAAGTAGAGCTAGCTGTATGTGGTACCCTGACTGTTCTCACCAGCACTTCGGCTCATTAGCTCTTTCTGTTTCTGATGGCTAATATACATATAGAAGCGAATGCTACAAATTCAGGAGCTTATATAGTCTCCTTGAAATGAATAATTTTGCTAACGCCTTTGCCAGATCTGCATTTTGTGCTCCTCATTGCCTCCAAATACTGTCTGTTGCTGTGGTGATGATCTGTGGACTCTTGGGCTGAGTGCCAGTTGGAAGACTTTTTATTATTCAGAAGCCTTTTCCACAGGTTGTCTTCTGTTTGTTTGTTTGTCTCTCATTTTAGCAATGTGAATTAGAAGCTGTCTCCTTACCATCAAATGCCTCCTCTGCCGGGTATTTCTGTTAAAACAGTCAGGTCCCTTGGAGGACACAGACAAGCAGGTCCGCAGCTATAAGGTCTCAAGTAGAGAGAGCTTTGCCAGGAAGAGGTACCGAAACTCCCCTTGGACCAGGGAAGTAGGGGATCCAAGCGATACGTTACAGGAGAGGATGCATTTAGTTGGGCATGGTAGAATGCATAAAGACACAAGTAAAATGAAATTTCTTTCTCCCTAATAAGAAAAGTTTTTACTGAAAAGTGTTCCCAAAAAATGATTGTGCAATTTATTTTTCTCCCTGTAAACTTCCTGTGGAAAGACCAGCTGGGCAGAGCGATAAGCCATTTCTCATTCAGTGGGTGGTGGTGTACATGTCCATTCTTAGGTAGTGGAGCAATTTTTTCTGGTAAAAAGAAACTCCTATATTATGCAATTGCAAAGCAGCCAGGAATGTCCCTTCTTCTCAGGCCCTGCGTCCTGAAATTCTACCACTTCTCAAGGCTTACTGTGAAGCTGTTGCCCTGAATGGCCTTCTCCATTACTCCTGTAAGAATCAGCCACTCCTTGTCCTCTGCTCCCAAAGAACATTTACATCTATTTCATTTGACTTTGCACTTCTGCTGCTCACATGTCCAGCCATTGCACTTGAAGATTATCAGCCCATGAAGGGCTGATGCTGATTTCTTTGACCCCTTCTCAGTACTTTGCACAGTATAGACAATCATGTGTGTTAAAATCAACATGTGGGAGAACAGAGTAAAGGGAGTTCTTAATTCCATGGTGCTATGATGGATGGAAGCTGAGGCGAAGAAACCGGAGCCTCCTGGGCAGCGTGATAAGAAGCCGTCAAAGGGCTCCTTGGAGGGACTTAGTATGTGATACATGGCAGGGGCTGCCCTCTCCTTTCCTTTCTGGTCTGTTGTCTCTATTCAGCAGGCTTATCTCATTTTCCCCATTGTGGGGCTGGTGAGGGTCTTTGGTTCCCTGTCTTCATCTCTGTGTGGCTGGCCTTTTTTTCAACTTTTATTTTAGTTTCAGAGGATACATGTGCAGGTTTGTTACGGGGTGAATTGAGTGTCACTGAGGTTTGGTGTACGAATGATCCCATCACCCAGGTGTAGTGAGCATAATATCCAATAGGTAGTTCTTCAACCCTCGCCCCCTTCCCACCCTCCCGTCTCTAGTATCCCCAGTGTCTATTCCTATTTTTATGTCCATGTGTACTTAATGTTTAGCTGTCATTTACAAGTGAGAACATGCAAAATTTGGTTTTCTGTACTTGCAGTAATTTGCTTAGGATATTGGCCTCCGTCGATAGCCTTCTTTTAAAGAGACATTTATATAATCACATCTAAGTTTATATATATATATATATGTAAAATTAATTTGTCACATTAAAAAAATAACAACATGGCTGTACACAGTGGCTCATATCCGTACCTGTAATCCCAACACTTTGGGAGGCTGAGGTGGGAGGATCACTTGAGTCCAGGGGTTTGAGACCAGCCTGGGCCAATTAGCAAGACACTGTCTCTAGAAAAAATGTGTAAAACATTAACCAGGAGTGGTGCTGCATGCCTGTAGTCTCAGCTACTTGGGAGGCTGAGGTGGGAGGATCAGTTGAGCCCAGTGAGCTATGACCATACCATTGCACTCCAGCCTGAGTGACAGAGTGAGACTCTGTCTCTAAAACAACAATAACATTAGTTTTCCTAGAGTATGCGAATTCCTTTACTGATAGATTTAATCAATTGGAAGAAAGAAAGAAAAAAGAACCAGACTCTTTCATTATAGTCAGTGAAGTCCAGCCACCTGTCTGTCAGCAGTTAAAAGATCAGTTAACAATGAATAGTTTTAATCTTATTCATTTCCTCTAATCATTCTCAAGAAAGAAGTCTCAAACCCCCTTAAATGGATTGTTGGACTTAAATGGAATGTCAACACGTACTCTAGGAATGAAATTATTTACTGGCAGAATCATTTATACATCTGTCATGTCAACAGAATTACAGATACTATTAGAAGAAGTAAATTTGAACAAAAACTATTGCACATTTTGACTAGATGAAATTATTAGGTGTCGAAAGTGAGTTTAACAGAGTAGAAAGAAAGGGTATGGCATCTTTTAGAGATGTTGAATCCTGACTGTGAGAGGTTTCCATTCGTTGACACATTAAGAATCTTGGAGCACTGTGGAGCTCCCAGGCGCTCACCCACACTTCTTAGATCCAACTGGATTTAAGACCACGAGAAATGACAGCCATAATTACAAGAGGAAAACCCTCCAAACTAGCTTGCTTACCAGGATGAGCAACGATTTCTGCCCATAAATAGTATGCAACTGGATTTCATTTAATTTAGTTTCTACAGGAGTAGAAAGAAAAAAAAAATACTGATTTTCTTTCTACAGCAATAATGGTATAGTGTTTCTTACTTACAATTATATTTCTATGGCATGCAAGATAATGCTTTTTTTGATAAGGAATGCATACATCATGTGGTGCCAGACATTAGCATTCTTTATTTTTTAACATAGGATGAAATTATCATGCTTTTTTTGTTTGTTTTTTTAGAGATAGGTTCATGCTCTGTCACCCGGATTGGAGTACAATGGCACGATCATAGCTCACTGTAACCTCGAACTCCCGGGCCCAAGCCATCCTCCTGCCTCAGCTCCTTAGTAGCTGGGACTGCAGGCACGCATCACCACACCCAGCCATTTTTAACACTTTTTATAGAGATGGGGTCTGACTTTGTTGCTCAGGCTGGTCTCAAACTGCCGAACTCAAGCGATCCTCTGCCTCAGCCTCGCAAAGTGCTGGGAATTACAGGCTTGAGCCACCTCACCCGGCCTATCATGCTACATTTTTCTTCTCTAAAAGATAAGGACTCCTAACACAGTACCTTATCATACTTAAAATAATTCATTTCTTGATATCATCAAATATCCTGTCAGTTTTCAAAATTTTGATTATCTCATAAATGCCATGATTTTTTAAAGTTTACTTTTGTAGAATCCAACCAAGGTCCACACATTACAGTTGACTATGTTCCTTAAGTCTCTTTTAATATCTAATTTCTACTTTCATCTCCTCTTCTCCCCTGTGATGTTTTTGTTAAGGAATTCAGGTCATTTTTCCTGTAGAATTTTCTAGAGTCTAAGTTTTTCTGTATCACCATGTTACACTGCTTTAATAACTATTAATGCTTATGTAAACATAATTCACATAAATGACAGTTATTTCTCTATCCAGAGTGAGAAATACCTCCTCTTAATCAGAACAACCTCAAACATGAGTTAAACTACCACAGCCATTTTTGCTACTGAACATCATCAGAGAATGTGAAGTTCTCCCTGTCCTCTTTCTGTTTTCCATGTGAAGAGGTTGTAAAGGTATAGGACGATTAGGTAAGAGTATGTCACTCAGCATCCACATCTGTGAGGAACAGTTGGATTTTCTTCAAAAATGATCACAAATCAACTCCTATAACCTTATGTAACTTAAACAAGTGCCAATTAAATGAGGCAGATTATTGGTTTGGGTTGTGAGGGATGATGCTCCCATAAGAATCTTACAGTTACAAAGGGCTACTCTGTGTGACTGAGGAACTTCACTGAAGCATAAATGAATGAAGCTTTGATGGTTTAATTAAAACTAAATATGAGAGACCAAAAAAACAAATGACATAGACCTTAACCACAATAAAACTGTAATAAGCTTTACAAAAGCCTGTTCATATATTCATGAGCAGCCTTTTCAGTATCTAATTAAAATAGATTTATTACGTAAGGACTGAAATGTTTTATACAAAATGAGTTTATAGAGATCTAAATTTATGCATATAGACTCAAACCCAGCACACCTTCATGAAATATAACCATTTCAAGGAGAAAAATAGTTTGCCATGGCGATACAGAAATTTTTACCAACAAACTAGCCTCCTATCCCATTGCCTTTTTTTTTTTTTTTTCCGAGACAGAGTCTCGCTTTGTTGGCTAGGCTGGAGTGCAGTGGCATGATCTCTGCTCACTGTAACCTCCGTCTCTCGTGTTCAAGCAATTCTCCTGCCTCAGTCTCCCAAGTAGCTGGGATTACAGGTGTGCGTCACTGCACCTGGCTAATTTTTTGTATTGTTAGTAGAGACAGGGTTTCACCATTTTGGCCAGGCTGGTCTCGAACTCCTGACCTCAGGTAATCCACCTGCCTCAGCCTCCCAGAGTGCTGGGATTACGGTGCGGTGAGCCACCGCACCCAGCCCCCATTTCTATTTATAATGTATAGCATGTCCCTGTCACATAATAAACTTTACGGTTCATTTTGACTTATACATTTCTTATATACTCTTTATAGGTCATTGACCTGTTGTATTGCTGTTACCATGACATTAAAACATAAATTTTTGAATGGATAGGCAAAGTCTGGAGGATTTTTAGGGCAGAGGATTTTTAGGGTGTTATGGTCTCATACTCTATATGATACTATAATTATGATACTTTAGTGGTAGATACATATCATGATAAATTTACCCAAACCCAAAGAATGTACAGCATCAAGAGTGAACCCTAATGTAAACTATGGACTTTGTGTGACTATGATGTGTCAATGTAGGCTCATCAGTTGTAAAAAATGTACCACTCTGGTGGGGGATGTTGACAATGGGGGAGGCTGTGTGTGTGTGAGGGCATCAGGTATATGGGATGTCTTTGTACCTTCCTCTCAATTTTGCCATGAACCTAAGACAGCTCTAAAAAAAAAAAAGGTTTTTTTTGTTTGTTTTTTGTTTTTTAACTTAAAGACAAAAAAAAGTTAAGGCATAAATCAGGCTCTGTTTTAACTTGGAAGGAGAATAACACTTTTTTGGGTAGGACCTATTTGTACTTTTCTAATAAGCAAAATTATGTAGGGGACTGCTATGCTCATATCAGGAAAATATCTCTTCATAAAGTACTTGGTATGCACCAGAAGATATAAACTGTGATTTACCCACTTTTTTTGTGAAGTGATATGAGGGATTCACTTGAAGACAACCCAGTGACAGTATTTGCAGGGCTCCCTCAATAGCACTTACTAAACCATCATCGAATGCTGTGTGCTTGAAGCTGGGCGTGGTGGCTTATGCCTGTAATCCCAGTACTTTAGGAGGCCAAGAAAGGAGGACTGGTTGAGACCAGGAGTTCAAGACCAGCCTGAAACATAGTGAGACACTGTATCTACAAAAAATAAATAGAATTAGCTGGGCATAGTGGTGCATGCCTATAGTCCTAGGTACTTGAGAACTGAGGTGGGAGGATCGCTTGAGCCCAGGAGGTCGAGGATGCAGTGAGCCGTGATTATGCCACTGTACTTCAGCCTGGGTAACAGAGCAAGACCCTGTCTCAAAAAAGAAAAAGTACTATGTGCTTGAAAGTGGATTTTTTGTTAGGCCAGTCCATTTTGTGACTAAGAACATTCGTTTGTAAGATTGGGATTTTAATGTCTATTTAAGGCTTTTGCCTGTGGCCACTAAGCAGAATAAAGTTCAAATCTAGTCTAGATCTTCCCTCTTTTCATATTTTCCTTTACCTCTATTGTAGGCAGATAAGAGTTCAAAAAATGGTGTTTTTGATGCTTAGGAGGCTTACGTCTTGCTTCTGTTGCTGTAGTTGTAAGCGTTGTTACTATCACAAGTAAAAGGAATGCTAAAATGAATTCCTTTTAGTGAAAAAGAAGACAAATTGGCATCACGACATGCAGAAGCTCAGGTGGTGCTACTTTCAGGCACATTTCCAGTGATGTCACTCAGGCGTGTTTCAGCTGTCCCTGGAGAGGGCTTTCCTTTCTGTTGGCTACCAGCTGTCTATCAGCAAGTCACTACCTGAAGTGAAGGAGGAGATCGGTGTTCTTCCTTTCACCTCATCACTTCCTTGTCTTTGCCATTAATTACTTCCCTCCTTGTTTTCTTTTTGTTTGTTTGTTTGTTTTGTTTTGTTTGAGACGGAGCCTCGCTCTGTCACCCAGGCTGGAGTGGAGTGCTATGATCTCAGCTCACTGCAACTTCCACTTCCTGGGTTCAAGTGATTCTTCAGCCTCAGCCTCCCTAGTGGCTGGGACTACAAGCGCCCGCCGCTGTGCCTGGCTAGTTTTTGTATTTTTGGTAGAGACGGTATTTCACCGTGTTGGTCAGGCTGGTCTCGAACTCCTGACCTCGAGTGATTTGCCCGCCTCAGCCTCCCAAAGTGCTGGGATTACAGACGTGAGCCACTGTGCCTGGTACTTCTCTCCTTCTTACCTTTAAAGTATCCCTTTTCCCCCATGGTTGACTTTTCTCCTCTGTCATAGAACCCAACCCATCTGTCTCATCTGAAAATACAGAGATAGCCTCCATTAATTAGCACTCCCTTTAAAATCTTTCTCTTTTTTTCTTCTTTCAGCTTGACTTCAGAAATGCGTACAATCTCCACTTGTTCTAATAATGTTCAAGTACACCATTCTAACACTAAAAACTTTTAGATCTTTCTGTCCCATTAAAGTATTGTCTGATCTCTTCCTTTCCTTACCGATTGTAAAGGTGCCTACCATGGACCTTGGAAAACGTTTATCACCTTTTGTTCTACGCCAGTCTTTGGAGAATCCTTTGGGCTCATTCCCTCCATTTCCTCATCTTGTATTCAGCACCTTTTGTTCTGTTGTACTTACCTTCGTTATCATGCAGCTTCTTTATAATCCTTGTGGTAAGCTAAAATTTGTCCCTCACCTCCCCTGCCACCCTAATATCTATGTCAGAACTGGAACATGTGCATGGTACCTTATTTGGAAAACGAGTCTTTGCAGATATGATGAAGTGAAGGATCTTGAGATAAGATAATCCTGGATCATCTGGGTGTGTCCTAAATGCCATCACAAGTGTCCTTGTAAAAGAGGCAGAGGGCGATTTGACACCACATGCATACACATCACAAGCCAAGGAGTGCCAAAACTTAGAATCTTGAAGGGGCAAGGAACTGATTATCTTCTAGAGCCCTGCCTACACCTTGATTTTGGACTTCTGGCCTCTAGAACTGTGAAAGAAGACATTTCTGCTGTTTTAAGGCATCAAGCTTGTAATAATTAGTTACAATGGCACAGGAAACTAATGCAATTCTCTTTTAACATTCTGGGCAAAATGATCGGTTAGAAATGAGTTAATTTTCACAAGGCAAACATGCCAGACTAACCAGCACCTAGATCAAGAAGTAGAACTTTACCAGCACCCCAGAAGACCCCTTCAAGCCCCCTTTAGCCATGGCCCATCCTCTCCAAGGCGTGCGCCATTGTGACTTTTAATATTGCAGAATCACACGGTGCCTAGTCCTTTGTATCTGGATTCCTCCTCCCAAGAATGCATTTGTGAGATTCATCCATGTTGTCACGTGTGGTTGTAGATTTTTCATGCTCATTACTGTGTAGTATCCATTGTTTCTACATAGCATGCTTTTTAATTTCTTCTGCTGTTAATGGTTTACAAATAGTATGGCTATGAACATTCATTACATGAGCACATATCTGTGTTTCTATTGGGTATATAATGAGGAGGGGAATTCCTGAGTCCAGGAAGCCTCATTTCTTTCTGTACTCTAAGTTGACAACCTCATCTACATTCACTGTTTCAGTGGTCACCCATTGCTGTGACTCTTTTTTTTTTTTTTTCTGAGGCAGAGTTTCACTCTGTCTCCCAGGCTGGAGTACAGTGGCAGCATCTTGGCTCACTGCAAGCTCTGCCTCCTGGGTTCACGCCATTCTCCTGCCTCAGCCTCATGAGTAGCTGGGACTACAGGCATCTGCCACCACGCCTGGCTAATTTTTTTGTGTTTTTAGTGGAGACGGGGTTTTACTGTGTTAGCCAGGATGGTCTCGATCTCCTGACCTCGTGATCTACCCGCCTCTGCCTGCCAGAGTGCTGGGATTACAGGCGTGAGTCACCGTGCCCGGCCTGCTGTTATTCTTAGATCTTTCTGTTTTTTATCTCTCTGCTGAGGTTCAAAAGGACTGCTATCAGCAATATATTCACTCCCACTCCCCAATTTAGTGTGTTCCAATTTGAACTCAAGCTCCTATCAAAAAAAAAAAAAGTTTGGCCAGTTGTGGTGGCTCACACCTGTTATCCCAGCACTTGGGAGGCCTAGGCGGGTGGATCACTTGAGCCCAGGAGTTTGAGACCAGCTTGGTCGACATAGTGAGACCTTGTTTCTACAAAAAAAAAAAAAAAAAAAAAACCAACCAAACAACAAAAAAACAGGTATGGTGGCGTGTACTTGTGGTCTCAGTTACTCAGGAGGCTGAGGTAGGAGGATTGCTTCAGCCCAGTAGTTGGAGGCTGCAGTGAGCCGTGATTGCATCACTGCACTCCAGCCTGGAAGACAGAGTGAGACCCTGTCTCAGAAAATACCACAAAACCTCCCTTGTGTCCTTTACTATGTTAATGGCAAATCATTATCCTTAATTATCCATGTTCGAAGCAGAAACGTCTTTAATTCTTTCTTTGCCTGTAGCCACCAAGTCCCTGAAGCCTGTTGAGTTTCCCCACATGTTGTCTGTGTTAGTTGAGGGACACGCTCTCTCGGATGAGTCCCACACAATCTCCCAGCCCCCGGTCTGTGTAGTCTATCATCCATCTACAGATTCTAGCTTTATCTTTCCAAAGCGAAGCTTAGATCCTGACATACCTCTTCTCAAACCTCATGGACATGGATGGATCCATCCATTGATTATAGGATCAAGTCAAAATTCTTTATGTTGGCTTTCTATGTTTTCGTAAGTTTGCCTTCAATATCATTTCTATGAGAAATTACTCAAATAAAGCTTTATCAGGAGGTGTTGAGTTGTATAATAGCATTATCTTCGATCACATTTTAATGATACATTGCTCAAAGGGTCTCCTCTGGGCATTTCTTGTCCCGGCTCTATGTGATTACCATTCATGGTGAGTTTACTGTGCCTAGCACACATGTAATCCTTACAGCAGTTTTGTGCAGTAAATACCTATGTTGTTATTCCCAATTTATAGTTGAAGAAACCACAGCTCAGAGAGTTCGAGGTATTGTCTGACGTCATCCATCCAGAAACACAACTGGGATTCAAACATTGGAAGTCAAAGAACAGCTTGTCTGTTATTTACATGCTCATTACTCTTCTGGAGATGAGAGTGTTTCCTTTCCAGCTCTTCAGCTCTGTGGAGTGCTTTACTGAGGCTGTGTGTCCTCCTGGCATTGAGCTGTGGCTCTAGGTCCTGACCTTCTGGTCTGGTCACCTCTGAAGGATGTGTGCTTTCTCTGCCTTCACATTCTCTAAAGCTGAGCTCTTGCAGCTATTGCCTGGGTAAGGGGTCTTTAGTTATTATAACACCCATCTTAGTTTTGCACCCTCCTCTGTCTCTGTTTCACTCCTCCTTCCTCTCCCTCTTTTTTTCTGTTCTGTCCCTCCCTCCACACTAGGTTTCTCCCTTTTCCTCTCTTCCCTTTCCTTTTGTAAGTGTAGTGGCTCTCAACTCTTTTTAAGGCCAACCTCTGGAAGTGCAAAATACCCCTCTGATTACCTCCCTACCAGCCCTCACTTAGCAGATTAACAACAACAACAGAAAGCCAGCAAAACACTTGAGTGTAATACAATGTCACCAAATAAGAAAATTAGGGCTGGGTTGGGGAGGTTAGGAATAATTTGCTTTAGCAATATGAGAATGATTAATGTTTGAATCACCATGCATACATTTATTAGAGTTTAGTGATGAGGAAATTATGGACCAGAATATACTGTTGATATAAATTTGCATCATTTTACATGGTATAATTAACCAAATAACACACAAGAAATTAAAGGGAGGCTGATGAAGCTAAAAGAGTAGTCATTTATAGTAGGGATTGCCCAACTGTGACCAGTTCAAGACCATGATGATAGATGATTCTTATGTCCTTCTTGAAAATTTCAACATTCCTAGCTGTATAACAGGACTTTTGCAGTTTCCCGATGTTATCTACTTGCCAAACTTTAGAAAACTGACTTGGAGTCTTTAGGAGACTCTAACAGGACATGACTTTTAGGTCAAATTTCAGAAAATACCAATTAACATCTTCCCTCAACTCTTCTCTTCACAAGCAGCAGCAACTCATGTGAGATATTTAACTAACAGATACCTTATTATGAAGGGAAAATTCAATTTAAAAACCCCACAGACTACCAGCCACTGCCATTCGATGACCAAAATGCAATTAAGCTTAATAGCTTAATGTTATTACCCTAAAAATTTTATTATGCTTTAATAAACCCCTGATAAACCTTGTGTTATCCTCCACTTAACATTAACTCAGTCAGAACAAGGAAACAAATTATACCTTAGGTAAAAATGTAGGAGATTTTTGTGTCTTTGTCTATGCTTTTAAATGACTAACTTTCTTAAATTTCTTTTTTTTTTTTCTTTGAGGTGGAGTCTCGCTCTGTCGCCCAGGCTGGAGTGCAATGGTGCTATCTCTGCTCACTGCAAGCTGCGCCTCCTGGGTTCACCCCATTCTCCTGCCTCAGCCTCCCGAGTAGCTGGGACTACAGGCACCTGCCACCACGCCCGGCTAATTTTTTTTGTATTTTTAGTAGAGACGGGGTTTCACCGTGTTAGCCAGGATGGTCTCGATCTCCTGACCTTGTGGTCCGCCCGCCTCGGCCTCCCAAAGTGCTGGGATTACAGGCGTGAGCCACTGCGCCTGGCCCTAACTTTCTTAAATTTCTAAATGTGGCAGTTTTACTCACAGTATTATTACAACAACTCAATTAGATAATTATTAAGTGCATTTACTCATGAAATATACAATAAGGCTGGTATGATTTGATCCCCAAATCTATTTTCACATCTCACTTGTGTTCTGAACTTGTGAATTTCTGTCTCCTGTAAGTTTAGGATGTGAGTCAGTGAAGAGTTAAAAGAGCTTGGACTCTAGAGCTGGATTGCTTGGGTTTGAATTCTGGTGGCAACACTTTCTAGCTGATCTTTGGCAGATACATTCTCTGCTTCAGTGTCCTGAAATAATACTACCAATCACAAAGGGGTATTAGGAAGATTGAGTTAATATTTGAAAAGCATATACTGTCTGACACATAGTAAGTACTGAATATATGTTTATAAAATGAAATGGATAAACTGTTCCTCCTATAAATGGGGCTCAGGAATTCTTGAGTATCAAGTGTTTGTTTAATTTATTATAATTACATCTTAATTTGTATTTTTAATATGTCTTAGGATCATTTCACAAGGAAGATAATTTTCACCTGTTTATTTTACTACTTTTGAGAAGGTACCCAGCAGAGTCAGAAAGTAGCCACAGATAATGTTTTCTTTAGTTAGGTAATGAAATATTACTGTTTAAACAGTGCTGTGTTACTGGAAGTCCTAGCGAGTATAACAAGGCAAAAACAAACAAAAAACAAAAGGCATACAAATCGGAAAGGAAAAAACAAAATCACTTCTAGTTGCAGATTACGTGACTGTCCATGTAAAATAATACATATAAAATAATATATATGAAAAAAGCTTCTAGAACTTACAACTGAGTTCAGTTAAATTTCAGGATACAAGATCAATCTACAAAAATTATTGTATTTTTATGTGCTAGCAATGAGCAATTGTGATTTGAAATTTTTAAAAACAGTACTATCTATAATAGCACCAAAAAGAGAAAACATTTAGGTATAAATTTAACAAACTATGTGCAGGATCTACATGTTGAAAATTATGAAATACTAATTAAAAAACGACGGCCTAAGTAAGTGGAGAGATATTCCATATTCTTTTTTTTTTTGAGGCAGAGTCTTGCTCTGTCACCCAGGCTGGAGTGCAGTCATGTGATCTTGGCTCACTGCAGCCTCTGCCTCCAAGGTTCAAGTGATGCTTGTGCCTCAGCCTCCCAAGTAGCTGGGATTATAGGCATGTGCCACCGTACCTGGCTAATTTTTGTATTTTTAGTAGAGACAGGGTTTCACCACGTTGGCCAGGCTGGTCTCAAACTCCTGGTCTCAAGTGAGCCACCTGCTTCGGCCTCCCAAAGTGTTGAGATTACAGGTGAGATATTCTATATTCGTGGATTGAAAGACTCAATATTGTTAAGATGTCAGTTCTTTCTAAAGTGATTTTTTTAGATGCAACACAATTCCAATCAAAATCCCAGGATTTTTTTGTAGCTATCAATTGATAGATATCAACAGCCAGCTGATTCTCAAATTTACATAGGAAAGCAAAGAGAACAACTAAAACAGCCAAAACAAATTTGAAAACAGAATAGAGTTGAAAACCAGAATAGAGTTGACCTACCTGATTTTAGTAGCTACCTTAAAGCTCCAGCAGTCCGAACAATTGTTGTGTTGACAAAGGATAAACACATAGATTAATGAAATAAAACAGAGAATCCAGAAGAAAACCCACCAAAGTGTAGCCAGTTAATGTTTGATGAAAATGCAGAGGCAATTCAATGGAGAAAGGACAGTCTTTACAGCAAATATGAATCTTGACCCATGCCTCACACCATATACAAAAATCAACTCTAAATGGTTCATAGACTTAAATTTAACATAAAGCTATAAAACTTCTAGAAGAAACCATAAAAGAAAACTTTTGTGACCTTGGGTTACGCAAAGATTTTTTTCAGTACCACACCTGAAGCACAATCCATTAAATAAAAAGTTGATGAACTGGACTTAATTAAATTTAAATTCTCTTGTAAAGACACACTTAAGAGAATGAAAAGACAAGTCATTATCTGACAGTATCTGCAAATTGCATATCTGACAGAGGAACAATATTCAGAAAATATAAAGAACATTCAAACCTCAACAATAAGAAAACAAACTCAACAATAATTTTTAAATGGGCAAAAGCATTGAGTACTTAACCAAATAAGATATACAGATAGCAAATAAGCACATGAAAAGATGCTCAACCTCATTAGTCATTAGGGAAATACAAATTAAAACCATAATGAAGTACCACTACATACCTATTAGACTGGCTTTAGAAGAAAAACGGACAATACCAAGCGCTGACAAAGATGTTGGACAGCTGAGATGCTCCTCATACTTTGCTGGCGGGAATGCAAAATGTTTGAGTCACTTTGGGAGAGCCTGGCATTTTCTTATTAAGGTAAACATACCCTTACCTATGACCCAGTAATCCTACTCCTAGGTCTTTACTCAAGACAAATGAAAGCATGTGTCTATATAAAGACTTGTACATGAATAGCAACTTTATTCAAAATTGCTCAACCTGGAGACAACCCGAATGTCCTCAAACCTGTGAATGGACATCTATGGATGAATCTCACATGCATTTTGCTAAGTCAAAGAAGCCAAACCCAAAAGGCTACATACTGTATGATTCCATTTATATGACATTCTGGGAAAGGTAAAACTTTAGGGATAGTAAATAAATCAGTGGTTGCCAGGGACTGGGATTTGGGGTGTGGGGAAGACTAACCTCAAAAGGACAGCATGAGGGAGATTTTTGGAGTGAAGGATCTATTTTGTATCATGACTATGGTGGTATGTACGCATTTTTCAAAGCCCATTAGACTGTACATCAGAGACAAAGAGAATGAATTTTGCTCTATGACAATTAAAAAGTAAATTTAGGAAAGAATAGAAATGTCTTAGAACAAGTCACTTATTTGAATTTGAAATAGAAAAAAGCCAACCTTTTTCTGAGTTACCATACTGTATTACTGTATTTTAAAATTATACCAATAAGCACCTTTCAGTGTTCTTTATAGCATCCAGAAATGGATCTGTTCCTGTTTAGATGTTTAGAGGTAATAAATATACCTTACTTTGCTTGCACCATTTATTTTAAATGTCTAGGCTGGGCACAGTGGCTCATGCTTGTTATCCCAGCACTTTGGGAGGCTGAGGTGGGCAGATTACCTGAGGCCAGGACTTCAAGACCAGCCTGGCAACATGGCGAAACCCCATCTCTACTAAAAATACAAAAATTAGCTGGATGTGGTGGTGCACACCTGTAATCCCAGCTACTTGGGAGGCTGAGGTAGGAGAAACACTTGAACCCGGGAGGTGGAGGTTGCAGTGAGCTGAGGTTGTGCCCCTGCACTCCAGCCTGGGAGACAGAGTAAGACTCCATCTCAAAAAAAAAAAAAAAAAAAAAAGTCAGTTTCTCTCGTAATCCGAAAACTTTCTGCAGTGTTTTTATTTTATTTTAGCATCTAATTCCACATGTCAGTTCTCTGGAAAAATTTATCCCCTCCTTTCATTACTTTAACTTAGCTAGTATTTTTCTTTGCATGTCTCTTATTTTTCATCAGTAAGTGTTTTATTTGGTTTCTTCCAGCCCCACATTACACAGCTTCTTGATTTTAAAGCAATGTGATTGACTGCTGAGTGGCTGGCACCTGTGGGAGGAGGAAGCTGTGTGGGTGCAGGAGGCAGCTGGGCTGTGTGGGTAGGATGCAATGACTCACTTTTGTCATGTGTTGATTTTTGATGCAGAAATGTTGAGGACCCCAAAAGAAAACTCTTTATTTGTATTAAAGAGTCCTTAAGTCATTTTTAGCCTTGAGGGGGGAAAAAAAAACTTCTGAAGCTCCTTTGACCTGTCTTCCCATTTCATAAACTTCTGTGTCTTTTACCTCTATTTCATCTGATTGATTTCTCATTCACCAAAGTTTAATGCTAATTTCATGTTCATTAGACAAGGTGGACTTTGCACCAAACAGCTTCTCAAGCATCTGCGGTATTTTTATGTGCTGCACTTTGGTTTTATATTCCATCACACAGGTCTTGAATGTTGTTCATTTTATATTTTGATAGATTCCTAAATTGTGAAAGTAATCAATGTTCATAATAGAAATTGTGGGAAATATAGAAGGTATAAAATAGAAAAATAAAATAATTCATAATCCCTATAACACAGCTATTACCAACAAAAGTTGGTGTACAACTTTTCAGGTATTTTTTATGCACATGGATATATACATGAATGTAAACATCATAATGCACTCATTATAATGTATACATTATATTTTTAATGTATATGCTATACATGGCAGTATGTATATTATATTTTACTTTTTATTTTTACTTGATATAGTTTGGATTTATCCCCTGTTGCTAAGTCTTATTCTACTTTTTTCTTTTTCTTTGGTTACATGATATCCCATTATTTGAAATTATTATATACATATATATCATTATTACATATATACACATACACACGTATATAAACATTTTCTTACTGATAGGTATTTAGACATTTTCCATTATTTTATTGTAAAAAATATTTTTTCAATGGATGGGTAAATCTATTCACATTTATAATAATTTTCTCAGAGTAAATTCCAAGGAATGGAATTATTGGGTCAGAGTGTACATAATTTTTAGGATTTAAGCCTTCTAGAAAGTTTACACTTGGCTGGGGTGTGGTGGCTCATGCCTGTAATCCCAGCACTTTAGGTGGCTGAGGCAGAAGGATTGCTTGAGGTCAGGAGTTTGAGACCAGCCCGCGCAGCATAGTGACACCTGTGTTTACAAAAAATTTTAAAAAATTAGCCAGGCATGGTGACACATGCCTGTAGTCCCAGCTACTCAGGAGGCTGAGGCTGAAGGATCGCTTGAGCCCAGAATTTTGAGGCTGTGCATATATAGTGAGCTATGATTTTGTCACTGCACTCTAGCATGGGCAACAAACTGGGAACTGTCTGCCTTAAAAAAAAAAAAAAAAAAAGGAAAAAAAAAAGAAAAGAAAGTTTACACTTCCCACAGCATAAAAGAGTGTCATTTCTCTGCATTTTCATTGACTCCTTTACTTTGCCCACTTCTTAGGCAAAACAATTGGCATTTTATAGTTGGTTTAATGTGCATTTATTAGAAGCAAGATGGAGAGTAATTTCTCATATATTTATTTACCATTTTAAATTTCCGTGAATTTGCTTGTTGATGTCTATAACGTGATTGTGTAATGTAATGTTTTTATCATGGCTGAGTTATTTTAAATTGATCATAAGAGATGATTTATAAAGATATTAACCTTTCATCTCTCACATATTGCATATATTTTTAAGAAATTATCTTCTTTTAAATTTGTTATATATTAACATTTTCATTGTAATTATGAATGGCTTCTGTTTTATATTTCCTAAATGTTTATTGCAATTGCAAAGGAAGCTCTTTGTTTTCATAATAGTTTTGCATCTTGATGCCTTACTAAATTGTATTATTACTTCTAATAGCTATTCAGCTAAGTCTGTTGGGGTATTTGGTTGACATCCACAACATCTGCAAATAGAGATAATTATCTATTTTATTGTCTAGAATTATATCTTCTTACTTTCTAGAAATCTTATTGCAGTGGCTGGGATTTTCAGAAAGCCATTATATAGTAAGTTGTGGGAATAGATGACAGCCTTTATTTCTGATTTTCATGGGAATACCTAGATGCACAAAGTTGGAAGTTGTTATGAAACATATATTCTCTATGTTAAGGAAATGCCCTTATATTTTTAATTTGCAGTTATTATTTTTTAATTTAAAATTTTTATTCTTCTTAGAGCTAGGGGGTCTTGCTGTGTTGCCCAGGCTGGCCTCAAACTCCTGGCCTCAGGTGATACTCTCAACTCAGCCTCCTGAGTAGCTGAGATTACAGGTGCGTGCCACTGTGCCCAGCTCAGCAATTATTTTTAATGAGAAATGGATTGAGAATTTTAATTAATGCACTTCGAGCATGTTCGAGATGCTGATGAGTTTTTTCCATTGAGTATCCTTGCATTCTGCAAATAAATTTTAAACTCACGATCTAGGTCTTATAACACTTGGTACATTTTGTTAGTTTTTCTTTCATATTTTTGTTTATAGCCATAAAGGAGTTTTAGACTAATCTAAATTTTGTTTTTGTGACATTGTCAAATTTTGATATCAAATTTCTACTACCTTGTTACTGGTCATCTTTGAGCCTTGGATGGATTTGCATCTGTGGTTATATTCCCCTTTGTTATATTTTCTATACCTTTTTTCTCTCTTTTGTTCTTGATTATACTTACCAGGGACTTACTAGATATCAGTTATTTAACTCTAAAACCCAGTTCTGGATTAACTAATAAGCTTACCTATTTATTTTTTAAAAATCTCGTTTTATATGTGTTACTGCTATTTTTTAATGAATCTGTGTTTTTTTTTTTTTAATTTCCTTATTTGGAACCTTAGTTAACGTGTTTTAATGTTGAAATTTATGAGAGAGCATTAGCCCCTGCTTCCCACCGTTGCAAATTCTCCTCGGTTTCCAGTAATCACATGATCTCCTTCTTCTTTAAAAAAAATGCAGGTTTGGGCCAGGCATGGTGGCTCACACCTGTAATCCCAGCATTTTGGAAAGCTGAGGCAGGAGGATTATTTCAGGCCGGGAGTTTGAGTTCAACCTGGGAAACATAGGAAGACCCTGTCTCTAAAAAAATTTTTTAATTAGCTGGGCGTGATGCCGCATGCCTGTAGTCCCCGTTACTAGGGAGACTGAGGTGGGAGGATCATTTGAGCCTAGGAGTTCAAGGCTGCAGTCAGCCATGATCATGTCACTGTACTCCAGTCTGGGTGACAGAGCAAGACCTTGTCTCTTAAAAACAGAAAAAGGAGGTTTGTTACATTTTATAAAACCACTTCCAGGTAGAGCTGCAAATTCAAAATTCAGTGATAAATGAAGAGAGAAAATCCCTATCGTTTCCTTATTTCCTCTTTTGAATACTAAGATAATTCAAACCAAAATGTGCTGATTGGGCATTATTTGGGTGTCATTCTTTGGGGGACTTTGTTTTCTGTTTGCAGATATTGCGGTGGTGGAGATGAGCGATGCCTTCCGGCAGCCGTCCTTGTTTTACCACCTTGGGGTGAGAGAAAGTTTCAGCATGGCCAACAACATCATCCTCTACTGTGATACTAACTCGGACTCTCTGCAGTCACTGAAGGTACCTCCCTTGTTTACTGAATGTTTCATTTTAACATCAGCATTTCAGGGATACCGGTTTGTCATCCAAACATTTTAAGTAGCTTTTATTTGTGAAAGACTTTTATATGTTTGGTTAGTATGCATCAATTACTTGTCAAGTTGGGAGGTTTATCGAGAATTCACTGTAGAAATTTGATGACACGAGTAGGAAAAAAGTTCACATTGAGTTCTGAGTTTCAGTTATGGTTGTAGCGGAGGAGACTGTGTTAATAGGAAGTCATTTGCGCCGACGTGGAGAAGGGAGATTGCATAAGGTATGGTCAAGCCTTCATGCTTTGTCACTTTTGGGAGCTTCATGGTGCCCACCAGTCTCCCAACTAAAAGTACACTTCCTACTTGAAAGTGCTCTGAGAAATTCTCTCTGAGTATACCCAAATAGTTGCCTTCCTCTTTCACTAGGGTATGATTTAAACTAATATGGGAGAAAAGGAGGAGAAACTTACTATGTTTGTCTACAAAATTCAACCTGTCTCGATGTCATTCTCTCCAGTAATAGGAGCTTAGTGCTATAAAGGCATTTCCTCCATCCAAAGAAGTTTGCCTAAAATGCTTTTTGCAAGGCCAAGTGATTTTACACTGTGTGATTCTTTGAAAAGCATCCCACAGTTCAGTGAATCGCATGCTGAGCTTGCCATCATCCATTTCCTTTGTGAAACTTCCAGCTAGCTTCATGTGGCTTTTTCTCAGCTCTGTCTTCCAGTTCCCAAATCTGAGCCAACCTTGGGACATTGAGCTCTAGAATCCTTAACCATATTACTAATGACTTAGCAATTGTTATATGAGTATCTCTAACCCATATTTCATGCAAAAAAGTCAGTAGTATTTTGCATTCTGAGTATTTAAAGCATGTGTGGCTTTCTTTGAGAAATCTGCAGAACTTCATTGAGCAAACATACCTACTACATGCCAGGCATTGTGCTGGTGATTGACAGGTATATCCCTTTCCAGAATACTCTGAAACAGTTCTAAGAGATTTGCCGCTACTTGTCCTAAGTCTGTTTTTTTATCCTAGAGCAATCCTTTACCTGGAGCAATCCTTAAGCCCCTCCTTAATTTTCCTCCAGATTTACCCCTTTAATTAGTACATCATAAAATGTTGTAACTAATTTTTAATTAGACATTTTGATTTGCTGCTATTTGCAACCCATATTAGCATTTGATGAAGGAATTATTTTATTTAGCTCTTTTCATTTTTCTTTGGGTTAAGTTTATGTATGTATGTATTTATTTATTTATTTAGACAGGATCTCGCTCTGTCACCCAGGCTGGAATGCAGTGTCGTGATCACAGCTCACTGCAGCCATGACCTCCTGCGTTCAAGTGATCCTCCCTCCTCAGCCTCCTGAGTAGCTGGGACTACAGATGCATGCTACCTCACCCAGCTAATTTTTCTCTTTTTTGTAGAGATGGGGTTTTGCCATGTTTCCCAGGCTGGTCTTGAACTCCTGGGTTCAAGCGATTCTCCCACCTTGGCCTCCCAAAGGGTTGGGATTATAGGTGTGAGCTGCCACACCTAGATCACCTAGATAGATTAAGTTTATTTAAGCAGGCCCTATTATGTTGGAGATTTTTTTACTTTCTACATTTTTTTGCTCTTGCTCCTGCTAGTATCTGGTGGTTTAATTTTGTGCCCATTCTTTCCTAGGGAAGTATTTTTAAATGAAGCAAACTTACATTTGAGAGAAAGAGATAAAGCTAATCTTACCACACATATGTCCGGGACAAATAAACTGGCTTATTGTTTTAAGCTAGCCTTTGTCTAGGAGTGTTATTGGCATTTGATTGAAGTAGTTCCTTAAAAAGGCTAATGATGTCTAAACTGTGCTCATTTATCTTGTACATATTATCTGCTTCTTATTGAGTATTCACTATGTGCTAGGTACCAAGTGCTTTATCTGCATACATTTTCAAATTCTTAAAGGAGAGGCTGGGTGTGGTAATCCCAGCACTTTGCGGAGCTGAGGCAGTTGGATCACTTGAGGCCAGGAGTTCAAGACCAGCCTGGCCAACGTGGTGAAACCTTGTCTCTACTAAATACAAAAATTAGCCAGGTGTGGCAGCACATGCCTGTAATCCCAGCTACTTGGGAGGCATGAGAATCTCTTGAACCCAGGAGGCAGAGGCTGCAGTAAGCTGAGATCACACCACTGCACTCCAGCCTGGGCAACACAGCAAGACCCTGTCTCAAAAAAAATCACAAAACAAAGAATAATAATAATAATAATTCTTAAAAGAGCTCTGTAAGATGTATTTTCTATTAGCATTTTTTTAGTATCACAAACCGAAGCTCAAAGAAATTCAATCATTTGCCTAAGGTGATATAGCTAGGAAAATTTGGGATTACGACTGCCTGACTCCAAAGCCTGTTGCCCTTGACTGCTGAGCATTATTGTTAGTTACTTCTAGTTAAAATTATATCATATATTCCTGCTGAGTGTGTTCATTTAGAAAAGCTTATCAGCTATGCCTCCTGAGTTTTCCTAGGTAACATCTTTCTTTTTTTCTTTTCCCTTCTCCTTTCTATTAACTTAAACTTTTGCTGTTTTCTTATTTAGACTATTCCTAGCCTGGTAGGTCATGTGTCTGGTTGCAGAGGACAGAAATATCTGGGATAGGAAGCATATTTGGCAGTCTAGCAATTTCCTCTGAGTCCTGAAAGTTCCTCAGGTCCTATGCTACCGAAAAGAGTTGGTGTGTATGTGTATTTTTAGTTTTATTCATTTCTGGGCAATTAGTTAAAGATGTAACCCTTATTCCTGCCATTGACCAACAGATAGGAAAATTGCCATGAAAGAAGCAGAACAAGATATATTTAAAATAATATATCGTGTAAGGATTAGCCAAGTGAAATAAAAACAAAGCATTTCTCTGTTTTCACAGGGCAAAGACAGTTTTAGAATGCTATTCTTGTCATATGTTTAGTTTCGCTTAGGTTGATTCTTTGGCCATCTAGAAAGTACAGCTGCACAAGTTTTATTTTAATCTGCTGCTCTTTGTTGAAGACTGCAGTTTCTCTTTGGTGGCAAATTCTCAGGAAGAAATCGTAGAAAAATATTTTTTTTTGTTTTAATTTAAGCTCCGGGAAAAGTAATGGGAGCTATAAAAGTACTTTAAAAATCTATGTCTGAAGTATCATTTGAAAGGATATTTAGAATCTAGTCATAGCATTTAATTGTAATAAGATTTATATCCATTGTTTTAAATCACAAGTACTATTTTGTTGTACTAAGAATGAAAAATTTTAGTATTTTTTTCAAGAGAAGATGATCATTACACTTTGAGAGAAGGAAGTTGATTTTTTTCTTTTTTCTTTTTTTTTTTTAGTGCAATGGAACAATCTCAGCTCACTGCCACCTCCGCCTCCAGAGTAGCTGGGATTATAGGCACGTGCCACCATGCCTGGCTAATTTTTATATTTTTAGTAGAGATGGGGTTTCACCATGTTGGCCAGGCTGGTCTTGAACTCCTGACCTCAAGTAATCTGCCCACCTCGGCCCCCCAAAGTGCTGGGATCACAGGCGTGAGCCACTGCGCCTGGCCAATTCTTTTTCTTTTCTTTAGCATTGTAACAACACTTTTATTATTTACAATTTTCTTTAAGTCTCATGAGAATTTCTCTCGTGCCTACTAATGTTTATTGAGAGAATATCTGTGCCAATATTTACATTGGTTTAAAATAAGAAATGCTAGTAACAATTATTTTCTGATTTATTTCATGCATTATGAAATGATCATACTTCCACTTGGGGTCTCTCAGTAAGTGGTGAGTAAGTCTGGACACTCCTGGTCAATGAGCTGTGGCGCAGATGCATTAAACACCTCTGATGACTTAGGAGAAATGAACCTGTTTTGTGTAGAGTGAGGAAGTTGTTTTAATGAACCATCTCTTATCACTAGAAATTCCTTTATAACACCAGCTCTCAGCTTATCTTCTTGTGATCCTTTCCTCCACTCCCTTCCTCAGCTCCTCTATGTTCTGGGCCACTCCCCACTCACTTTAAACAATGCTACTTTTAAACGAAGCAAAACAACAGGATGAAACATGACTGCACGTGCCAGATAGTTGAGAATTAAAAGCTCTTATACTACAGATGGCCAGATTGTGGAGAGTGGGAAACCTACACGCTGCTGGTGGGAGAGATACTACCTTCTGAAGCGCAATTTGGGAATATTTAATAATATCAAATGAGCATATCACCGAGACTTAGTCATTCCAACCCTAAATGTATACTGTAAAAAAAGTCTCTTGCATGCATAAGGAAAGGAGATATAATCAAGAATGTTTATGTTAACATGTTTATAATAGCTCCTCCTCCCAAGGAAATGGAGAATTAATAGATACCTTCAGCTTTTTTTTTTTTTTTTTTTTTGAGACGATCTTGCTTTGTCGCCCGGGCTGGAGTGCAGTGGTGCTATCCCGGCTCACTGCAACCTCCACCTCCTGGGTTCAAGCAATTCTCCTGCCTCAGCCTCCCTAGTAGCTGGGATTACAGGCTCCCACCACCACGCCCAGCTGATTTTTGTATTTTAGTAGAGACAGGGTTTCACCATGTTGGCCAGGCTGATCTCAAACTCCTGATCTCAAGCAATCCGCCCACCTTGGCCTCCCAAAGTGCTGGGATTACAGGTGTGAACCACCGTGCCCAGCCAGCTATAATCATTTAATGGAATATTATAGAGCACTTAAAACAAATCAGTTAGTGCTTCAGACATCAATATCAATATATCTCAAAACAACAGTGTTGGGGTAAAAAAATTACTTGTGTACAGTATCATACCATCTATATAAAATATTGTCAGTGCAAGAGGATGCTTTTATACACACTTGTGTTATAAAAGGATAGACATGTGCATGGAATTATAAACAACATTCAGAATAGTTACCTCTTAGGGGATAGGAATGGAATAAAATTGGGAAGGGAAGATGAGAGTCTTCAACTGTATCTGTAATGTTATAGTTCTAAATCTAGGTGGTAGATTATGAGTGCTAATTTTTGTACTTTTTATATACTTGAAATATTTAATAATTAACCTTTTTTAAAAAAAGAAAAGGTTGCTATAATTCTTTTATTTTTTGTATCCACCAGGATAACGTATATGCATTTTGGACACTGGAATCCCAAAATATTTTTAGTGTCTTTTTTCTATGTTCTGGCTGTGGTTAGAAAGCTTCAGATATTTGGATATTTCCCTTTCTGCACTCAAACAGACTTTGTTCTCATTTTATCCATTACAGAAGTAATGTTTCTTGATAGGTTGGTAGGCACATCAGTTAGTGGTGATGCAGTTTGTGTTGAAACGTAATGATTATGTTAGATTATTTCTTGTTCAAAAAATTTAGTTGTATTTTTGTCTTTAACCATTGGCTGAAAAGTTACTTTACGGATGGGATTTTCATTAATAGACTATTCTCTGTGGCGACCTGTCTACATGCTTACTCCTTCACTATCTCACTGAATACAGAACACACATATGTGATGCTTGAAACCCTTACTCTGCCACAGTGCATCTATTATTTTCTAGATTGGGATCTGGCTAGCATGAAATCTTAGGTGCACAAACCAAAATTTGTAACATTTCACTAAATTAGCCCTTAAAAATCAGCAAATTTTAATAATACGGCAGCTCCCCAAAACATTAAAAATAAAATTACCACATGATCCAGCAATTCCACTTCTGGATATATACCCAAAAGAACTGAAAGCGGGATCTTGAAGAGGTGTTTATATACCCATGTTCATGGTAGCATTATTCTTAGTAGCCAAAAGGTGGAAGCAACCCACATATTTATCAACAGATCATTGGCTGGACAACATGTGGTATATACATATAATAGAATATTATTCAATCTTAAAAAGGAAGGAAATTTTGACATATGGTACAACATAAATGAACGTTGAAAACTACTGCTCATTTGAGCAGTTCTGTGATACCTAGACCCATGATCTTTTATCTGCAGGCACTGAGGGACTCAATCTCCTTTAGAACTTAAACACGGAGTCTTGTCTTTCTGGCACTCATTCATATCCATTTGAAGCAAATGGTTATAGTTTTGAAAATAGCAGTGATGTCCATGTGTAAATTTTGATGATTATACCAGTTTGTAAATTGGTGAGGACACCTGGTAATTTGTTACAAATACCTCACACTTAAATTGAATTCTTACCTGTATTTGGAGAATCTACTCGGATTCCAGAGTGTTCTTAAACCCATAAAAACATTTATCTCTTTTTTTGTTTTTACAAACAAAAAACAGTACTTCCTTTTGTTAAAGTTTTGCCTCCCTTATCAAAGTAAATAAGATGAATTTGGTTTTAGCTTGAGTTGTGCATGGAATTAAAATTTTTATTTTTCAAAGGTTTAGGATTCTTTTAGTTTAACAAAGAATTTTTGCTGGATTCTTTTCAGCGTTTTAAAAATCATCAACTTGTTAGTGGTACAAAGTACACACTCAGTAAATGTTTTTTAAAAACATCCTTGGAAAATATGATCCTATAAAGTGGTCTCACAATTTGTGAACTGGAAACATTGGCCCTACCCCTTTTTAATAGTGCTGCCTCTGGACATCTCTGAAAGTCTCTAGCTTACTTTATAACCAGCTGTTGATTTAAAAACCCTGGGACTCTGTACTCTTCCTGGTTCAACGTTGCTATCCCTTACACTTCTTTTCATTTGGTAGAGACAATCTTGTTCCTTTATTTTATTTATTCAGAAATGATCTAACTTTCATCTAAGCTATAATCATTCCATCTCAAATTGGGGAAGGAAAGAGGTAATTTGTGGGGAGGAGCAAATAAGCAATTCATGTAACACTGCTTTATGAAGGTTTTCTCTGAAGATCTTGAATTGACAAGCTAGAAGAATGATTTATTTAGCAGGAGTTGACTTCCCAATTGTAGAATCCCTGAGGTTATTAAAGGGACTCAAGACTGGAGAATTCAGCTTTCTTGGATGTCAATTAGCAATAGTATACCTTCTAAGGAATTATGTGTAGACTGGATAAAATATGCCCTTGCTTTCTCCTTCCTGATACCTCTTTAACCACCCTCACTCCTTGCCCACTGTTTTGAATCTCTTATTACCATTTTGTCTAAGAGGCGATGCACAATGCCATTATATGACTGTGGGCACCAGCTATTTTTCTCATTTGTAGTGACTCTGGTCGTAGGCCTATGATTTTGAATACCCTTAAAGAGTAAGAAGGACTACTTCTGCACACAGAGGAAGGAGTGGGGCAAGCCTTGCTGAATTATCTTTATTTTCACTTATTCTATATAAATGACTCTTTCTGTGGAAGTTGATCTTTTTGGCATTGTAACCCATCACCCTCTTTGGGCCTTTTTAGAATATATCTTTGAAACTATTACTGAAATATGTGTGTGTATTAGTTCATTTTCATGCTGCTGATAAAGACATACCTGAGACTGGGTAATTTATAAAGAAAAAGAGGTTTAATGGACTCACAGTTCTATGTGGCTGGGGAGGCCTCACAATCATGGCAGAAGGTGAAAGGCACATCTTACATGGCAGCAGACAAGATAGAATGAGAGCCAAGTGGAAGGGGAAACCCCTTATAAAATCATCAGACCTCGTGAGACTTATTCACTACCACGAGAACAGTATGGGGGAAACCACCCCCATAATTCAATTATCTCCCACCAGGTCCCTCCCAAAACATGTGGGAATCATGGGAGCTACAATTCGAGTTGAGATTTGGGTGGGGACACAGCCAAACCATATCAATGTGTAAAGTATGATTTACTATAGAAAAATTCACTATACCTCCAACTTTAACAATACAGTTTAAGAAAAGTAATACATGCACTTGAATAATGTGGCCCAATTAGGTGTTGCTGAAAGAAACAACTGGTTAAAAAGAAGAAGAAGTTAATTATAATAGCAACACAGTATAAAGTGAAGTTTGTGTTAAGAAGCTCTGTTAGGCCGGGCACAGTGGCTCATGCCTGTAATCCCAGCACTTTGGGAGGCTGAGGCAGGTGGATCACCTAAGCCCAGGAGTTCAAGACCAGCCTGGTCAGCATAGTGAGACCCAGTTTCTACAAAAATTACAAAAATTAGCTGGTCATGGTGGTACGTGCCTGTAGTCCCAGCTACTTAGGAGGCTGAGGTAGGAGAATTGCCTGAGCCTGGGGAGGTTGAGGTTGCAGTGAGCTGAGATCACGTCACTGCACTCCAGCCTGGGTGATAGAGTGACAGAGTGAGACCCTGTCTCAAAAAAAAAAAAAAAAAGCTCTATTAAATGATTTATGTATAAAATGTGATTCATCAGCATTCCAGCCAGTTTAGAGACAGATACCTACTTACGGCAGAGTTCTTCCGCCAAGATATACTTATTTAAATATGAAAAGAAATTAATAGGGAAAAGAGAGGCTAGAATTCCTTTTAGGATTACTTTCCAGCTTTGATATAATTTAACCTGATTTTTGGTACAGGTTGTTTTAATTGATAGGTGTTCATATTCAAGAGAAGGATGTGTTCTTAGCCCCCGTCATGAATAACAGAGGTGTAAAAGGTCTCTAGACCTGGCAGTGCAGGAATTGAGTTGGAGTTGTTTGCTTTGGTTTATTAATACCTCCTCCTATAAATAGCTTTAAAGTACTGCAAGTAATTTCATTAACTTACTCCATTTGGCCTTTACATAGAACCCAACGGGACAGACAAGTTAGATATTATTTGGATTGGAGAGATAGAAGGTATTTTCTTTTTCTTTTTTCTTTCTTTCTTTCTTTTTTTTTTTTTTTGAGAGGTCTGACTTTGTCCACCCAGCCTGGGGTGCAGTAGTGCCATTTTGGCTCAGTGCAACCTCCACCTCCCAGGTTCAAGCAATCCTCCCATCTCGACCTCCTGAGTAGCTGGGTGTATAGGCACATGCTGCTACACCTGGCTAATTTTTGTATTTTTTTGTAGAGATGGGGTTTTGCCGTGTTTCCCAGGCTGGTCTCAAACTCCTGGGCTCCAGTGATCTGCCTGCCTCTGCCTCCCAAAGTGCTGTGATTACAGGCATGAGCCAACGCTCCTGGCTAGAAGATATTTTCTTTACAGAAGAGAAATGAGACGCGTGATGACTTGTTTGGGGAACACACACAGCTAGTGTCGGGGCAAGGATAAGCCCTATATTCTTTGAATTGTCATCTGCTACTTTCCTCTCTCAGTCTATCCACAGATTTCATATGTTCTGCAAAAGGATGATTTTCTAGGTTTTTTTTTTAAGATTATTGAGATTTTTTTCTTTTAAAGCTTGAGCTTTTATGTAGGCATAAGATGTAAACACAAAAGCACTTTGTTTCCTATCTATCTTTAAAGACTCTGTGTCACGGCTCTATGACACTTTTGTTGGATTACTCTCCCCGAGTCTGCTCAGCTTGTTTTAGCAGTGTGCAGAAAGGGTACGGGGGTGTTTCTCCTTCTCAGCAAGGCCTAGGAGGCCCAGACAGCCCATCTGATAGTTTCTTGATTTGCTTTTTTGACACATTGAAATGAGTTAAGAAGATGGAGCTGAGGAGTATAGGGATTATTCTTCTTTTCCCCAACTTTAATGGAAAACTTGCCAAGTTCCACTAGGACAGAAAGATGGATCAGAACGGAAGACCCAGAAAGTCACCAGCCAGGGAGAGGTTCTTTCCCTGGGCAAGAACTCCAAGCCTGCTCCTTTCTCTTCTTTCAGGAAGGTGAAATCCTGGTTCCTATTCCTGCTTCTCCCACCCCAAGTTTGATTTGACTTGGCCACCCCATGCCTGCTATTCCCACTTCTTTCGCTGGCTGCAGTTACCTAAATTTTAGGCACAAAAACTTTCTAGTGGTGGAAATACTCCATTTAGTTATCCCTGAGGTGACCTTTTCAAACACTGTCCCAGAGAGCTATCAAAAGTTAGTCTTTGCCTTCAAATGAGCCTTGGACTAGATTTTTTTTTTTAGTCTTGCTCCCCTTAATTGGTTATCAACCAATACCAGAAAATCAGGAAAAGAATTTTTTTGAATGTTTCTGGTATAGCCGGGGCTACACTGACCAAAAGCCCCCTAAATACCTCAGACAAGTATGGAGTTGTAGTGGGGTAATGCATCTTCAGAAATGTGCCCCTGGCAAGGAACTGGAGTTTATATTGATTTTATCTTCTTATTCATAGGTACTTGAGAGGAAAATTTCCATGAGCTGATGTGAAATAGAGCAGTTATGTCTTAAATTTATTCCCTTTCCTTCCCACCCCTCTTTAGTGGATTTAATACAAATTAAGCATTCTCTGCTCTAGATACCTTTCAAGGTCTTATTTGTTATTTATTTGGATTGAGTTAAATGAACAAACAGTACCTTTGCTCCATTAAAGTTGATGCCTCCTTTAAGGTTACATGATAAACTGTGAATAAACTCTGTCTCCTTCAGGAGAACAGGATTTGTAGCCCTTTAGCATCTACAAAGCATAAGCAATAGCTAACAAGAATTCAGATGTTACACGAATGATTTTTCTTTCTCTTTTTAAGAGATGGGACTCTCTTGTCACCCAGGCTGGAGTGCAGTGGTGCGATCATAGCTCACTGTGGCCTCGAACTCCTGGCCTCAAGCAACCCTCCTGCCTCTGCCTCTTGAGTAGCTGGGATTACAGGTGCACACCATCATCTGGCTCAGGAATGATTTTTATAATTTGCAGGCACAATCTGCAAGCATAATCTAAAATGCATGCATTATAAGGTATGCATAATCTGAAATGAAGATGGAGGAGACATGTAAGAGGGTTATTATTCCAATGAGCAATTCATAAGGAAGATATAGCATATTGGCACTAAGCCAGTAGTGGCCATTTGCTTTTCTATAGAGCCTTCTGCTCACTCAGTACTCACCACTGCTCCCTTCCCTGCCACTTCCATTTCTGTGCCCGGTGCATCAAAAACAGAGTCAAGGGTAGAATATCTTGTATGCTGGGGGAGCATGAGGGCATCTCTCCTTCTAGCAGCACAAGGACAAGACTGACTATGAGAGCCCTTTAGGCAAAAGCAATTGATGAACACAGCATTAGAAGAGACTAGCAATCACTTAGTCAAACTCTCTTAGTGTCACATTAGAGAGAAGTGAAATGGCTAGCTGGGAGCAGAGCCATATCTTACACATATCTACCCCTAATTCATAGTCCAATATTTTATACATTCATTAATTTATTCATTTATTCATGCTTTTGTAGTACCTGCTGTATGTCATGACATTTGCTAGACAGTCAGTCAGGATACAAATATGAATAAAATACATGGTCTCTGCACGCCAGGAAGTCATGATGTAGGGTGAGAGAATCATAGGAACAAAAATGTGCAATGTAGAAAATGAAGTGCTTTCGAGGAGATGTGTGTGAGGATTAATGACAACACAGATAAAGACATAATCTACTTCTGTTGGGGTTGTCACAGAACACAGTGAAGGCCAGCTTCACAGAAGACAGGTTTCTTATACATTGCACAGAGGATGCTGCACAGAGAGGATGGAGAGGGCATTTCCTCCTTACTCAGAGGGGAAGAGAGAAGGATATTCTATCAAGTGAGAGCCATATTTGCAAGCGTATGGTTTGCTACTCTGGAGAGATGCTCCATAGATCAAGTTTGAAAAATTCTGCATACTGTGTTCCTGGCTTTGTGATTATCCAACATTTTTCAACTTCCTTGTTCGTGAGCCATTTCTGTGTGTGCGCAATATTAACTATTTGAAACACCTGCAGGAAAAGCCACTTTCAACCTTCCTCTACAATGCCACTCATCTGTCCCTTGATTTCCATTCCTGGAGCACCCCCATTGACTAAGCACTTATTATGATGTCTCTGGACTTTTTCAGTAGCCACCTAAATGCTTTTCCCCATCAAATACTAAGTACTGGCCAGGCACGGTGGCTCACACCTGTAATCCTAGCGCTTTGGGAGGCTGAAGCAGGCGGATTGCTTGAGCCCAGGAGTTAGAAACCAGCCTGGGAAACATGGTGAAACCCCATCTCTACTAAAAATACAAAAATTAGCCAGGCATGGTGGCAGGCACCTGTGGTCCCAGCTACTTGGGAGGCTGAGGTGGGAGGATTTCTGGAGCCTGGGAAGTTGAGGCTGCAGTGAGCCGTGATCACGCCACTGCACTCCAGCCTGGGTAACATAGCGAGATCCTGTCTCAAAAAATTAAAAAAATAATAATTAATACTAAGTAACATCATCAAATTAGTCTGTGTAAAACTTTAACAAGGTTTACCTTTTATTTATTTGTGCTTCTAAGGTAATACATTCACTTGCTACAAACATTTAAAAGTACAAAATGATATACAGTGAAAATTTATTATTTTACCTTTATCCTCTAGTCAGCCAACCGACTCCATTGGCAACCACTGTTTTTAGTTTCTTTTACATCCTTCCAGAGAGATTTTATGAATTTACAAATTAGAATTTCATTTTTCTCTCTTTTATACATAAATAGCAGCATAGGATAAAAAACTGTTCTCTATTTTGCTTTTTTTACTTAGCAGATCTGGGAGATCCTTCTCTATCACTTCATTGTTTGGTTCTTCATTGTTTGTTTGGGTGTAATGTATTCCAGTGTATGGAGGTACTAGTGTTTATTCAACTAGTTTTTAGATTATGGCCATTTATGTTGTTCTCAGCCTTTACTATTACAAATGGTGCCCCAATATGTGCTGATACTTCTTTGAACATATCACTCACCTTAAAAAACACGTTGACTGCCAGGTGCTCACAGAGCAGAGTACTTGATTGTAGCATTCAAAGCCTTCTTCAATAAGGCTCCAAATAGCTTTCTAATCTTACTTTTTGTATGTGTCAAAATGAACTTTCTGCTTTAGCCAAATGTCTACGTTCAAGGGTTTTTTCCCCCCACCAAGTACCTCTTTAATTCACTCTTCCATAGGTCCCCAACTGAACTGTCTTCTTTAGCTCCCTGTGATAACGTTTATTGTTCCTCAGATGGGCCTTTGCTTTACCTAGCTCTCCGGCCTGGATCCTCACCTTCGGGCTTTGCCTTTGGAGGTCGTGTCTGTCCTTCACAGCTCAGCTTGAGTTCCACCTTCTCTGCTGAGTTTCCCAGGCTTTCTCAATCTGCAGGAACATCTTTCTCTGATAAAGCATAGCCCTTGCTGTCTCTGTCATTCTTTTTACTTTTAGCAATTGTGCGTATACACACATTTCCATCCAGACTTACATAAATATTAAATGTGTACATGTCCCTTTTCTATCAGCAAGATTGTCAGGTATTGAAGAATATCTTTTAGTCATTTTTTTTTTTGAGTCAGGATTTTGCTCTGTTGCCCAAGCTGGAGTGCAGTGGCACAGTCATAGCTGACTGCAGCCTCGATCTTCAAGGCTCAAGTGATCCTTCCGCCCCAGCCTCCCAAGTAGCTTGGTCTATAGATGTGAGGTGTGTGCCACGACACCCAGCTAATTTTTAAATGTTTTCTAGAGGCAGAGTCTCATCATGTTGCCTAGGCTGACCTCAAACTCCTAGTCTCAAGTGATCTTCCGGCCTTAGCCTCCCAAAGCGCTGAGATTTACAGGCGTGAGCCACGGCACCAGGCATTTTTAGTGTTTTGTGTACATCTTCATGGCCCTCAGAACTACCCAGTGCAATTCTTTCCTCTGTCAGTTTTTGTTTTCTCATCTGCTATCCTTAAACATTCAAAAATCTTACATGCTCCTTTGCATGAAAGTCCTCGTTGGTTCTTCTTTGCCCCATGTGGATTCAGCATCCTGGTCCTGGGCTGAAGATGATGGCCACTCAGCCGGGCCTTGCCTGGCCACACTCTTCCCTCCCAGATCTGGCTCCTTGCCTCAGCCAGATGGACTCGCCCTTGAGGCTCCACAAATGCCTTACTATTTCTGTTTCCATGGCAACATTCATGCCATCCTTTCCAATATGCTGTTCCCTTTTCCCTTTTCTAAATGATGATTCCCCAACCTCAGTGAAGCCTTGATACAACAGGCTTTTCTAGATCGTCTCTCCAGTGTCTGTAGTCATGGTGAGGTATAGGAATAACAATACTGATAGTTAGCTTATATTGAGAGCTTTTATGTGTCGGGCACTGTATAGCTATATTATTTGTATGATCTCACTCAATCTTCACAACCTAGAAGATAGGCACACTGCCCACACTGTGTACTTATCCCATTCTTTTTTTTTTGAGGAGTCTCACTCTGTCACCCAGGTTAGAGTGCAATGGCGCGATCTCAGCTCGCCGCAGCCTCCGCCTCTTGGATTCAAGTGATTCTCCTGCCTCAGCCTCCTGAGTAGCTGGGATTACAGTCATGCAGTCATGTGCCACCATGCCTAGCTAATTTTTGTATTGTTAGTAGAGATGGAGTTTCACCATGTTGGCCAGGCTGGTCTCGAGCTCATGACCTCAGGTGATCCACCTGCCTCCACCTCCCAAAGTGCTGGGATTACAGGCATGAGCCACTGCACCCGGCCACTTATCCCATTATATTTCTTAATGAAAAACACACAAATTATGACTATTTTTTGTCAGATGTCTTGATTATCTGTGTGTGGATTTGCCGGTGGCCAATACCCTTTATTTCTAGCTGCTCAGGATGTAACACACTGTTTTTTCCCCTCCCAGAGTGTGAGAGACATTGTGCTTAGGGAAAGCAAACTCGTTTTAACCTCCTCCCAAAGAGATGGTGGCTGATCAGGTAATCTGCAGAAATTATTTTTAGGTTATTCAGTTTGGGGATTTTACATATTAGTGCTGGTTTTTTGTTTTGCTTTGTTTTGTTTTTTAAACTGCAGACAATATTTTTGTATTCTCCTGTCTCCTCCACAGATTGTAAACTTTTTAGGCCGGGCATCGTGGCTCGCACCTGTAATCCCACCATTTTGGGAGGCCAGAGTGGGAGAATTGCTTGAGGCCAGGAGTTGGAGACCAACCTGAGCAACATAGTGAGATCTTGTCTCTACAAAAACAATTACTAAAATTAGCTGGTTGTGGTGGCATGTACCTGTAGGCCTGTAGTCCTAGCTACTTGGGAGGCTGAGGTGGGAGGATCACTTGAGCCCAGGAGCTTGTGGCTGTAGTGAGTTATGATTGTGCCATTGTACTCCAGCCTGGGCAACAGAGGCAACCTTTTCTCTAAAATAAGTAGGTAGATAGATAGAAAACTTTTCAGATGCAGGAACTGAATCTACAGTTCCTAAAATTTCTAATTGCTAATATCATTGTTAATACAAATTTTCCCACATAGTTCAATAAATGTTGTTGAATTATTTAGTTTTGTATTAACTTGTGGTATATTTTTTTTCTTGTTTTTCAGGAAATCATTTGCCAGAAGAATACTGTGAGTACTTTATTTAACCTTCCAGAGTTTTAAAAATATTTTCTTTTCCATTAACTAATCTTTGGTATTTTTTAAATCTCCACAAATTATTAATTTATATCTCCATTTTTCCTCTTTAGATTTTCTGATGTATCAATATAAATATGGTTATCTAAGTACTTCATTGTAGTGAAACTTTATTTTTCATAATGAGAGATGGCACTGATACCTGTCTTTTTCTGCATATAATTATGTTTTGGAAGAAAATGTTTCATAGTATATTCAGGCCAGGTATGATGGCTCATGCCTGTAATCCCAGCATTTTGGGAGGCAGAGGCAGGCAGATCACCTGAGGTCAGGAGTTCAAGAACAGCCTGGGCAACATGGTGAAACCCCATCTCTACTAAAAATACAAAAATTAGCCAGGTGTGGTGGCATGCTCCTGTAATCCCAGCTACTCAGGAGGCTGAGGCAGGAGAATCGCTTGAACCCGGGAGGCGGAGGTTGCAATGAGCCAAGATCATACCACTTCATTCCAGCCTGGGTGACAGAGTGAGACTACATCTCAAAAAATAAATAAATAAAAAGAAAATCTTTTATAGTGTATTCAATGTTGTGGAATTATGAGTGGCACTAAAGCAGCCTATATCCACACACAGATACACACACATTTGTGTGTATGTATATGTGTCTATAGTATGTTTCCATGGCAACATTCATGCCATCCTTTCCAATATGCTGTTCCCTTTTCCCTTTTCTAAATCATGATTCCCCAACCTCAGTGAAGCCTTGATATGACAGGCTTTTCTAGATCGTCTCTCCAGTGTCTGTAATCATGATAAGGTATAGGAATAACAATACTGATAGCTAGCTTATATTGAGAGCTAGCTAGCTCAATATAGTATAATTACATATACACTGATATATAGATATCTTTATCTATTTTCTACTTGAAGAGATTGATTTAAGTTCCTAAGTATTGTATTCTGCCTCTGAGACCACACTACAGAATTCCTACCCTCCACACAGAATTAAACAAATGTGAAAACATGAGAAAAGTAAATTTTAAACTTTAAAAATGCTGCGTGAAGAAGAATTATAATATAAAGTGGAAACAGCCTTGTTAGGCCAATGGTTGTGGCCAATGGTTGTACATTTATTTCAGAAAGTAAGCCAGTATTTAAAAACCTTAAAGAATGTACCTCTGCAACTCGGAGTGAAGATAATATACAATATATTATAAAAGCCTGCACAAGATTTGATTTAAGACGACAAAATTAACAATACAATTGCTAATTTCTCCTTACATCAGAAATTTTAAGCCTTTTTTTATAGTAGTGATTATACAACTCTGAAGTAATTTTGAAACTTATGCTTAAGATTTAACCAGGGCAGAGGCATATTTCAGCATAAATAATGTTGCCATTATAAACCCTTATCCTTCCTATCTCAACAGGAAATGAGCAATTATTGCTTCATGCTTCAATGCACTGTTTTAAAATACTGTTTAATTTGTTAAAGGTGTGAAACTGTTTAATTTATCTCACACATTTTTTTAAACAAATATTGATTGGACATGCGCTGCACGCCAGGCTTTGGGCTTGGTGCCTCAGGGTTCTCACAGGGGAGGCTGGAAGTGGAAACAAGCACATGTGTGACTGTTGTGTAGACAGTCTAATTGGTAGAAAATCAGCGAACAAAGAAGCAGACAAATTAGAAAATGAACGTAAGGTGATGTGCTAAAGAGAGGGTAGCCATTATGTCAGTGTCCTTCAGAGAAGGTAGCACTCCCTGAGACCGGAATGGCAGAAAGAAGTCCATCCTGCCTAGCCCAGCTTGGACTTGTGGAGAAGCAGGCTGATAAAAGAACCAAATATTGTACATTTTGAAGAAGTTGCCCGCTGACTTGAGAGAGAGGTGTTGCGTTTCAGGTGCTGAATGTCCTTATAAAAAGTTGAATATTTCGAGCATCTCTATCAATACATTTGAATGCTGAGAGCTTTTCCTTCCAGAAGCTCATTTCATTTTCAACACACACTTCTATTTACCTTTATGTAGTTTCTAAAAATTGAAAACCAGAATTGGAGGTTTTTTTTTTAAAAAAAGAAAGAAAAAACGGTGAAAATAATTAATTAGGAGCCAGGGCAGTGGCTCATGCCTGTAATCCCAGCACTTTGGGAGGCTGAGGTGGGAGGATCATTTGAGGCCAGGAGTTTGAGACCAGTCTGGCCAACATGGTGAAACCCTGTCTCTACTAAAAATACAACAATTAGCCAAGTGTGGTGGCGCATGCCTATAATCCCAGTTACTTGGGAGGCTGAGGCACGAGAATCACTTGCACCCAGGAGGCAGAGGCTGCAGTGAGCCGAGATCATGTCACTGTGCTCCAGCCTAGGCAACAGAGTAAGATTCTGTCTTAAAAACAACAACAACAACAAAATGAATTAGAACAAGACTAGATTTTGAGCTGTGGGATTTTATAGCATGTGTTGTTATTTCATGACCATGCCTCAGTGTTTTGAAATTTAAGGAAACAAGGTCTTTGAAGCAAGTTTAAATATTTTAGAATGAGTACTTTATTAATAAAAGGCAATTGTTCCACTTAAGGTGTCTGTTCTTGATCACATAGGGGTTGTTTTTATTTTCTTTGGATTATCAGCTATTTCAAACTATGGGTTTGGTGGCAATCCGCACACAGAAAATACAGAAATAACATTTCTAAGTTACACGTGAGCCAAGTTGGGAAATAAATGTTCCCATGCTATTAGTTTTCATTATTTTGCAAAAGTGCTTTTCTGGGCAATTATATCTTTTTGAAAAACACAACTTTTCCTCCACTGCATACTCACTGGGCTGTCTCTTAGCTCAGGCCCAGTTGTATCCATGTGGCTTCTGCAGCTTATCACCCCCCTTTTTTCCTGACATTGGCAATGGGAAATTGAAAAAAAAAAAAAGATTGCCTTAGAAACATAGGAAAGAAACTCTAAAGAATGCACTGAAGCCTAGAACTTGGGAAAACCCTTAGCATGCTTAGGTATTTTCAGCAAAGACTCTGAAGCCTTATACCATGGGGTTTGTTTCAGGAACTGCTTTTCTCTGCTGTTTGCGTACTCATTATTACCCCTTTACCTCTCCTCTGCCTAACACACACCCAGACATCTGATAGTCATTCTCTCCCAGAATTAGTTTTACACAGGTGCAGTATTCCCCATTGCCCCGTATTTCAATAATAATATCTGATAAACTAATATATGTAGTATCAAGGTTTCTGAGGCTACATAATTTTATCCAGCAGCTAAAACTCTGATACCACTTTTCTGCTTTATTGGCTTTTTGGCTCTTTGTTCTCATTTTGTGACTTGGAGGATTCAGATAATTTTCGTTTGTAATTTTGAGTTACGGTGCTTGTCTACAATAGTGTTTGATTCTGTTGTTCTTTTAGAACAATTCTCATAGTTGAAGCTTTAGATGCTTTGGAAAGCAGCCTCTTTGGTATCCTTGCCTTTCTTTTCTGCTTCGGCAGTAGCTTGGGTAAAAGGATTAAATTGGGCGGATGTGCTGTGGGATCTTGGTAACATTTTAGAAGCAGGACATGTTCACTTTCCCTTTTCCAATTATTGTTTCCTCTTCTAATTATTGTTCCATGGAGGAGAACTTGAGACAGGAACAATTTAGCATACTTGATTTTCAAATCAAATCTCACTCTCTGGAGGTTCTTCTTGTGCTTTAACTGGAAGTGAGGTTTGGTTTCTGCTTCATTACCTGACATATGAGAAGCAGCCTTAAAGGATAACATAGTCATAAATAATTAAGTCCGGTCATAAGGGCATTTGGCATTTCTTGCCTGTTTTCTGTGAACAGTCATTTGGCTCATACAGAGTTCCCGTAGAAAGTGACAGAAGGTTAGAGAGCAGGTGTGTCTGCTGTAAAGGCCACTCAGGAGGGTGCATAACCCCCTAGTGGGAAGGACATGCCATCTAGAGAAAGAGTGCCTGGGCTGGAGTGCCAAACATGTCACAGACCAACTGTACGATCTCTCTAAGCCTTACCTGTCTCCTCACTTTTAAAATGAAGGCCACAGCAGCTTCTTTGTAGGTTGTGACCCACTGACTTATGACTGTTCATACCCTGGCACACACACATGGTGAATACATGTTTGTACTTATTACTTAAGTGCTAAGGGTAAGAGAAATGCTGTATTATTCTCCGTATGCTCATATGGCTAGCAATGGATAACCTGGACTTTTTTTATTCCCCATAACGGCAGTAGTCGGGTGTCCCACGTATCTCTTTCTAGTTCTCAGCCTCTGCCTTTTTCTATGATTTTTCTCATAGAGGTCTCTCCCACTTCTTTTGATTCTACCATATCCAATAATTCTCAGGTCTGTATTTTGGCTTGAAACTATTTTATATTTCGATCACATATTTCTAGCTCTCTTTTGGACATTTTCACATTAGGTGTTGTGCCCCATCTCAATCCCAACCTCTTTAAAAGTGACTATTTCACCCCATCCCACCAAATTGAAATCTCAACCTTTTGAAGTTCTTCTCATATTTTAACTAGAATTCAGATTCTTTGATTAATTTCCTGATATACAAGTGTCTTGAAGAGGCATGTGTTCATAAATAACTTAGTCTGGTTCTGCTTTCTGAATTCTTGCTTTCTGTTAATGATACCACTCTGTATAGGTAGTCGCCCTTAGAAGTGCAGAATTGCCTTTGATGCCTTACCCTTTCTCAGGTTGTTATCAGTTACCAGATCCAGCTGATTCCTTCTTCTTCAGTCACGCACGTGTCTGTTTCTCTATCGCCACCTCTGCCGACCTGGTCATGCCACAGCATGACTCATCTCCTCAAACCTCATATCTCTTCCCTTTAGTGCCTCTTGTTACCTGCCCAGGCTGCCAAAATGCACAGTTTTGATTGTGTATTTTGATTTGTGCATTTTGATTGTGCATTGTGAAAATGCACATTTCTCCCTCCCTCCCTCCTTCCTCCCTTCTTCTTTCCTTCTTTCTCTCTCTCTTTCTCCTTCTTTCATTTGTTCATTCTTTCATTCTCCTGACAGAGTCTCGCTCTGTCACCCAGGCTGGAGTGCAATGGCGCAATCTCGGCTCACTACAAGTGATTCTCGCACCTCAGCCTCCTGAGTAGCTGGGATTAAGGGCGTGCACCACCCCACCTGGATAATTTTTGTATTTTTGGTAGAGACGGGGTTTCACCATATTGGCCAGGCTGATCTTGAACTCCTGGCTTCAAGCAATCTGCCCGCCTTGGCTTCCCAAAGTGCTGGGATTACAGGCGTGAGCCATCACACTCAGCTGATTGTGTTTTCTTTCCTGCTGTGGATCCTTCTATGATTCTGCATTGTCCAGAATGTACAGTCTAACATCCTTAACTTTGCATTTAATTCCCTTCCCTGAGCTTCGAGCTCCAGTCAGATTTGCTTACTCAGGGTATCCAACTCACTTTCCACTTTCATCCCTGCTCTGCTTTTGTTTGCACCAGTTTATCCTCGCTTGGGCATCATCCAGGAACCAAGAGAAGGTCAGTGAGCCCAGGTTGTAGTGGGCGAGGGGAGAGTGGCAGGGCTGAGGTTAGAGAGGGGCAGGATCTGCGTAGTCAGGCCCTTGTACATTGCATTGCAATTTCTTCTTTCTCCCAAGAGCAAGAGATGGGGCTTTAAGCAGCTGTGGGAAGTGATCTGAGGGACAGTGTTGAAAGATCACTCTGATGGCAGAGTGGAGAGTAAATTAGAGGACAAGAGTGGAAGCAGGGGGACCAGTTAAAGCTGATGGCAGTGGCTCAGGCCAGGTCCATTGGTGCATGGACTAAAGTGTTGGCCGAGAAGATGGAGGGAAATGGACAGATATGACATTATATTTTGGAGGCAGGACAGATGGGACTTCGATAGGATGTGGAAGGGGAAGGGAATGGAAGCATCAAGGATAACTTCTGGGCCTGTAGTTTTAGTAGTGGGGAGACAGAGAGACAGCAGCCTCCCGGGGGGTGGATTTGAGCGGGATCTACTTGCGGCATCACCTTACATGTAGGAAGCCCTTCAAATGTGAGCTTGTAGCATTTTCATATGTGTATGCTGCGCCCTGTGACTAAATTATAAGTTCCCTGAAAGCTGAAGGCCATGCTTTAAACTACTTTTTCCAACAGCAATAACGTAGTGCCCTAGCCTTGAAAGATGGTGAATAAATATTTAAATGATGGATAGAAACTGTTCCACTCTTCTTTTGGTATCATCTGTAAGTCCTAATTATTTGAAGTATGCAGTGAAAGGAATTGGGGAAATTTTCATTGTCGTAGGTCATAAATAAATAATGAGGCTTTTCTATTTCCCTTTGCATTTGGAATTATTTAAAATGAGTAAGACGTGGGATTCCATCTGTGCCGTGTCTCCAGGCCAGCTCCCCACTTGCCGATGCCTCCTCTCTCTGCAGATGTGCACTGGGAACTACACCTTTGTTCCTTACATGATAACTCCACATAACAAAGTCTACTGCTGTGACAGCAGCTTCATGAAGGGGTTGACAGAGCTCATGCAACCGAACTTCGAGCTGCTTCTTGGACCCATCTGCTTACCTCTTGTGGATCGTTTTATTCAACTTTTGAAGGTGGCACAAGCAAGTTCTAGGTAAAGTTTAATTAATAATGCCATTTGGTGATGATAATGAAGTGTTATTCTACATCTTTATTTGTGCATGATATCAGGTGCTCCTGAGATATCAGTATACAGCTAAGAACTAGGGGGAAAATGTTTATTATCCTCCAAGTAGATAAAATAGATGCCACATAATACATTTTATTCGCAGAACAGCAACAGAACAACAACTTGAAATCAGCAAAAAATTAAAAAGTCTACTAACTGCTTTATAGTGATGGTAGAACTAAAAATATATACAAAGCAAGTGCAGAAACAATACCAGGATAAATGTCCAGGGACTTCTAGTGTAAGGGCAAGAACACTTCAACTTTAATTAACTCTTAACTCTAATCGTTCTTTCAGTGAAGAACAATTATTTATGTTAATAAATGATAGGCTGAGTCAGGAAGTTAAGGTTATATTATGTTCAAATCATAGGTACATCACGGCCAGTGCCGTGGCTCATGCCTGTAATCCCAGCATTTTGAGAGGCCGAGGTGGGCAGATCACTTGAGATCAGGAGTTCGAGACCAGCCTGGCCAACATGCCGAAACCCTGTCTCTACCAAAAATACAAGAATTAGCCAGGTGTGGTGGTGCACACCTGTAATCCCAGCTACTCACGAGGCTGAGGCAAGAGAATTGCTTGAACCCAGGAGATGGAGGTTGCAGTGAGCCAAGATCATGCCAGTATACTCTAGTCTGGGCAACAGAGTGAGACTCTGTCTCAAAAACAAAAACAACAAACAAACAAAAAATCATAGGTACATCTAATTTATTTAGAACAATTTGTACTGGAAACAGTAAAATGGAAAACAAAGTTTTGGCATTTTAAGTGGTTTTTTGCAGGAAAATTTATTAATATGGAGTACCTTTACCTTTAATTCTTTCTGAAGGCAGAGTAATAAAAGAAATACATTGGCTTCTAAATTTCTTAATAATGCCAGATATGTAAGATATTTATTTAGGCATCTGAATGAACTGAAAACTACAAATGCTTTATAGCTAATGCTGCAATATCATTCATGTCTTTATTAAAATTATTGCTTTTCATTGAAATTGTTTCTAATGTCAAACTCTTTGAAATGTGTGTGTTTTTACCAGCCAGTACTTCCGGGAATCTATACTCAATGACATCAGGAAAGCTCGTAATTTATACACTGGTAAAGAATTGGCAGCTGAGTTGGCAAGAATTCGGCAGCGAGTAGATAATATCGAAGTCTTGACAGCAGATATTGTCATAAATCTGTTACTTTCCTACAGAGATATCCAGGTGAGAAGATGTTTAAAGTGAAATCTTTGTTGTGTAGCATGTTGGAGGGATAAGGGAGTATTAACCTCAAATTTCAGTTTGCTGGTAAGCAGTTCATGTTACTACACGTAATTTTTTATTGACTCTCTTAAGCTTTCCATCCTATAATTTTATGATGAATGAAAAAGACTCATGTGAGTTAACCATCAGTGATTGTGAAAGACTTGTATGGTAAAGGCCTGACTTTTTCCTCCAAAAGAACAAAAAGAAAAATCTGCTGGCACAGCGAACCTGTGGACACAGTCTATTCTACTGTTAGCCTCAGGCACACCTGTCAGTGAAAGCTTTGTTTTGGCAAATAGCAGACATTTTTAGAGCTTTCTGGACATACCTTTTATCCCTTGAAATTGTATTGCTTGAAATTGATAGTGCTGAATCTAACTCGCCTAAAGGAAAAAATATGTAATTGATTACTTACAGAAATAACTTTAAAAATATGTGATGTAAAACACACTAACAGGTTATATCATTTTTATTGACATGTCTTAAAATTTTAAAAATAGGGTAAGTGGAATAAAATCCTCTCCAAGTTAGGGATTTGCTCTTAGGTTTTAATAGTAAAATTTAAGTGACATCTGGTTTCTCCTTTCCATTCCTAGCCTTTCAGGTCTGTGTAAAGGCTTCACGTGCTCAAGACAGACTCACATCCATGGAGGGCTGTGGCACATAGGATCCTGTGGCTAGAGTGCTTACTCATGTGACATGAAACTGTGTTGCTACTTGTAACAGAAGTTCAACCCATTGCCTCATGTCCTTGACATTTTTATTTCCCTGAAATTGTTAGAACACTGCATACCGGGAATCTGGCTCTATGGAGAAATAAATCACCCATATTTAGACAGTAGAGCACTATCATGCTTGGTGTTTTTGTTTCTTTTGCTTTTTTAGTTTTTGTTCAACATGGTAACTGTATGTTTCTAATGTTTTTATATATACGATCTAAACCTTTTAGAAGAAAAACAACAAAAACTGTTTATTCTAGGTTCTTCAGAGTGTTCTGTGGATTCTAGTGTCTTTTTAATGTGTTTCTTGAATTCAGATATCTGGTTGTCAAAAGACACGTTATTGTGAGAATTTTCTCCTAATGGTTTAATTCTGTGCTATTCTCATCTAATTTGAAAGGACTATGATTCTATTGTGAAGCTGGTAGAGACTTTAGAAAAACTGCCAACCTTTGATTTGGCCTCCCATCACCATGTGAAGTTTCATTATGCATTTGCACTGAATAGGTAAGAAGAAAAAGTTCCCTTCCAGAATGCGTTAACATATTGTGTAACCTGCAATTCTTTACAGAGAATGTGTTCACTGCAGCATTGCAAGAAGTCCCTATTAAAATGTAATATTAGCATATCTGCTTCAGCCCCGTGAAATATAGGAAGCATGCATTCTCATTTTTTTCTGATTTATTTTTCAGTAAAAAAAAAGTCGCACGCTGTTGGTATATTTAAATTCTTACAGGTTTTCTGCTCTGTCAAAGTTTGTATTTGCTATTCATATTTTTTAGAATTGTAAAAGTTACATGAATATGATGTTATCTTTAAGCAAATACACTCAACACCAGATGGTCATTCACACAAAAGTTTTCACTAGAGTAAGGATGGTTATGTCTAGGTGAACATAGTGTTAGATAGTTATTACCAAGGATAAAAAGGAATTTCTTGGACAGAAGATTTGAAGTAGTAATTGAGAATAGAAGTGATACCTTTTTTATAATAGCTTTATTGAAACATATTTCACAGGCTGGGCATGGTGGCTCACTCCTGCAATCCTAGCACTTTGAGAGGCCAAGGTGGTCGGATTGCCTGAGCTCAGGAGTTCGAGAGCAGCCTGGGCAACACGGTGAAACCCCGTCTCTACTAAAATACAAAAAAATTAGCCAGGTGTGGCAGTGTGCGCCTGTAGTTCCGGCTACTCGGGAGGCTGAGGCAGGAGAATCGCTTGAACCTGGGAGGCAGAAGTTGCAGTGAGCCAAGATCGTGCCACTGCCCTCCAGCCTGGGCAACAGAGCAAGACTCTGTCTCCAAACAAACAAACAAACTAAATATATTTCATCAAAACAATAAATTTTAAAACATTTTCATCACTCCACAAGGAAACCCTGTACCCCTTAGCAGCCCCCCTTCCATTTCCCTCCCAAATCCCCCAACTCTAGGCAACCACGAATCTACTTTCAGTCTTTACAGATTTGCCTATTCTGGACATTTCATATAAATGGAATCATACAGTATGTGGTCCCTTGTGACTGACCTCTTTCACTTAGCATAATATTTTCAAGGTCTAAGGAATGATAACTCTTATAGAATTTTTATCTGGTTTTGTGAACTGTCTACACATACTATTTTAAAGCATGCTACATAAAGCAACTTCCTTAGATAATCAGTTAGTCACACGTAGAAATCAAGCAGTTCTTGGGTTTGATTTGATTTTTGGTATCATCTGTGAATGAGTTTGCTAAGTTTTGGAGCAAAAGCCATTGAAACCTAAGGTCAGGGTTTTGTCCCTACTTGGCTTAATTTACTCTACCCTATTGAAAGACACAGACTACAACTCTAATCTTGTTTCACCAACTTGAACCTGCATATAGGCTGCAGGGAAATTGGAAGGATTGTGGATGAGTAAGTACAAATCCATCACCATTATTAACACAGAAACTCAAAAGAAATCCTTGTTAGACCTAGTAGACATACAATGGGATAAAACAAAAAATTAGGCTTAGGACAGAGATTTACAGAGGACTCTCAAAATCTAATTGTTTCTGTCCTGGCAAATTTCTCTAATATGAATCAACATGTTAAATAGGGTTTTTAAAAAAGAATTGATCTATATTGCTTCTGTAATGTATATTGAAACAACAATGTTTTCTGCCTTAGGAGAAATCTCCCTGGTGACAGAGCAAAAGCTCTTGATATTATGATTCCCATGGTGCAAAGTGAAGGACAAGTTGCTTCAGATATGTATTGCCTAGTTGGTCGAATCTACAAAGATATGTTTTTGGACTCTAATTTCACGGACACTGAAAGCAGAGACCATGGAGCTTCTTGGTAAGTAAATAGTATATAAATGAGCTACTTACTTAGTAATCCATGGCATAAAAAAGTATTTGCAAATGAGAGTGTTAAAGTATTATTATAATCCATAAGATTGTGTATTATGAACTAAACCTTAGATTTTATTTTATTTTATTTTATTTTTGAGATGGAGTCTTGTTCTGTTGCCCAGGCTGGAGTGCAGTCGTGTGATCTTGGCTCACTGCAACCTCTGCCTCCCAGGTTCAAGCGATTCTCCTGCCTCAGCCTCTCCAGTAACTGGGATTACAGGTGCCCGCCACCACGCCCACTAATTTTTACATTTTTAGGAGAGACGGGTTTTGCCCTGTTGGCCAGGCTGGTCTTGAATTCCTGACCTCAGGTGATCCAACTGCCTCTGCCTCCTCAAGTGCTGGGATTACAGGCGTGAGCCACCGTGACCGGCCAATCTTAGAGTTTATAACTTTAGTAAATAATTTGATGAAATTCATTTAACATGGTATAGTAAATTGGGATAAATGGATGAAAAGGTAATTTAAGAAATAAAATTTTAAAAAGATATTTTAAATAAGTAATATAAATAATAAAATATAATTTTGTAGAAAAATTTATATAAAGACATTTTAAAAGACCTGAATGAAAGGAAAAAATATACCGAGTTTGTAGATGAGAAGGCTTGATATTTTAAAGATTTTAATTCCCCCCAGCCGGGGTTTTCATGTGATTTGACAAACCAATTCCAAAATTTATTTGAAAGAATAAAGGACTGAGAATAGGCAAAGCAATTCTGGAAAAGGACAAGGTGGAAGGACTTGCTCCACCAGTTAACAAGACTCATTATAAAGCTGTAATGATTAAAATATTGCAGTATGGCTATAGGCATAGACAAACAAAGCACTGGAATACAAGAGACAGCCTGGAACAGACTAAGATATACATGAGTCTAGATTTATGGCAGAATCAGCTTCATGAGCTGTAAAGGAAAGGATGGAATCTGTAGTAATGATACTGGGAAAATTTCTTTATCTGCTTGGAAACATAAAATAAAGTTCTATCCCCATTTTAAGCCATGCACAAAAAAATGAAATCTAAGTGAGTTAAATACCAAAATATGAAAAAATACTTTAGAAAAATATTTTTAGAATAAAGTGTACAAATTATGTATGACTATCGGATAAGCAAGGATTTCTTTCTTTTTTTTTTTGAGACAAGGTCTTGCTCCGTCACTCAGGCTGTAGTGTAGTGGTGCAATCTCGGCCCACTGCCACCTCCACCTCCTGAGCTCAAGTGATCTTCCCACCTCAGCCTCCTGAGTAGCTGGGACCACAGGTGTGTGCCACCACGCCTGGCTAATTGTTTGTATTTTTGGTAGAGAGAGGGTTTCACCATGTTGCCCTGACTGGGGCAAAGATTTCTTAAACAAGGCTTAAAAACGCCATATACCATAAAAGATAAGACTGGGAAAATGATCTACATGAAAATTGGCTTCTGCTCATCAAAGTAGTAGCTTTTGGAAACAGCAGAGTAGATTCTATTGTGCTGATCTTTCTGTTGATAACAATTATAAATGTTGGAAAAAAGTTGGAAAGCACTGAAGAGTGATTAAAAGTAGCCAGAAACTGGAAAGGTTTTCATCCTTGGATGAAGGGCACCGCGTAGGATAAACTCCACATTTAAATGGCTTTTCCCTCAAGACATTCCCTGGTCTGCAGGGAGCAGGACAGATAGAACTCTAGCAGGAAATCACAGTCTTATTGGCCTGAGAGTGAGTTTGAGGCTGCCAGAGGACCTGGACATTGAGTGGGATAAGCCTTTGTGTGAACAAGGTGAACCACCAATAATTTATTTACCTTTTATTAAAAAACTACATACTCTTAAGAGGAGGAGAAGAAATCCAAACTCTCTACAGCTTATCATCCAAAATGTCTGATACACCATAAAAATTACTAAGCAACCTGGGTGTGGTGGCATGTTCCCATTGTTCCAGCTACTCAGGAGGCTGAGGTGCGAAGATGGCTTGAGCCTAGGAGTTCAAGACCTGCCTGGACAATATAAAAATACCTTGTCTTATTAAAAAAAAAAAAAAAGAAAAAGAAAAAAAAGAAAGAAAAACTCTCAACTACTAAAGTGGTGAAGAAATAGGAAAGTGTGATTCATAATTAAGAAAAAAATTATTCATAGAAACAAACCCATAGATAAAACAGAGTTTAGAATTACCAGACAAGGACATAAAAATAACAATGATAAATATATCAAAGAATCTACTTGAAAAGATGAATATAATGGGTGAAAATATGAGGAATTATAGGAGATATTTGGAAACTGGAAATAACCAAACGGGAGTTCTAGAACTGAAAAGTACAATATCTGAAGTTGAAATGTCATCAAATCAGATTAACAGCAGATAGGACACAATACGATAAAAGAGCAATAAACTTCAAAACAGATGATTAGAAATCATTGAAATTGAAGCAGAGGAAAGAAAGAGATAAAGTCATTAATAATTCCAATGACCTGTGGCATTTAGTGGTCTAAATACTTTTTTTTTTTTTTTTTTTTTGAGACGAATCTTGCTCTGTTGCCCAGGCTGGAGTTCAGTGGTGCAATCTCACCTCACTGCAACCTCTGCCTCCTGGGTTCAAGCGATTCTCGTGCCTCAACCTCCCAAGTAGCTGGGATTACAGGCATGCCCCACCATGCCCAGCTACTTTTTGTATTTTTAGTTGAGTCCGGGTTTCCCCATGTTGTCCAGGCTGGTGTCAAACTCCTGACCTCAAGTGATCCACCTGCCTCGGCCTCTTGAAGTGCTGGGATTACAGGTGTGAGCCACCGTGCCCAGCCTTGAGTGGTCCAGATACTTTTAATTAGAGTCCCAGGAGAGGAGAGATATACTGTTGCAGGGATAATAGTTGAAGAATTAGTGGTCAAATATTATCCAAATCTGTTCAAACAAACAAACAAATAAAAAACAGCTCACAGATCTAGGAAGCTCAGCAAAACCCAAGGAGCATAAATATCAAAGAAAATTATCTCTTGGCACATCATAGTAAAATTGGTGAAAAACAGAAATACAAGAAAAGGTCATAAATGCAGCCTAAGAAAGAAGATACATCAGGGGAAAGAGTGAGTGCTGAAGGAAGCCAAAAGATAATGGAATAACATTAAAGTGCTGAAAGAAAAAATCCCAATCAAGCAATAACTCTATATCCACTGATAATGTCTTTAAAATATGGGGGTGAAGTAAAGACAATTCTAGATACATCAAAACTGAGATAATTTATTGCCAGCAGAACTTCACTACAAGAAATGTTAAAGTCTTCAGGCTGAAGGGAAATAAAACCAAATGGATCTATAGGAAAAAGCATATAGCACTGGAAATGATAAATATATGAATAAATATAAAAGATACCATCAACAAAGAAATCACAGGGAACAATGCATGTAACCAATATAGGATATGTATTCAGTATATATAAATAACTCCTCAAAATATCTTTAAGAAAAAGAGATTAAAAAATGCATAGGATATGAACAGGTTATTCACAAAAATGGAATCACAAATGGCCAATAAACATATTTTTGAAACTTATAAAAAGATTATTTTTATACTACTTTACACTATTCAGATTAACCAAAATTTATAAATCTGACAATATCAGTTGTTAGCCAGGATGTTAGAGAAATGTGAGTCCTAATGCCTGCTGGTTGTGCCATAACTTTCTATACGCACTTAAAAGATTTTGGCATTATTGAGGAAAGTTGAGAACTTGCCTCCCCTAGGTCCAGCAGATTTATATACCTTAGAGTAAATCTTAGACATTTCTCTACATTAAAGTTTCAACATAAAAAAAAACTTTAAAAAAGTTGAGCAAAGTAAGCAAGTGGCAGAAGGATACAGAGTACAGTATCATTTATAGAATGTTTACAAACAGTCATAGAGATTTAGTAGAAGTATAGATGCACGGATGGGCATCATAAACTCCAAATTCAGTATAATGGTTACCAGTAGGGAGGAAGAAGTAGAAAGAGATCCTGGAGTGATTCACATGCAATTTCAAGTATATTAAAAATATTTTATTTCTTAAGCTGAGTAGGAAGTATATCGGGGTGTTGCTTATATTATTCTTTTGTACTTAGTGTGATAGGGAATGTACCTATCACATTCCCAAAATAGTCCTTGATTTAAAAAAAAAATTCAAGGAGGCCAACTTAGTTTAGGAATTCCTGTATGGTAGCTATAATTTTTTTTTTAAGTTTTGAAACAGAAATCTTAGCTTTTAGAAATCTTAGATCATTTTCACACTTTAGAGGGACTGTTTAGTTCTTTTATGTGCTGCCAAAACAGAATACAAGAGACTGGGTAATTTACAATGAATACACATGTACTTCTCATAGTCCTGGAGGCTGGGAAGTCCAAGATCAAGGGGCCAGCATCTGTCAAGGGCCTTCTTGTTACATCAGCTCATGGCAGAAGGGGAAAGAGAGAGTGGGCAAATGGGGCTGAACATGTTCTTTTAAAAGGAGCCCACTCCCTCTATACAGAACCGATTTCTGATATAACAGCATTAATCCTTTCATGGGGTCAGAGCCCTCGTGGCCTTTCACCTTTCATTAGGCTCCATCTCCTAACACTATTGCATTGGGGATTAAGCTTCCAATACATGCTTTTGGGGAGAAACATTCAAATCATAGCAAGAACTGAAAGTAGGGTAATGGGGAGAAGGAGAAACACCTGGGGACAGTAATTTCCTAGATCCTTTAGGGAAGCTTTGGTCTGGACTTTTAAATTTGTACTATAAATTTTTATTACACTGCTAAGAGTTTCACAGTTTATCTTAACCAAATTTATTTTTAAAACTTTTATTTTTTAGAAATAGTGTCTTGCTCTATTGTCTAGGCTGGAGTACAGTGACACAATCATAAGTCTCAAACTCCTGGCCTCAGGCAGTCCTCCTGCCTCAGTCTCCTGAGTAGATGGGACAACAGGTGCACGCTATAACACTTGGCTAATTTTTGAATTTTTTGCAGAGATGCGATCTTGCTGTGTTGGCCAGATTGGTCTTGAACTCCTGGCCTCAAGTGATCCTCCTGCCTCAGCCTCCCAGAATGATGGGATTATAGGCATGAGCCACTGTACTTGGCCTTAAGCAAGTTTTTTTTCTTTCTGCTATTACAAAAGAGGAGTGTAATTGTGCAGCCCTTCTATTACCCTGATGTTTACACTTTAGGAAAATTCTTAGTTGTAGGAGATTTAGAATCAGATATTTGAGAAGCATTATGCCCAGTATAAATGCTTTCGTATGTGACAATGAAATGCATAGGTAATCCAAAAAGGCCTGGTTTTCAAGGTCAATGAATTAAGATAGAAAACATCTCCTATGAAGTTAGAATGCATTGTGTACAAGGATAAAATAGAAGTGTTTTTCCATTTGAAAACAAAATAATTTAGAAGACTGAGAGCTTTCAAGGTCGCATAAAGTTCAGTTAAGGAGCAGAGTTTTTTCTGGTTTTGTTTTTGTTTCAGTTTTCTGTACTTACAAATTCTGGCTCTTTTATTTTAATAATTCCCATTTAGCCTAGGAACATTAACTGCCTCTCAAAAGAGCTTTGTGTTCAAGGTCTTCAGGTCAAATTGAAGATGTCAGGATTTTTGTGATTTCATTTTAAGCTATCTTATTTATTTTCTATTAAGAACAGAAAATGCTGTTAGAGCTCAAAGATTTCTAGATTTTTTTTTAATTATACTTTAAGTTCTGGGATACATGTCCAGAATGTGCAGTTTTGTTACATAGGTATATATATATATGCCATGGTGGTTTGCTGCACCCATCAACCCGTCATCTACATTAGGTATTTCTTCTAATGCTATGCCTCCCCTAGCCCCCTACCCACCAACAGGTCTCAGTGTGTGATGTTCCCCTTCCTGTGTCCATGTGTTCTCATTGTTCAACACCCACTTATGAGTGAGAACATGCGGTGTTTGGTTTTCTGTTCCTGTGTTAGTTTGCTGAGAATTATGGTTTCCAGCTTCATCCATGTCCCTGCAAAGGACATGAACTCACCCTTTTTTATGGCTGCATACTATTCCATGGTGTATATGTGCCACATTTTCTTTATCCAGTCTATCATTGATGGGCATTTGGGTTGGGTCCAAGTCTTTGCTATTATGAACAGTGCTGCAATAAACATGTGTGTGCATGGGTCTTTATAGTAGAATGATTTATAATCCTTTGGGTATATACCAATAATGGGATTGCTGGGTCAAATGGTATTTCTGGTTCTAGATCCTTGAGGAATCGCCACACTGTCTTCCACAATGGTTGAACTAATTTACACTCCCACTGACAGTGTAAAAAGTTTTTATTTCTCCACACCTTCTCCAGCATCTGTTGTTTCTTGACTTTTTAATGATCACCGTTCTAACTGGCGTGAGATGGTATCTCATTTTGGTTTTGATTGGCATTTCTCTAATGACCAGTGATAATGAGCTTTTTGTCATATGTTTGTTGGCCACATAAATGTCTTCTTTTGAGAAGTGTCTGTTCATATCTTTCACCCACTTTTTGATGAGATTGTTTTTTTTCTGGTAAATTTGTTTAAGTTCCTTGTAGATTCTGGATATTAGCCCTTTTTCAAATGGATAGATAGCAAAAATTTTCTCCTATTCTGTAGGTTTCCTGTTCATTCTGATGGTAGTTTCTTTTGCTGTGCAGAAGCTCTTTTGTTTAATTAGATCCCATTTGTCTATTTTGGCTTTTGTTGCCATTGCTTTTGGTGTTTTAGTCATGAAGTCTTTGCTCATACCTATGTCCCGCATGGTATTGCCTAGGTTTTCTTCTAGGGTTTTTATGGTGTTAGGTCTTACATTTAAGTCTTTAATCCATCTTGAGTTAATTTTTGTATAAGGTGTAAGGAAGGGGTCCAGTTTCAGCTTTCTGCATATGGCTAGCCAGTTTACCCAACACCATTTATTAAATAGGGAATTCTTTCCCCGTTACTTGTTTTTGTCAGGTTTGTCAAAGATCAGATGGTCGGAGATGTATGGTGGTATTTCTGAGGCCTCTGTTATGTTCCATTGGTCTATGTATCTGTTTTGGTACCAGTACATGATGTTTTGGTTACTGTAGCCTTGTAGTATAGTTTGAAGTCAGGTAGCATGATGCCTCCAGCTTTGTTCTTTTTGTTTAAGATTGTCTTGGTTATATGGGCTCTTTTTTGGTACCAGTACTTGATGTTTTGGTTACTGTAGCCTTGTAGTATAGTTTGAAGTCAGGTAGCATGATGCCTCCAGCTTTGTTCTTTTTGTTTAAGATTGTCTTGGTTATATGGGCTCTTTTTTGGTTCCATCTGAAGTTTAAAGTAGTTTTTTCTAATTCTGTGAAGAATGTCAATGGTAGCTTAATGGGGATAATATTGAATCTATAAATTACTTTGGGCAGTATGGCCATTTTCATGATATTGATCCTTCTTATCCGTGAGCATGGAATGTTTTTCCATTTGTTTGTGTCCTCTCTTATTTCCTTGAGCAGTGGTTTGTAGTTCTCCTTGAAGAGGTCCTTCACATCCCTTGTAAATTGTATTCCTAGGTATTTTATTCTCTTTGTGGCAATTGTGAATGGGAATTCACTCATGATTTGGCTCTCCGTTTGTCTATTATTGGTGTATAGGAATGCTTGTGATTTTTGCTCATTGATTTTGTATCCTGAGACTTTGCTGAAGTTGCTTACCAGCTTAAGGAGATTTGGGGCTGAGACGATGGGGTTTTCTAAATATACAATCATGTCATCTGCAAACAGAGACAATTTGACTTCCTCTCTTCCTATATGAATATCCTCTCTTTCTTTTTCTTGCCTGATTGCCCTGGCCGTAACTTCCAATACTATGTTGAATAGGAGTGGTGAGAGAGGCCATCCTTGTCTTCTACTGCTTTTCAAAGGGAATGCTTCCAGCTTTTGCCCATTCAGTATGATATTGCTTGTAGGTTTGTCATAAATACCTCTTATTATTTTGAGATACATTCCATCAATACCTAGTTTATGAGCTCAAAGACTTCTAATGGGACAGTCTTCAGGAGTTGATCTTGCACATGACACTTACTGATTTATTTAGTAATGTAAGAATGCCACTTTTACTGTAGAGGACCTATCTATAACCTGCCATTATTGTCATTATATCCATTTGTCCTATTTAACACTAAAAAGGAGCCCCCACTCCCCAGTCTTAAAATGGATGCCTTTTCATGCTCTTGCTTATAAAGCTATTTTGGTATTTCTTAGTGTTTTGTCCAGCTTCCGCTGTAGTGCAAACATACTCTTATTTCTGTTGGCCTTGTCCCCAACCTCCCTTTCTGTTGGAGCTAAGAAGGAAACCTGCCCTGTCAAGGTGCTCACAGGGAGGAGGGCTGCTGAGGTTGTCGGGCATCTGGCCAGATATACCCAGGATTATGCCCCTCATTAGTCATGGGTCCCAAAGGGATGTTTCAACTGACCCTTTTTTTTTTTTTCTTTTGAGTCATAATCCTCTGGGTTTTCATTTCTTAAATGCTGTTGCTGGCATAAGGAGTGAGGTGTTAGGGCAGGTAGTCAGTCCCTCAGGCTTCTTTCCATGGACTGAATCATTTTCTGTTGACTTGAATAAACAGTAAGCCACTGATCATGGAAAGTTTAAGGATAAGAGTTCCAACTCAATGGAAAGAGAACCCAAGCAGTTGTGATTACAATGGCTCATCGAACTCTTTCTGCAATTCTCCTTTTTAATAATATTAATAAATGTTCCTGACCCACAGTAGAGGGAGGAAGTTTTACTCTCCTGGGCATATTATCTGATTCAAGTACTAAATGGCAGCGTTTTAGTGCTACAGAGAGTCTCTAATGTGATCTATTTTCCGATAGCTTTAGTTGTGGGTTCAGAATGTGAAAACAGAAAATAGGGGGAAAATGGTTTAGATTATAATTATTGTTATTATTATTTTAGAGCAGGATCTTGCTCTGTCATCCAGGCTCAAGTGCAGGGGTACAATCTTGGCTCACTGCAGCCTTGAACTCCTGGGTTCAAGCAATCCTCCTGTCTCAGCCTGCTGAGTAGCTGGGACTACAGGCACGTGCCACCATGCCCAGCTACTTTTTGCATTTTTTTTTTGCAGAGACAAGGTTTCCCTATGTTGCCCAGGCTGATCCTGAACTCCTGGGCTCCAGATCCACCTGCCTCGCCTCCCAAAGTGCTGGGATTACAGGCGTGAGCCACCGCGCCTGGCTGGTTTAGATTTTTCTAAGTGTGCTGAATTACAGTATATTGTTGCAACAAACTGTGATTCTTGACTCTTATGTGAGACAGAGAGTGAATGGTTTGAATGAATACATCCTAATTTAAGCATTAAAAACATAGTTCTCTAACATTTGATGTTTTGCATTGTCATTTCCTTAGTTATTTTTGTTCATCCCAGCTCTTGAGAATGGCTGAAATAATGCAATTTGTATTTAAAAGGCTGTGGCATTTTTCTCATAGCTTTTCAATATAAAGATTTAAATTAGTTAAAGGCAGCAGTGGTGCCCGTCACATGCTAGTTAGAGGACGACTTGGGCCGCAGGAGAAGGAGCAAGATGACAGCAGAGAGGGTGAGAAGCTGGGAGGAGAGCCAGCTTTCAAGGGGTGAGAATTTGTGACTAAAGAGCTGAGACTTACATCCTAAAAAACAGCCATCAAGTTTCTGAAGTGGCAAACTTAACCCCTGGAGATGATCCAAGGAAGTGTTAGGGACAAATCACCATGCCTTAGAGGACCGCAGAAGTTCTCGTTGCCAGATTATCTCCACATTTTCTTTTTTAAGCAAATCTAAAAAGAAATAACCACGAAATGGTTATGCTGAATTCCTATGCAGTATGACTTATTTAGAAAATTTTGTTATATGCAGTATTTGCTCACATAGGTAGAAATATTAATAATAATTGAGCCCTTAACCCTTAGAGTTCACACAACGTTTCTGTGCATGTTACTAATGAGGGAGGCTTACAGGAACCTTGTGAAGTAGGCAAGGCTGACATTTTTCTTCCTTTTTTTTTTAAAAAAAAAAAATTGAGATAGGGTCTCATTCTGTCGCCCAGTGCAGATCACAGCTCGCTGCAGCCCGGAACTCCTGGGCTCAAGTGATCCTCCCACTTCAGCCTCCCTAGTAGCTGGGACCACAGGCGTATGTCGCCATGCCTGGCTCATTTTTTATTTTTTGTAGAGATGGGATCTCGCTATGTGGCCCAGGCTAGTCTCAAATACCTGGAGCAAAGTGATACTAACGCCCCAGCTTCCCAAAGTGCTGGGATTACAGATGGGAGCCACCACACCTGGTCACTTCTTCCCATTTTGCAACTGATGAAATTAAAAATCAAAGAACTCCAGTGAATTTCGTGTTGCCCTGTGATTAATAAAATTTCAGATCTTATTTTTTCAGATCCATGTTGTTTTTACTGTATCCTAGGCCCTCCTTCCTGAAGTTTCCAGGAATAGACATTTCCAGAAATGTCTAGATTTCAGTTTTGTTGAAGAAGTGTGAACTAATGGGAGACTCATAAGGGATCAGTGTTGACACAATACTTGGAAACAGTGTGATCTTGGGCAAATTACCCTTAGAATATTCTGTTTTATTACTTAAAAAAAATTAACACTTGCTTAGATGAGTTAGAATGCTCTTGGCATATTGCAAGTAGCAGAACACCTTACTCCAATGGATTTAATCATAAGAAAGTGTATCTCCTAAAACATGAAGTTCAGAAGTAGGACTGGCTCAAGTGCAGGTTGAACCAGCAGCTGAAAGACATCAGTCAGGTCCTTTTTCTTGCTATGGCCATGGGTGGCTTTGACCTTGGGCTGCCCCTACTCAGGATTGCAAGATGGCATTGGCCATTCCAAGACCAACCCAGATTAGCTGCACCAGTGTCGAGGGGAACTGAGGCAATGTTTTCCTGTATCTTTCTCTTAGGACTGAGAAAACATGCTTGTAAAAACTTACTCCAGACTTTCTTTATGCCTTCATGCTTCTAGTATTTCATCAGCCTCAAACTACACAAATCACTAGCAAAGAGGATGGGATTATTACAACCGGTTTAGACTAACCTCTTTGGGATGAGTGCTTTGTTGTGAGGATTAAATGAAACAACATATGTTAAAGTCCTGAAATTTAGTAAGCCTTTAGTGTTATATCCTTGGTGTTAATACATCTTTAGTGAATAATTTTGTATTTTTTTCTGCCCCCCCCCCCGCCATTTTGTATGTCTTTACATATTTGATATATTTATCCATGTTCAAAATGGACATTGACTATATTAAATTTCCCTTGTTCTAAAATATGTCTAAAAGTCTTTTTTTTCTTTCTGGATGTAGCTAAACATTTTAGCTAATGAGGGAAAATGTATAGAGTCTGCATAATTTTTACACAGGCCCTGTCTGAATTTCATATATCAGGGCTATTGTGGCACCATGTAGGATAGGCAGTACTTGCCTGAAATCACATTTGATTTTGGAGAAAACGGTGTTCTCATTCTTAAGGGAAGATATGAAGTCATTTTGAGAACTCTGAAAGGAAATTAGGTGCTTGTACTGTATTAGCATAATCATGTCTTTCTTGTTATAATGCCAAAAAAGATCCATAGCCAGGAAATTAAAAGCATTAAGTCTGTTTTTAGCATTAATATGTTCATTTTTCCATAGTAACTTGGGGAAGAACAGCGAGCCTGGCCTTATCAACTAGTTTTCTTTTACGTCAGTGACAGTGCTATTCAAACAGTAATGTGTGCCTAATAAAGATTTAGTTTTTACATTATTAATGGGGTTGGCTCTACTTTGGAAGAGTTATATAACAAACTAATCAACAGACAAATAAAGACCAATGTCGATTTTCCATTTGCCAGATTAGCCTTGTTTCCTTTGTCTTGGCTTCGAGTTATGTTTCTCAGTGTTCTCTTCATTTTTACCACCCTCCTTCCCCCTCTCTCCCCACCTCCAGAGTTTTATCTCACTGTTGTTGCATTAACATTATTTTTGCTTAGTCCTTTATTGTGTCTATTATATGAGTCCCCAAATTTTGGATGATTTTTATTTTTAGAACACAAGGCCTGAAAAGTTTTTAGTAACTCAGCATGACACCAGCTCATTGGTGACCAGATAGATGTACAGGATTCCTAAGGGATCGCTAGTTCCAGGATGACCTAGGAACTTGGGTAAAACACACAGTGTGTCCATAGCTGCTTTGTAAACAAGTGCCCTGGAACATTGGTCTCATGCTTTGACCTTGATTTAATACCACATTCAGCAGATGATGGATTGGATGAAGCTGTGTTATGGCATGACCAAGTTGAGGTCTAAGAATTCATAATTTTTTTTTTTTTAAAACAGAGTCTTGCTCTGTTGCCCAGGCTGGAGTGCAATGGCATGATCTTGGCTCACTGCAAGCTCTGCCTCCCAGGTTCACGCCATTCTCCTGCCTCAGCCTCCCAAGTAGCTGGGACTACAGGCGCCTGCCACCACACCCGGCTAATTTTTGTTTGTATTTTTAGTAGAGACGGAGTTTCACCATGTTAGCCAGGATGGCCTCGATCTCCTGACCTCGTGATCTGCCCACCTTGGCCTCCCAAAGTGCTGGGATTACAGGCGTTTCGTTTTGCTTTGTTTTTTGAGACAAGGTCTCACTCTGTCACCTAGGCTGGAGTGCAGGGGTGTGATCATGGCTCACTGCAGCCTCAACCTCCTGGGTTCAAACTGTCCTCCTGCCTCGGCCTCTGAAGTATCCATGACTACTGATGTGCACCACCACTCAGCTAATTTTTCAAATTTTTTCTAGAGATGGGGGTCTCACTGTGTTGCCCAGGATGATCTTGAACACTTGGGCTCAAGTGATCCTCCTTCCTCAGCCTTCCAGATTTCTGGGATTACAGTCATGAACCATTGCACATGGCCAGAATAAGAGTATTTACTATGTCTCTGTAGAGGTCTCCTAATTGACTAACAAAGATGGAGCACCTAAGGAGAGAAACTAAGGCTTGCTTTATGTAATTCAGTTATTAGAGAAATGAGTGAGAGAACTAGATATTTGCCAGGCATTATACTGAAAAGGAAGGAGAATATGGAAGAATAGGAGTGATTTCACTTAGTGAACCAAAGCGATTGTTTGCAAATCTGGCTGAGAACATCAGAATTGCTTAGGGAATTTTTTAGCAATGTGAAATTCTTTGCCCTGGAAGATTCTGCTTTCGTGGTTCCATCTGACAGCATAGATTAATCATAATTGGTTAATGTGACTATTCCCCTTGCATGAAATATTTAGATTTTCCCCATATTTGCTGTCACTCCCTTCCTCCTAAATCTTTACTGTTCTTCATAGCCTCCAAGATTAAATCTACACCCCCAGCCCCGCCCCTGCCTCCCCTGCAGAGCTCTTCCAAGGGTATCTCTTCCCATCTTTCCAGCCTTCTCAGAATATGGGTTTGCATTGTTGTTTAAAGAATTGGGGCAGTTATTGCAAGAGTAAGTGTACATATGAAAACTATTCACCCTTAAGAGTAATCAAATTTGAGCTATTCTTTTTTGTTGTAATCAATTGGCAAAGATGAGAAGAGATGAGATGAGAATAATTTATTTTTGCATGGGTACACTGTAAAAGTCACTCTCCTACACTGCTCTTGAGAATGTGAATTGGTAAAGACCTTTCTGGAAAGCAGTTTGGTATTGTGCATCAAGAGCTTTGAAATAATTCATGTTCTTTGATCCAGTTCTGTCACTGGGAAACTATCCTAAAGAAATGGTAGATATGGAAACAAAGATCTGCAATGGTGTTCATGACACTGAACTTTATGGTAACAAAAAATTGGAAGAAATCTAAATATCCAAAAATAGATAAGTTGTTAAGCAAAGGATCACGTTTCCAAAGGATGGAATATCATTTATTCAAAATTTGGTGGTAAAATATATATAACATAAAATTTACTCTTTTAACCATTTTAAGTGTACAGTTCAGTGGCATTAAGTACATTCATATTGTTATGCAACCATCATCACCATCCATCCACAGAAAATTTTTTCATCTTGCATGACTAAAACTCTGTATCTGTTAGACAACAGTTGCCCATTCTCTCCTTCCCCCGGCCCTGGGCACCACCATTACTTTCTGTCTTTCTATAAATCTCTCTGAATTTGACTACTCTAGGTACCTCATGTAAGTGGTATTATATTTGCTTTGGGTTTTGTGTGTGCGTGTGTGTGGCTAGCTTATTTTGCTAAGCATAAGGCCCTCAAATCTTCCTCTGCATTGTAGCATGTGTCTGAATTTCCTTCCTTTGTAAGGTTGAATAATAATTGTGTTGTATGTATATACCACATTTTGTTTATCCATTCATCTCTTGATGGACATTTAAATCGTTTCCAACTTTTTTGGCTATTGTAAATGATGCTACTTTAAACACTGGTGTATAAATATCTCTTTAAGGTTCTACTTTTAATTATTTTAAGTATATACCCAGAAGAAAATTGTGGTTTTGAAAAATGTTTAATAGTAACATGCGTCATGATATTTCATCAATTAAACAGCAGATCATAAAAATAGGGTGATTCTCTTTTTTTGGAAAAAAAATATGTGCGTGGTAAAAGGACTGGAAAAACACAGTTAGAACTTGGGGTTCTTTTATTTTTGTTCCTGAGTTTTCTATTATAACAAGATATGTACACAAATAAGTAGTTTGAATTGGAGGGTTATACCCCCACCAGCAGATCACAGCAGCAGGGTGATTCAGCATTAGTTTCTTCACATGCTGTCCTGCTTTGTTTCTGAGTTATTTTATGAATGTTAATTTCAGAAATATCCCTAGAGATAAAAAAAACCATGAAATTCTAATTTAATTACCTTTGTGTCTCATAGAAAGAATCACAACTGTTATATCACAAACAAGGAAAAATAGCAAGAACTTGACTTGAGCTCAGTGTCTTCTTTGTTGGAAAGTACATATTCCCGCTAGAAATAATCAGTCCAAGAATATTTCCTTTATTTTTGATTTCTGTTGAATGTCTCAGTGCGGATGCAAAAAGTGAAAAGTCTTTTTTTGTGAAGACTTCATCACTCTATATCAAAGACTTAACTGCTTTTAAGCTAGTTTGCAATCAGGTGACAAATACAGTACTAATCATAAGGCAATTCTGGAACAAAAACCTATTGCTTTGAAAGCTCAAAAGAGAAGTTTACATCTTTTAAATGAAATAATGAATTAAATAGTGCAAATTATTTGCCCCCTTTTGGCTGGGTGCAGTGGCTCATGCCTGTAATCGCAGCACTTCGGGAGGCCGAGGCATGTGGATCACCTGAGGTCAGGAGTTTGAGATCAGTCTGGCCAACATGGTGAAACCCCATCTCTACTAAAAATACAAAAATTACCTGGGTGTGGTGGCACATGGCTGTAGTCCCAGCTACTCGGGAGGCTGAGGCAGGAGAATTGCTTGAACCTGGGAGGCGGTGGTTACAGTGAGCCAAGATTGCGCCATTGCACTCTAGCCTGGACGACAGAGCGAGACTCCATCTCAAGAAGAAGAAAAAAAATTATTTGCCCCCTTTCGACAAATATTTAGTGCTAAAATAAAAAAAAAATCAACAGGAGTGGAAATAACTTCGTATGGTTACTCAAAGATAGCCACTAAATTTCTCTTAATATGTAAATGTGTAGTTCTCTAAGATTTATTTCCTTCTTAAAGTCTTACCCAATTTAGCTTCATCATTTTATTTCTCTATCTTTATAGATAGTTTTGCACTTTTAATCATTGTTTAGATTTCTTTATGTATAGATTTACATATTGTTCATATTTATGTATCCTTTTGCTAAACTGTGACATTCTCAGCATTATAAAACTCGTTTGGTGTGTTTTTATGGGTGCATTTCAGCAGTACTGCCATGTAAGTCTTTTTGAAATATTAGTCTTTTGTTTTATGAGAGTGATCAAATATATTGTGAAAAATACCATTTTTTTCTTGGAATATATCAGCATCTGTTTCTGTTGTATATAGAATACAAGTTTTATCCTTAATATAAAAGCAATACAAGCTTTATCCTTAATATAAAAGCAATATTTATTTTTCCTGTTTAATTCAACTCCCTTTTATTAAAAACAAAAATAAAAAAACCCCAGAAAATAATGAAAAAGAACTACAAAAATTGTTAGTACAAACCAAAGGGTAGGCAGAGCCATACAAAGAAAAGGGCCTAGGCTTATGGAATCCAGCAGAACTGGGTAGAGTTCCTGCTTGACCACTTCCACACTGCATAACTTAATATTCCTGTGCTTCAATTTCGTTGTTGGTAAGGAATTCCCCCTACTTTAAAGAGTTGTCAGAATTAGAAGTATTATGCCTGAAATGTCTCATTCAATGCCTTGTACCTGATAGGTGCTCAGTAAGCAGAGGCAGGTACTATTGATTCTTTTACCATTTGATATTAATCACAGCTTTCTTTGATAGAGACCGTCATCTATGCTGTTGTATTATTGTTAGAACTACACTGTCCTCATTTGTAGGAAGATTAAATATTCCCACCCTTGACACCAGACTTGGTTGTGTGTCTTGATTGATGTGCATTCTAAGCAGAAGCTTTGAGAGCAATTTTGTGATTGTACCACATGTACTTTTTCCTTGGCCATTTCCATGAGAAGGCTGCTCCTTCAGGCTGGATCCCAGATGGAAGACAATGTGGAGCAGAGCTGAACCATGACACAGAGTTCATGACACAGACATGTGGCATGAACAGGAGTTGCAAGCCACTGGGATTTGCAAGTTGTTTGATACTGTGACACTCTTACCCTAAAATGTCTGAGATAGCATCTTCAGTTAAAGTGGAGATCGCCAGGTACGGTGGCCCACGCCTGTAATCCCTGCACTTTGGGAGGCCAAGGCAGGCAGATCACGAGGTCAAGAGATCGAGACCATCCTGGTTAACACGGTGAAACCCTGTCTCTACTAAAAATGCAAAAAATTAGCCGGGCATGGTGGCGGGAGCCTGTAGTCCCAGCTACTTGGGAGGCTGAGGCAGGAGAATGGCATGAACCTGGGAGGCAGAGCTTGCAGTGAGCCGAGATTGCGCCACTGCACTCCAGCCTGAGCAACAGAGCGACACTCTGCCTCAAAAAAAAAAAAAAAAAAAATGGATATCATCATTATTTTAACATCTACAAAACCAACAAAATGAGCAGGGAACAGTGGCTCATGCCTGTAATCCCAGCACTTTGGGAAGCTGAGGCAGGTGGATCACAAGGTCAGGAGTTCGAGACCAGCCTGATCAACACAGTGAAACCCTGTCTCTACTAAAAATACAAAAATTAGCTGGGCGTGGTGGCGTGCACCTGTAATCCCAGCTACTCGGGAGGCTGAGGCAGGAGAATCGCTTGAACCCAGGAGGCGGAGGTTGCAGCAAGCTGAGATCGCACCACTAAACTCCAGCCTGGATGACAGAGCGAGACTCTGTCTCAAAAAAAAAAAAGAAAAGAACAAGTAACAAAATGATAAAATACATATGAAAGTTAACACAAAGAAATTAGAGAATGTAAATATGGCAATAATAAGTATCAACATGCTTGCTATGACTAAGCTTCAAGCCAATATGCTTTTTAGTGATAGAATGAAAAAAAAATCATATACCAATTCTTCAGAGGAAGTTAAACTCTCCCTAGCAGTAAATTAAAGGAATTTCTCATGACAGACCCTGTGTAAATAAAATCTACATAAACAACAATCAATAAAAGCTATATAAACAACATCAATATTTTTATTGAAGTCGTGAACTCCAATAACATTAAGATGTAACACAGTGAATAATGTAACACAGTGAAAGTGATATGCAATTCACTTGTTTAAGGTGGTCCAAGGATGTAGTTGCTAGTAATATAGTTTTATCAAGATCAGAGTTTAGATCACTGAAGGAAGTTAAAAGATTATTTATATCTTGTATGAACTGACGTATTTACCAGTTATCTCAGCCTGGTTCTTGGTAGGAAGTGGATGCATTCTTTCTTCATTTCACAAGTATTTCATAATCACCTGCAGCGTGTCAGGTATTCTGATGATTCAAGTACCGGAGATTCATTGGTCAGCAAGGCTGTTAAGGTTCCTGCTCTTATGGAGCTTACATTCTCTTGGAGCAGATAGACAACAAAAAGAAGAATTTCAGATTATTATAAATTCTGTTAACAGATATGGAGCAATTCAGAGTCTCCATTTTTTCCTTGTGTCATGCTTACGTGTGATTTTAAGAAATTTTTTCATTTTACCCATGTTGTTATATTTATTGGCATAAAGTTGTTCCAAATGTCCTTTGCTTTTAATGCTCTATCATCTGTACGGATGACCGTCTTTTTGTTTATGAGGGCTTAGCGTTAATTTTTATTTCTCTCTCTCTTTCATGAGAAGTCTGCCTAGGAGTTTATCAACTTTATTAATTTTTGTAAAGAACCACATTTTGACACTATTTTCTTTATTGCATGTTTGCTTTTTATTTCACTGATTTCAGCTTTCTTTATTATACCCTTCTACTTTGAAGATGATATGCTGTTCGTTTACTAGATGAAAGCTTGGAGCATTGATTTTCAACCTTGCTCCTTTTCCAATATCTACATTTAAAGGTATAATTTGTTCTGCATCCCAGACATTTTATCTATTAGACTTTCATTACCTTATATATAACAACATATATATATTGTTCAGTTTAAATACCTTCTAATTTTCAGTATGATTTCTTCTTTGTCCTTTGGGTTATGAACTGAGTTGCCCAATTTCCAAATATATCTTTCTTTATTGTTCTGTGGTTTAATTCTATTATGGTGAGAGAACACATTTTTCATTATTTCAGTCCTTTGAAATTTGTTGAGAAGTACTTTACGGCCCAGAATATGGTACACAGTTGTTAGGTGTAGTGTTCCAGGTAAGTCAGTTAGATTAACTTGGCTAATAATGTTATTCAAATCTATATCCTCACTGATAATTTTTGTCTGTTTGTTTGATCATCACTGAGAAAGTGTTTTAAGATCTCTACCTATGATTGTAGATTTGTATATCTGCTTTTTTAGTTCTGTGCATTTTTTTCTGTATATGTTTTGAAGCCATGCTATTAGGTACATTTGGGACTGTTATATTTTCCTATTGAATTTACCTCTTTATCATTATGAAACGTTCCTTTTTTCTCTTATAATAATTTTTATCTTAAAGTCAATTTTGTCTGATATTAATATATAATGATAACATTTATTTAATATTTGGATGGTACATCTTTATGCATCATTTCACTTTCAACCTACCTGTGTCCTAATACTTAAGTATCTTTTCTATATAAAATGCTTGGGACCAGAAGTGTTTTGGATTTTTTTATATTTTTGAATTTGGGAATATTTGCATTATAATTGCCAGTTGAGCATCCCTAATCTGAAAATTGGAAATCAGAAATGCTCCAAGAGCATTTCCTTTGAGCATCATGTTGGCACTCAAAAAGTTTTGGATTTTGGAGCATTTTAGATTTCAGATTTTTTTATTAGGGTTACTCAACTTGTATTTACAGTGTGCCTTTTTAAAATGAATATACTTGCATTTTTTGCTGTTATTGTTCAGTCTAATTTGAAAAATCTCTTATTAGGAATGATTAGATCATTTACATTTAATGTGGTAACTGATAGTTGGGGCTATATCAATAATATTGACTATTTGTCTTATTTATTTTTTATTTGTCTTACATGTTTTTTGTTCTTTTAGTCCTCCATTCTTGCTTTATTTTTATTAACTTAGTATTACATTTTCTCCTACATTAGCACTTTAGTAATAGTTTTCATATTATTCTTTGAGTATTCCCTAGAGATTACAACCTGCATCCTCGACTTTTATAGTCTACCTTACATTTTGTATTTTACTGCTTCCTGAACAAGGAAAGAAACTTGGAGCAGTTTAAATAATCAATAGATTTTAAATAATTTTTATATTTTAGATCTAGTCACATATTTACTCTTTCTGATGCTCTTTCTTTCTGAAGTTCAGTGCTTCCAAATGAAATCACTTTCCTTTAGTCTGAAGCACTTTTAGTATTTTTTTATAGTTCAGATCTGCTGGCAACTAGTTCCCAGTTTTTGTCTGAAAATATCTTTTTTAGACTTTTTTTTTTCTTTTATTACTCTAAAGATGTCACTACATTGTATTCTGGCTTCCATAGTTTGTATGGCAAAGTCTACTGTCAATTTTATTGCTCCTTTGAAAGTAATGTATCTTTTTTCTCTGGCTGATTTTAAAAGATTTTCCACTGTGTTTTCGGATTTTGGTAACATGTTTTGGCATTTAGACTATAATTATCTTATTTTATCCTGCTTGAGTTTTGCTGAGCTTCTTGAATCTGTGGGTTGATGTTTTCATCAGTTTTGAAATGTTTTTATCCATTATATCTCACATATTTCTTGTGCTCCATATTTTCTTTCTTCTCTTTCTGGGGCTACAGTAATACATAGGTTAGACCATTTAACTGTGTCTCCTCTGTTTCTTATGCTTTGTTGTTTTATGTGTGTGTGTTTTCTTTTTTTTTTTCTATATCTCTGCTTCAGTTTAGATACCTTCTATTGACATGCATTTTAGTTCACCAAAATTGTTTTTCCACTTTGTTGAATTAACTTATAAGCCCATACATTGAATTATTGTTTTCAGGTATCGTATGTTTTGGTGCTAGATTATGTGATTTCTTTGATTCTGATTCTTTTTTGAAGTTGTTTATATCTTTTATCCATTTTATCTTTTTCTCTATATTCTTTACCGTATTTGTCATAATTATCTTAAAGTCCTTGTCTATAAACTCCAGCATCCGAATTATCTGTAGGTCAGCTTTTGTGTGTGTTTGCTTTTGTTTATTGGTCACAACTTGCTGGCTCTTTGCATGTCTCGTATCCCAGACATTTTGTATTAAAAAACTATTGAGACTTGGAGATGATTTTATTTTCATTCACAGAGATTCTCCTTTTCCTCTGTTAGCCAGATAGGGTAAGAAGCTGATTACTTCAACAAATGCAGTTGAGTCGGGTTGGGTCTGGGTTTTCATTTTCATTGACCTTATCTGTTTCTGTTTTATCTCTGCTTCTTAGCTGTGACCCTCTTGAACTTTTAATTGATAGGCAGGCATATTTCTATCTTCTTATCCCTTAAATACTCTCGGAGATTTCTTATCTGTCCTTGAGAGTTTTGTGTTTAGCTCTTTATTCTCCAAAATTTGGTAGATTGCTTTTTTTCTTTTTCTTTCTTTTTTTTTTTTTTTTGAGATACAGTCTTTCTCTGTTGCCCAGGGAGGAGGGCAGTGGTGTGATCTTGGCTCACTGCAACCTCCACCTCCGGGGTTCAAGTGATTCTCCTGCCTCAGCCTCCCGAGTAGCTGGGACTACGGGCACACACCACCATGCCTGGCTAATTTTTATATTTTTAGTAGAAATAGGATTCCACCATGTTGGCCAGGCTGATCTTGAACTACTGACCTCAAGTGATCCGCCTACCTTGGCCTCCCAAAGGGCTGGGAGCCAGTGCACCCAGCCCAAAATGTGGTAAATTTCTTAAAGGGAAGACTTTTTTCCTATGGTTGTTGTAGACTTCTTTCCCTAGTGGGACTTTTCTCCTAAACACTCAGGAGATTTCACTCTGTCATCCCAGCTCTACTCCACACCCTAGCCTCCTGTACAACTCAGCATTCAACGAATGTCCTGTGAAGAAAACAGCAACACATTTGGGGCTCCTTCAGGTTTCATTCTGTCGTGCCAAACCACGCAATTGTCAAGAAATCCACTAGTTTCTCTTTTTCTTGGTAAAGTTTAAAATAGACAGAGTTTCTCTGCCCATGCCAAGCCCAAGCCTAATCTCAGGGTCAGAATCAGCAAATGCCCCATGAAAGACAACAGCAATTCAGCTCATCTTGGAAGGCCACTTCCCTCTTTGGAGTTTATTTCAGTGATTTTTTTTGTTGCTTCCATAGATCTCCAGTGTCTGCAAAAATGTGTTTTTGATATGTATTCTTATTTCCCCCTAATTACTGAAGCAGAAGTAATGGCTCCCAAGTAGACGACTACATCTTACTTGGAAACACAAGTTTTCCCCCTCACATTTAATATTTGTCCACAATACAAATGGCTATGTAGGTTCCCAACATTTGTATAATATTTTATTCCATGTTATACTTTATAGTATTATTGGAAATTTAGGGTAATTTTTCATCTTGTAACAAATGCCCTTGTAATGAAACTTCTGATTACATGTTTAATGTTTTTTCTTGGTATAAATTTGTAAATGTATAATTGTTAAGAGTTATACATAGTTTTAAAAAATTTCTATAGTTGGCCGGGTGCAGTGGCTTACACCTGTAATCCCAGCACTTTGGGAGGCCGAGGTGGGCGGATCACCTGAGGTCTGGAGTTCGAGACCAGCCTGACTCACATGGCAAAACCCCATCTCTACAAAAAAAAAAAAAAAATACAAAAAAATTATTCGGGCATGGTGGTGCATGCCTGTAATCCGAGCTACTCGGGAGGCTGAGGCAGGAGAATCGCTTGACCCCTGGAGGCAGAGGTTCCAGTGAGCTGAGATCGTGTCACTGCGCTCCAGCCTGGGCAACAAGAGTGAAACTCCATCTCAAAGAAACAAACAAACAAAAATTCTATAGTTTTGATATTGGCAAATTTCTGCCAAGAATACTGTACTTCTTTGCTTTTACAGTATGGGAGAATTCCCACTTCCTGCAGTGGTATACTAATGATATATGACAAGATTTTATTTCTTTCGTAATATACCTACATGCTCTTTTAATCTCCAGAAAACATTAAGACTTTTTCCTCAATACAGTACCCAATTTAGTCTCATGGATTGAGGGGAGCTCAAGAAAAATGTGAATTATTAATTTTATTGGTGTTTATCTTTTCATTTAAAATACAAAAATATATATTGTTTGTGGTAACAGAAAAACAGATATAAACCCAAATATTCATTTAGGTTGGTTTTGGCACATAGGAGATATTCAGCCAATATTTATTGATTCATTTCGATATGTCTTCATTTTTGCATCTTCCTTTTCATATCTTTAAGAGACATTTCATGTTCTTTGGTTTCAGGGAAAATGCCATAATGTATTTAATGAAAAATATTACGTATCTTGATATGAATTGGTAGAAAGGGAAGTGTCTACTTCTTTCTTCTCCTAAATCCTTTTTTGTTGGGACATTATACTTGCCTCTGAACAAAGACAAAGAACTTTGAGACTTATGTTAGTCTAAGACCTGTAAGTTGTGACTTGCCTTGATATAGTTTCGAATATCTGTAGTCTAGGTGTATATACTTTTTTCATTTTAGAATGGAAACATGTATACTTCTGGAAACATTAAAAAATGCTTTTTAATCACCTATGGTGATGCAGTGGTACCTTTTTTCATATTCCATAGGTACATAACTATCAGAGCCAACTAGTTAAGATTCATAGTTATTTTTGCTTCCATTCAGAGATGCTCGTTCTAATTAAAGAGCAAGACATTTAAAAAAGAGACATGGTCCTCAATGTTCAGAAAAATATATTTTTTGTTTTCATTTGATGTTTAATTTATTTTAAATTATGGAAAATTTTGAGTATATATAAAAGCCAAGAATATACATTTATTGTGCCTACAATATACACTATTGTGCCTATCACTATGTTTACTATTCCTGTCTTTTATTTACACAGTTATGACTTAGGTGAGAATGTTTTTATCTTGGAATTATAATGTATTTCTTCCCACATAACCTTTTTTTGGTATCATCAAATGGTCATTTGTTAGATATTTAGTTCTTATATTTTCTTCAGCATGATTTTTTTAAAAATAAAAGTTTCATTTTTCATGCATTGGCCTCAGGCAGTTCCTCTTAGTCACTAGGGCATTTATTGTATTTTTCTCGTTTTACATATACCTAAGTGAAATTATATTGAATATCGTTGCCCGTTTAATGGTGCATGTGAGGAAACCCTTAAAAGTATCCTAGGAAGTATTACCTTGAAAATAAAGTAAATATTCAAACACTGAAGTCCTTTTAAATATTGAAGTATTTTCAAAGGTTGATACTCAGTTTTATGCATATTCAGAAAAGTCTTTTTATAACTCTCTGAGCCAAAATTTGTATGTAGAGACATACTCTACATCTCTGCTTTTCTTAATTTCGTCCTATAATTGACAGTTTATTTCATTTTTATATCATTCTTATGGAATTGATCATTTCAGTGTGTTACCTCCTCAGTGCTCTGTATATTTTTAAGAGTTTGTAAAAACTACTTTAAAAAATATGTGCGGGGTTCTCATTTTTAAATGTTTATTGTACACACACACACACACACACACACACACACACACACACCCTGAATGATGGCTTCCAAGTAGACGACTACATTTTACTTGGAAACACTAGTTTTCTTCTGACTTTTAACATGCTTCTACAACATAAATGACTACATAACTTTCTAACATTTGGAATATATGTTATTCCATATCATACTGTATAATATTATTGGATATTTAGAGTAATTTTTCATCTTGTAACAAATGCCCTTGTAACTAAATTTTCACATTCACATATTTCTGGTAGAATGGTTGAAGAGAGGATTTTTTTAAAGACTAGGGTTACTAGGTAGGTTGAGGGTGAGCTAAGCGGGGGAAAGCAACAGAGCTGTGGACAAAGATAAGCAGTTTCTGAAGCGTTAAGTCCTAATAGCACACCAGATTCTGGGGTGAAGGCCAGTGCAATATTTTTACTTGCTCAGGCATTGGAGTTATACAAACAGAAGCTATTACACACCCAGGGTTTCATGATTGAGAAAGTTAACTTGTACATTTGTGGTTTTTTATAGGTTCAAAAAGGCATTTGAATCTGAGCCAACACTACAGTCAGGAATTAATTATGCGGTCCTCCTCCTGGCAGCTGGACACCAGTTTGAATCTTCCTTTGAGCTCCGGAAAGTTGGTAATTACAACTTGATATTTTACATGGAAATCAAGAAACTGGACCCAACTTGGTGCAAAGAAAAAGAATCATGAATAGATCAATCTTTTGCTTTCTGTCTTTTCATACTTCCCAAAGAGAAAAAAGAAACTTATTATATCTCCTTGTTTGGTGTTTCATACTGTTGTACAGAATCCTGATATTAGGACATAATTCAGTTTTTAATTTATCTTACCTGTTTCTAAAAGTCCCCCTGGTTAATATTCCAGCTCAAACTAATATTGAGGATATGGGTTCTGCATTCAACCCCCAACTCCTAAATAAGGTTGCTGTTTTGTGAGACATCAGGAATATTTCCTATTTTAGATTGTGCTTTTGTGGTGCTTTTTTTTCAAAAACCTCTGCTGTTTCCTTTATCTGTTTCTCAAGCACACCTTTCCCTATGATTTCACTGGTGTTGGGGGAAGAGCCTCCCAAAACCCCAGGAGCAACAGGTTAAGCAAATGGTGGTCTTGGTAGGAAGTAGGCTCCTCAGACCATCTCTGAATCATAGCCATCGACAGAATGTGCTTTTGTCCCTTTTATCTGTAGACATTATCTCATCTGCTGCCTTTCCCTGGGAATTTAAAGAACTTAGGGCATCTTAGTGAACAAATTTCAAGTGATTTTCTTGGTTTTGGCTTTGATCACATTTTTTAAAGATTCTAGATACTGGAATCCTGTCTATGGGAATCATATTTTGCTCCGTTGGGTGTCTAACGACCTCCTTTCAGAGAATCTTTCCAACTCTTTTAGGAATTACTACAGACATAGAAATATTCAGCCTTGTTTTTCATAGGGAAAAAATAACACGTTCATCTTAGTGAAGCTATGAATTGTAGAAGAAACTTTTTCTTCAAAATAAAAAAAAAATTTTTTTGGAAACCAGGTTTCACTCTGTCATCCAGGCAAGAGTGCAGTGGTGCAATCATAGCTCACTGCAGCCTCGAATTCTTAAGCTCAAGTGATCCTCCCACTTTGGCCTCCTAAGAAGCTGGGACTGTAGGCGTGCACCACCACAGCTGACTAATTAAAAAAATTTTTTTTTATAAAGACATGGCCACACTATGTTGCCCAGGCTGGTCTTGAACTCCTGGCTTCAAGCAGTTCTGCCACAGCCTCCCAAAGTACTGGTATTACAGGTGTGAGCCACCACACCTGGCCCACTTTGGCGAATTTCTTGTTACTTTTCTTAAAGGGAAATGAATCCTAGACTTAAAAAAAAAAAACATTATTTTGGAAGAGCTTATATCTTTATGTAATGTTCTGGAGAATCTCTGAAGCTAAATAAAGTCAGAATATTTATTTGTTTATTTTTTTAAATGCCCAGACTAAAAGAATGATAAAGTATTTATTACTGTGGGATAGCAGGGGTATTAAAGGCATAAAGGTCTGTTTGAAATAATTTTTTTTTTCTTGTGAGACTGTGTCTCACTCTGCTGCTCAGGGTACAATGGCACAATCACAGCTCACTGCAACCTCGACCCCCAAGACTTAGGTGATCCTCCCACCTCAGCCTCCCGGGTAGCTGAGACTACAGGCATATACCACCACACCCGGATAATTTTTTTGTATTTTTTGTAAAGATGAGGTTTTGCCATGTTGCCCAGGCTGGTTTAGATTGTGCTTTCTTAGTGCTTTTTTCAAAAACCTCTGCTATTTTATTTATTTATTTATTTTTAAGGTTGGGTCTCATTCTGTCACCCAAGCTGGAGTGCACTGGCACGATCACGGCTCACTGCAATCTCAACCTCCTGAGCTCAGGAGATCCTTCCACCTGGGCCTCCCAAGGTGCTAGGATTGCAGGTGTGAGCCACCTTGCCCAGCCTGAAATAATTCTTTTGATTGGTTCAGTGAAATCGGAGAAGGTACATTGCAGTTTGTGCTGTTCAGAAATTATGATTATAATAAAATGTTGTGTCTAAGACTAAATTAAAAACGCTATACTAGCCAAAATCCCTATAGCAGTGTTCTAAAAATATTTTTATTGCTCCTTTGTTGCTTTTTTCATTGTTTTTATTGATATACATTAGATATATATTTTTTCAGTATATATGTTCTATTTTGATACAGTCATATATTTATTGTTCTGTTCTTAACTCAAGGTGAGGTTTTGTTGAAGCCTCTAAATTATTGCAGGAATTGACAGTGATTTGCATATGTAGGCAAAGCAATGACAATGGTTTGAAACTGTACTTTTTCTAAATCTCCTTTTGAAGGTAAATACTTATTAAGATGGTCAGAACTCTGAGGTTTGAGGAAATGAGATTAATATGTAAAAGAAACATGTTAATTTTTTTCAGGAAGAACTCACTTGTAATACGTGTTAAACATTTGAAAACATACAAAGTTAGTTTAAAATTTTAGAAATTGCATAACATATGCAGACTTAAAATATGGCTTATCAGTGAAGTTTTAGCTATCGTGAGAACTGTTTTAGTCTTCTAAAATACTGTGATATGCATTCTAAATTGTATTGTCCTTCAATAATGAAAACATAGTTAAAACTCACTAACTTAGATTCTATTCAATTGTAAATTATGCTAATCAACATAGATTGATCTAAAGTTAATTTTTGTATGGTAAGAGGATTAAATGGATTTTCAAGGAAAGACAGGTTGGTTAAATAAATTAATAGTTTAATATAATAATGATGTTAATTGATCATATATAATAAAAATGAGACAATATACTTGGCATATTTTAAAGATACACCTAGTTTCATTCTTTCTTTAAATGCTCCAATCAGCTTTTCCAGTAATTTATACCTCCCATTCCTCCTGTTGGCCCCTGCAAACATACAAATTATTCCGAATTACCGAGTTCTTATAATAACCAGACACTTACTTATGAAGTCCCTTCTTTAAGATGCTTTTTGAAATTTTGATTTATTTAAAAAGGGTAAACAATTAAGATGAGCACTCAATCTGAAGCTCCCTAAATGTATTATCTTAAGATCTCAAATGTAAGAAATGATTCTTGACTGTCATGCTGTGTTGCCCAAAGACTCTTAATTCTAGTTGTGTGTTTGTTTGTGGTTATGACTAATTGCTTCATGGATCTGTGTTTTACTTTTCCAGTTTTTGAAGAATCACTGATGCTTAGGCTATTTAGAGCTAGGATGTAAAAACACAGAGCCATATCCTACATCTTCTTCCTGTTTTCACCTTTGCAAGCCTTAAAAATAATATTCAAACTTTAGCTAAATAACAAGATGATGCTTCCATCTTCTGTGGAATTTTCCAATTCCACTTAGAGGTTTGAGTCTCCAACAGTAATGATGATACAGTAAAAGAACACTATGTTTGGAACTTAGACAACCACTATTTAAATATCATTTTCAGTGAGCATTAAAAAAATTGAATAGAAAATATATATTACTGTACATAAAAATCCATGAGTCAATAGAGATAATCAAGGAAAAGTCATCAGAACAAAATCTATCACCAACCACTGAAAAACTCCTTTGTCACCTATGGAAGTGACCAACTTTTCAGAAAATTAGAAGTTATAAGGAAAGAAGTAAGTACTTTTCCTTCCTCTTTCAGAGATACTGTAGTTCATCCCGTTGATGAAATATAGCACTTCTTAGGCTGGGCATGGTGGCTCACGCCTGTAATCCCAGCACTTTGGGAGGCGGAGGCGGGTGGATTACCTGAGGTCAGGAGTTCAAGACCAGCCTGATCAACATGGTGAATCCCTGTCTCTACTAAAATTACAAAATTAGCCAGGTGTGGTGGCATGCTTCTGTAATTCCAGCTACTTGGGAGACTGAGGCAAAAGAATCGCTTGAACCCAGGAGACGGAAGTTGCAGTGAGCCAAGATTGTGCCACTGCACTCCAGCCTGGGCGACAAGAGCAAAACTCCATCTCAAAAAAAAAAAAAAAAAATACAGCTCTTCTTGAGCGATGCTACATAGTAAACGTATTATTCTTCCAGAGAATATATTCTTCAAAAGTACACTATTATAGTTAATAAAGTAATGATAAAGCTGATAATGAGAGTGATGTTGAAATAATTGATTCTGGCAAGGATCATCAATTTGAACTAAAAGTATTAAATTGAAATGCTTATTTAAAAAAAATTACATTTTACCCCTTTTACATGATACCAAAGCTAACTCATAGATAACTTGTTAGTCACAAAGGAACAAATGTACCTGTAGAATGGGAAGACCCAGCTGTCAGTGATCCATCCTTGTGTCACTAGTAATAGGGTGGCCAGACATGTGCCCTTAGGACTTTATTATGATAACTGTGAAGTGTACAGCAGCTCTTCTTTTTGATTTTTTAATTTTTATTTTTTGAGATAGAGTCTCACTCTTGTCACCCAGGTCTGGAGTGCAGTGGTGCGATCTTGGCTCACTGCAACCTCCACCTCCCAGGTTCAAGCGATTCTCATGCTGCAGCCTTCTAAGTAGCTGGGATTACAGGTGCGTGCCACCATGCCCAACTAATTTTTGTATTTTTAGTAGAGACAGGATTTTGCCATATTGGCCAAGCTGGTCTTGAACTCCTGGCCTCAAGTGATCTGCCCACCTGGCATGAACCACCACATCCGGCCGAGTGTACAGCAACTCTTGTGAAATATTGTCACCAAAAATGTTTAACTTGAATCTTAAGATCTAAAGTTCTCTTAATAGGAATCACAAGCTCTAGAGAAATAAGTCAAATAATCCCAAGAAGTTACATCAGACAGGTCAGAAGGTGGTGAGCACACTAGAGCAGCAGTCCCCAACCTTTTTAGCAATAGGGACTGGTTTTGTGGAAGACAATTTTTCCATGGACCAGGGGTGGGGGGTGGTTCAGGGATGATTCAGGCACATTACATTTATTGCGCACTTTATTTCTATTGCATTGTAATATATAATGAAATAATTATACAACTCTCCATAATGTAGAATCAGTGGGAGCCCTGAGCTTGTTTCCCTGCAACTAGATGGTCCCATCTGGGGGCAATGGGAGACAGTGACAGATCATCAGGCATTAGGTTCTCATAAGGAGCGCACAACCTACATCCCTTGCACGCGCAGTTCACAATAGTGTTCACGCTCCTATGAGAATCTAATGCTGTTGCTGATCTGACAGGAGGCAGAGCTCAGGCAGTAATAAGAGCAATGGGGAATGGCTGTAAATACAGATGAAGAAGCTTTTTGCTCACTTGCCTGCTACTCACCTCCTGTGTGTGGCCCCATTCCTAACAGGTCACAGACCAGTAACTGTCCATGGCCCTGGGATTGAGGACCCTGCACCATGGCACTCCTTGTCTTTTCGAAAAGTCAGGGTCATAAAAAAAATGTGTAGAGGGATTGATTAGATTAAAAGAGATTGAGGCCGGACATGGTGGCTCATGCCTGTAATCCCAGCACTTTGGGAGGCCAAGGTGGGCCTCACTTGAGGTCAGGAGTTAGAGATCAGCCTGCCCAACATGATGAAACCCCATCTCTACTAAAAAAATACAAAAATTAGCCGGGCGTGGTGGTTCACACCTGTAATTCCAGCTACTTGGGAGACTGAGACAGGAGAATCGCTTGAACCTGGGAGGTGGAGGTTGCAGTGAGCAGAGATCATGCCACTGCACTCCAGCCTGGGCAATAGAGTGAGATTCTTTCTCCAAAAAAAAAAAAAAGTGAGAAATTTAGAGACATAAAAACTAAATGCAATTAATGTTCCTTGATTGGATTCTGGTTTGGAAAAAAAAACTATAAGAGACATTTGGGAGTCAATCCAAGAATCTGAATCAGGACTAGATGATAGATAATATCAGTGAATTGTTTTTGTTAGGTGCAATAATGGAATAGAATATATAGGAAGATTTTTTAGGTATATGCTGTAATATTTCAGAGCGGAATGTCATGATGTCTGTAATTTAATTTGAAATGGTTCAGCAGAAATATTCAGGGAGATGAAGCAATAGCAAAATGTTAACGATTGTTGAAAATATGGTCATTCATTGTAGTTTTATTTTGATGTATGTTTGAGATTCTTCATGATGGAAAATTAAAAAGGATCTGATCTCCACCACTTATAAGGTGTATGGCTTTAGACATGTTGCAATACCTCTCTGGGCTTTATTTTTCCTTACTACAAAAGGGAGATAATCTCTAACTCATTGTGGTGGTGTATGGATTGAGAGAGTTAACATTTTCAGTACACACAGTGCTAGGCATCTGAGTATTCAGTAAAGTCTGCCATTTTCCACTAAAACAGCCTTGAACATAATAACAGCTGCAAGGTGATAAGACTATGATAAAAAGTAAACGATGAAAAAATCCTCAGTGTAAGTCAACCAATTTTAATGACAGCATTGTCAGCATTTAAATTGCATAAATATGCAACTGAATCAAATAAATGGTGAAGTGGTTGTTAACACAGCAATGACATACTGCTCATTGCTTAAAAATTCAACCAAAATATTTTTAAATAGAGAAAAATATTGATCTGGAAGGACTTGGTTAGAAAGGTACAATTGAACATCACGAATTGTGCTTTATTAATTTTTCCCTATGGATGAAGAGCCTAAAAATATTGTAGTCTGGAACCAAGTATAACAGTACTCCTGAAATTCTATCCTATGGAAAAAATCCTAAATACAAAACAAATTTGATGCACTAAGATGTTTATTTCTATATTCTGTGTGGGTGTGAGAGAGAAAGAGAGAGGAAGAGAGAGAGAGAGAGAGAGAGAGAAAGGAAGAGAGAGAGAGAGAGAGAGAGAAAGGAAGAGAGAGAGAGGGAGAGAGAGAAAGGAAGAGACAGAGAGAACGGACTTCTAAATATAAAAAATTAGAACCATGTTCTTAACACCATACTTAAAAGATTAATGTCTTCATGTAGAAACAAGTTTGTGCAAAGAGCATAAATGCTCATTCACAAAAGAAATACAAACATGAAAAGAGAGCCAATCTCAGCGGTTAAAAAAGACAATGTTCCTTTTTTTCCTCTGTCATATTGGTAAAGATGAATGCACGTGATAGTCCCCCTCGCTGGGAAGGGTGTGGGTAAGAGCTTATTGTCAGATGCCTCCAGTGAAAGTATAAATTGGTACAGCATTTTCTAAGGGCAATTTGGCAAAAATGCATCAACACTAAAAATGCGCATGTCTTCTGTCCCTAACAAATCCATGTTTATAACTTTATTATAAAGAAATAATTGAGCAAATACACAAAGCTGTGTGTACAAGAATGTTTAGAGTAATAAAAATGGCCACCCACCTGCATTTGGGTAAATAAATTATGATACATCCATATGCTAAAACACTAATTGACATCAAAAATATACATTTTATCCAAATGCTGGCTGGGTGTCACAATCATGTGATAAATGTATGGCAAGGCCAAAACCAAATATCACCACCACAAAATGAACTTCTGAGGTTCAAGAGTGCATCTGAAATTTTATATTAAAACTATTATTGGGTCACGTATGGTGGTTCATGCCTGTAATCCCAGAACTTTGGGAGGCCAAGGCGAGAGGATTGCTTGAGCCCAGGAGTTCGAGATGAGCCTGGCCCACAGAATGAGACCCTGTCTCTACAAAAAAATAAAAAGTAAAAACTACAAAGAAATTTAATTAGCCAGTTGTGGTAGCATCTGTTATCTCAGCTAGCAGGTCTAAGGCAGGAGGATCACTTGAGCCCAGGAGTTCGGCTGGGCAACATGGCGAAACCTTGTTTTTCCAGGAAAAAAAACAAAAATTAGCTAGGTGTGGTGGCTCATGCCTGTACTCCCAGCTACCTGGGAGGCTGAGGTGGAAGGATCACTTGAGCCCAGAAATTCAAGGCTGCACTGAGCAGTGATCGTGCCACTGCACTCCAGCCTGGGCGACAGAGTGAGACCTTGTCTCAAAAACAACAACAACAAAATTATATCCAGATAGAAGACCGTGGATGTTGTCCTATGCTTGTGTAATATTTTTTTTTTCATCTCGTGAAACAGCAGTGGCAAAGCTGTTCTCTCTTTACCCTCACAAAATGTGAAGAATTCCCAAATGGACATTTTCCTGAAATACTTGTGGTTTGAGTGGAATTATACGATAAAAAGTAACATGAAAAATTTTAAACATTATTTTGTTTCTTTCACAGATAATTTTCAAAAAGCTAAAATCATGACTCTCATCAAATACAAAATGGACACATATAAAATCATGACCCTCAGCAAATATAAAATAGACACATATAAAATATTTTATTTAACTCAACTAATATGGAAACTAGTAAGATGGAATGTCCAGTTCAAAAAACATTTCTATTCATAGACAACAAAGAAATGTTAAGATAAGATATCTGAGTTTGATTAAGGAAAAAAAAAAAGCTGTTTTGTGTCCACAGGCCATAAATCTTAGGGATTTATCCATTCCACTCTACAGAAATTTGCATCTCTACTGGACAAAAATCTGCAAGTTAACAAGTAAACTTCTGTAAGTCTGGGACCTTTAATAAGTAGTACATAATGAGATGAACTAGCATCACTTTCCTGAGATAGTCCTTGAGTGGCCTTATCTTCCCATGTGATATTCAAATGATATATCCTACCTTTTTGCCTTATTTCTAAATCTCAGATAATTTTCCCAACAATTTAATGTGATGGATGTTAGTGGCACCAAACGATGCTACAAGGATATATTTTTTTAAGCAAACAAATACTTATAAAATGCAAAAATAGTACAAGACACAGTAGAATTGAAAATATATAATGAAACATTAAGAACGTAGAAGTGCCAAAACAGTGTTGAAAAAGAACAAAGTTGGAGTATCTACATTACCGGATTTCAGGACTTTTAAGACAGTGACATAACAAGACAGTATTATCTGTCAGTCTAGTTCCTTTTTTTTTCTGTTTTTTCTTTTTTTTAGATTTTTAATTTTTTTTCATGAGACAGAATCTTGCTATGTTGCCCAGGCCGGTCTAGTACTTCTGAGCTCAAGCAATCCTCCCACCTCGGCCCTCCAAAGTGCTGGGGTTACAGGTGTGAGCCACCGTGTCAGGCATATTTCCTTATTTCTTTAATGTTTTAAGTGTATAATTTTTGTGTCTAAAATTATTATAGCATTTTACTCTTGCAAAATATATACACTGTATACATTTATACTTCAACTGATAGAATTTCAGCGTAAAAAAGGTAAGATTTTCCTTTTAAGTTATTTAAGAATCCATGTTATAAAAAGACAAAGAAGAAGGTTACATAACAATGTTTGTATTATGACCTTTTAATTTATGCATATACTGACATATTTAAAAATTCTAGATGTATGTACATTAAAGTGACCATAGCAGTTATCCTTGGGTTTTCAAATTAAAGGTTAATTTTCACTTTCTTCTGTGTACCTTTCTGGTTAGTCTGACTTACTATTGTTTTTTTACCAAAGTTTATATTGTGATAAAATGTACATAACAAAAATTTCCATTTGAAGTGCACGCTTCAGTGGCAATAAGAACATTCGCACTGTTACGCAGCCAACACCACTATTCACCTCCCGAACTTTTTTATCTTTTCAAATTAAAACTCTGTACGCATTAAACTATCACTCCTCATTCCCTTCTTCCCCCAGACCCTAGTAACCTCTATTCTGCTTTCCACGTTTAGGAATTTGACTGTTAGAGGTACCTCTTGTAAGTGGAATCACTCAACCTTTGTCTTTTTGTGTTTGGCTTATTTAATTTAGCATGTTTTCCAAGTTCATCTATGGTATGTATCAGTGTTCCATTCCTTTTTATGACTTATTTTTACAGTGAACTGAAGCCACCTTAATAATCAGAAACTTAACAAAGCTGTTTTAATCTGAAAAGAGGAATGAAAGCTTAATTTTACTTTTTAGTGTAAACCTGGTTCTACCTGTCTGGGGTGCATTTGTAACATTCTACTTCCTGTTTGTATTCTAGGGGTGAAGCTAAGTAGTCTTCTTGGTAAAAAGGGAAACTTGGAAAAACTCCAGAGCTACTGGGAAGTTGGATTTTTTCTGGGGGCCAGCGTCCTAGCCAATGACCACATGAGAGTCATTCAAGCATCTGAAAAGCTTTTTAAACTGAAGACACCAGCATGGTAATAATTAGCTATTATATGTTGATACAGTTAATAAACAGCTCCATATTGTTCCCATATTATATTTATTGAACTGACAATTAGATGATTTTATTTGCTTATAAAATAAAATGCAGAATATAGAGGAAAATTGTGATATTCATAAAACGTGTTACACATCAATTCTGATGACTTTGGACATAGGTGATGTCAGCAGGTTCCTGACTTAGCCTCTCCTGCACATTGACCAACCCACTGGCCCAGATTGGCCAGTGTCACCCATGTGAATCATGCAGAGGCCACGCATTTTGCACCTGCAAATATAACTTATGTTCGGGGCCTGAGACCACATTTCCATTGCAGCTGTTAGACCTCTACTCCAAACATATGCCCTTTGTTTCCTCTGTGATCTAATCTCAGTTTTGGAATTCTCATTCTTGATTTTGTTTTCTTCTTACTTAGGATTTGACTGATGACACATTTGAGTGTTTCTTATATATGTGTGTTTTTCTAATTTCAAATTGTTCTTGGAGTGCACCCAAATCTCATCATTATTTTTGTGGTAATTGGAGAGGTGGAAACAAAATTCCATCTGCATTCAGGACCATATTGAAAAACAGTGTTGGCCGGGTGCACAGTGGCTCACACCTGTAATCCCAGCACTTGGGAGGCTGAGGTGGACAGATCACTTGAGGTTAGGAGTTTGAGACCAGCCTGGACAACCAGGTGAAACCCCATCTCTACTAAAAATACAAAAATTAGCTGGGCATGATCGCGGGTGCCTGTAATCCCAGCTACTTGGGAGGCTGAGACAGGAGAATCACTTGAACCCAGGAGGCGGAGGTTGCAGTGAGCCAAGATTGCGCCACTGCGTTTCAACCTGGGCGACAGGGCAAGACTCTGTCTCAAAAATAAAAATGAAAGAAAAGAAAAAGAAAAAGAATTCTTATTAGCATCACATGTAGCGATTAACCATTAGCTATAAAGATTTTAAAAGGCTAACCGTGATATAGTGAAAGCCTGTTTCCAGAGCTGCTCAGAGCCCAGGCCACCGACTCGGCTGTTTTCATCACAGAAACCGTGTGAGGAAGAGACCACCATGTTAGGCCCTCATGGCTTTTTAAAGAATTTTCATCATGTTCAGGTCTCCTTTAGCCAATCCTCCCCAGGGATCTTTCTAAAGATCACAGTGATCTTTCAAAAATGCACACCTGACACTTCCCCTGCACTGAAATCCTTAAATCAATATAGTTTAATTGTTCCTCACAGCCTAAGGAATAAAGTCCATCATTTTGTCTTAGCAAACAAGATTTGCCTTTAGCCATTCCAGCCTCGGCTCTTGTCACACCCCTGGGTTTACACTGCTGTCTCTTCCTACCACACTGCTGGTTTCATGCATGAATGTCTGAGCACGTGCTGAGCATGCCTCTCAGAATGCACACATTCTCCGAGGAACACTCATCCATCACACCTGCTCACAAAGCCGACCTTGACCTAGAGCCCTTCCTCACACCCAAGTCCCTTCTTTAGTGTTTCTGTCATTCTTTAGTTACGCCTCTCTTGATACTGAGCGTATAGCTTTTTAAGTTGTCTCTCTGTTTAATCATATCTCCATGGATATTTATTCTTGGTGTTATAACACCTTTTGATATTTATCCCCACAGCACTGTGTGCAGCAGTAGGCATTCAGCAAATTATATGAAATAAAGGAACCAATAGATGCACGCATGATATTGAGTCACATTTGCTATTTCTTTACAGTGACCATTCTGATGGCAGTATTTTAGGCATCCTGGTTTTTTAACAAGAAAACAGGCACTATTCTATGCAATGGTACTCGCAGCCACAAAACAGTGCCTTAAGGTTCCACTAACTTAATTTTTATGGAATGTTAACTTCCATGTTTATAGTCCATAAAGCGCCTGCATAGCCATTATCACCTATAATTATCCCACTCCTCATTTTTCCTAACTTTTTCTTTTGAGGCACCATCTGTCTTATTAGGTTTGAGGGTATTTGTATAATATATAAGCTGAGTTGCTTCAGAGCTAAATAATGATCTCTTATGAAGTGTCTATTTAGGAAAGCTTCCTCAAAGAAGCATAATTAAAAACAAATGCATTAACCGCTTCCTTGAATAGAATATACGCATTTTAAAGTTCAAGTTTTAACTAGGTATGGCCCTAGTCCAAGTTACCAAGCCCTCTAAGCCTGTTTCCTCATCTCTAAAATAGGGATAAAATAACTGACGTTATTGAGTTTTTGTGAGATAGAAATGAGATAATGTGTGAAAGCACGGCTGGGCGTGGTGGCTCACACCTGCAATCCCAGGACGTTGGGAGGCCGAGGCAGGTGGATCACTTGAGGTCAGGAGTTCGAGACCAGCCTGGCCAACATGGTGAAACTCCATCTCTACTAAAAATGCAAAACGTAGCCAGGCGTGGTGGCACATGCCTGTGATCCCAGCTACTCAGGAGGCTGAGGCAGAATGGCATGAATCCGGCAGGCGGAGCTTGCAGTGAGCCGAGATTACACCACTGCACTCCAGCCTGGGTGACAGAGCGAGACTCCATTTCAACATTAAAAAAAAAAAAAAAGTGTGAAAACACGCGATATGCAACAAATAACGAATAACATTGGTGAATCTGAATGCATAACTATTAATGTCATATATAAATTACATTTACAGAATTAGACTGGGATACATGGGAACAGGTGGTTCTAAATTTGTCTGTTACATGTTTTATATCTTTTCCTTCTCAGGTACCTCAAGTCTATTGTAGAGACAATTTTGATATATAAGCATTTTGTGAAACTGACCACAGAACAGCCTGTGGCCAAGCAAGAACTTGTGGACTTTTGGATGGATTTCCTGGTCGAGGCCACAAAGACAGATGTTACTGTGGTTAGGTTTCCAGTGAGTACTCTTCCTTTAAATCTAAGTACATTTCTTTATTTAAAGAACATCTTGTACTGTGATTGTATCAGTGCTTGGGGGCTGATTTTTGGTGCCTTAAAACTGCAGTCATCTGGTTAATATCTTTATTTCCTGCACATTGGTTTGCTTTAGCTTACTTTTAAAAATAACTTCTCAAAATCAGAGAAATGAGATCTATTTTTATGTTTTTGCCATGGAATTTGGGTGGTTCCTTTTGATAAGTGGTGGAGTGTACTTCCTAAGCAATGCAAAGACTGTCTCTTGGCTTAGCTTCAGGCCAGCCCGATGTATGCTTTTCCTTAATACTGCAGTTGCGTTGACACAGTCTTCAGTATTATCTCCCATATTGTGGTGAAAAGTATCAGGCTTACCTGCATTGTTATCCCATCCCCACCACCCATTACCCAGGTGGGTCAGAGTTAGATGTAATATCCCCAATCACTATTTACAATGTTTTAGACCATGAGAAATGACTTGCAGTTTCTGGTCTGCAGCTCATTTTGGCTGGTCTCTAGTGGACTTCAGATATATAGATTTAAATGTATAACACACACACACACACACACACACACTTTAAAAAAATTTATTGCTCTTCTCAGATGGTGCCATGCCCCTCTGGATGGTTCTTAATATCGTCCAGCATCCAATTCAAGAATTACTGGCAACTCCCTGTATGTACAAATTTCTTTCCACATCAAAGTGATGCCATAAATCTCTCTGAGCTCTCTAATCTCTATCTTCCATACTCAGAGGTGGTGACAGTTCTCAATTCTTTTTGTGAAATCTTGTTTTCTAGTTCTTGTTGATAGGATCATCTACTTCACTTAATTAAATCCATTGCTGACATGAGCATGCTTTACTCTTGCTTCCAGATGGAGCCTTGAGCTCAGCAGGGTCCTTAAGCGAAAGCCTTTCTAACTGAAACACTTCACTTTATTTTCTAGCCTAGATAATGTGTAGTCTAGGAAAATACTTACCTTAGAATGAGCTGGCAGCTTGCCTGTAGCTCGTGCTCTCAGTAGCAGTAAATGTAGTGAAAGAAGAGAACATAGAATTCAGGTATTTAATTGACTATTGACTTGATCAACTAGAAAACTGGCTATGAAAGGAAACCATTCAAATTAGTCACTTTGAGCCCATTTAGATTAGTATCATATGAATTTGTCGGTCATAATATAAATATAAGTGAATATAAAAAATATTTGACAGAATTTGTCTGTCATAAATATAAATAAGTGAATGTAACAAATAAACCAGAAAATATTGAGAAGTTAGGAGAATATAGGTATAAACACCAGTTGAGAGAGGCATCCTTAAGCAAGAAAAGGACTTATAAGACCTAAAGGAAAATATTCACCAATTTGATTTCACTAAAAAATGGATATTTTTGTTTGATTAAAAAAAAACACTGTGAACATGCCAAATAGGAACTGCTAGGCAGGGAGAAAATGTTTTATAAAACTGTGCAAAATTGTCAATTTGCCAAATAGCAAAAAAATCCTATAAAGTGATAAGCAAAATAAAATAAGAAGAGGCCGGGCGTGAGGACTTATACTTGTAATCCCAGCACTTTGGGAGACCGAGGTGGGCAGATCACCTGAGGTTGGGAGTTTGAGACTTTCCTGACCAACATGGAGAAACCCTGTCTCTACTAAAAATACAAAATTAGCCAGGCATGGTGGCACATACCTGTAATCCCAGCTATTTGGGAGGCTGAGACAGGAGAATCGCTTGAACCTGGGAGGCAGAGGTTGCAGTGAGCCGATACCATGCCATTGCAGTCCAGCCTGGGCAACAAGAGCAAAACTCCACCTTGAAATAAATAAATAAATAAAACAAAATAAAAATAAAAAGAAGAATAAAAAATTTATATGAAGAGATAATTAACTTCTGGTTAGTCAAGAAAATGCAAATTAAGTGAGACACTATTTTTTTGCCCATTGGACTCAAAGAATTAAAACATTTTACAACAGTTGACACCATCGTGGAGACAAGAGCATTTTTAGAGCCTGCTGGTGGGCATAGGAATTGCTGAATATTCTGGGATTCGTCTGGGAAGGGGATGATAGGATTGTGTAAGGGATCCTGAGGACCTCAACTTTGTTTGCCACATTTCATTTCTTTAGAAAACATTTCGAAGCAAATATGACAGCATGTTAACACTTAGTTATCTGCGAGTGGTAGGCACATAGGTGTTATCTTGCCAACATATTTATGGCATATTTGATTTTTCTCAGCAATCCATTTCCTTCTTGAAACTTTGTGGCTTATTTGGGGTCTGTCTTTTTGTGACAAGACTCTAAAATGCAGTGTTTTCCCCCTCATCTCTAAATACTACTCCTACATCAGAATTCATAACTCAGCTACTCAAAACTTCTTTTCTATAGTTTGTTGTTACACAGAGGACAAAATTGCACAATTTTGTAGTCCTTCTTGAGTTTTCCTACAACGACTTCATCTGTGTGAGTTCTAGAAAATGCCAGTCTACCGAGAAGCTCCAAATTTAATGGAAATGGCTTTAGGATTAACCGCTTGATTGTTTTCTTATATTTACATGTATGATGAAGCGTTGCAGAAACTGTAAAGATACTGCTTTAAAAAATAATGAAAGCCATATAGATGATTTTTAAATCTCAGTATACATGATAGCATAGCAGAAAAACAGGACAAATATTTGGGTAATAAGTTGTAACCACTTCCAGAATTTGCCACCCGTGCTCTCCCTCATAGAGAAAGGCAGCCTTTTAGTACCTGTGGGGCGATCTTGGTCGCTGCACCTTGTCATGTCCTTAGCATAGTATCTCCGTGGCTCACACTACAAAGGTTGCAGTAGGTGTTGATTAGGATGATAACATTATCCTTCTTTTGAAATGCATCTAAATAAAATCCAGGATGGCCTATTTTAGAAAATATTATTTGATTGTTTTTATTTATCTCAATACTGTATTCATTCTTATTTCTCCAAGAATTAACTGTGACTCTGGGCAAAAGAAAATTGAAAGTTTATTTGGGAAATGATTTGAATGGTACCATCATTTATCACTTCAATTTATTCTTTTTTCTTACCTCTCCTCTTGGTATATTTCCTTTCCTTCTTACATTGAAAAGTTTGGAGACCATCAACTCATTATCTAATGTCAGGAGAGAGGAAGGAGAGACGTATGGTACTTCAAAGACCCTGTAGAAACTTAAACATCTGGTTAATATCTATCCTTTATAGGCCTTGCAGTCTTCCTTTTTGATTCAGATACATGAAATTAGCAGTTAATTATAATATTAACCTAAAAACAAGGAACTAAAAGCAAGAATATATAAACTCATAAGTGAGGTATATCTACCTTTAAGGCTTTGTCAAATTGCCTCCATTCCCTGGTCTGTTTCCCAGCCTTTCTGTGACCTCTGTAATGTGTGCTATGCATTTCTCACATTTTGTCATTTCAAGGATAGAGCAAAGAGCTCAACAAATATTAGACAGTGATAGTTACAACCTTGTTTTTATTTCCTGTCTCAAGTTAGGGACACATAGTTCAGATTTTATCTGTTAGAAATACTGAGATGACAATAAAGACATAATTTAACAAGAGAGGAGTTAGTGCTTTTCTTTTCTTCTGTTGAGTATAATAGTGTGCCCACATAATTTGGGAATGGAGTATATTCTCACTTGTCAATGAAGAGAGTTGGATGATGTTTTGGGAAACCCACCTTTTATTCTCTATTGTTTTGATTTCATATACATTGCGATACTCAGATATGAGAGCACCATTTCTGCAAAGTTTAGATGGGAAAATGATTTTCATTATTCATCATTACCGCTTGTGTCTCTGTTGATTGGAATTAAGATTTTGATTCACTGGGTGAGTTTGTTCCTGAGTCAGAATATGTTCACTTATGGGCTCTCACTGTGTGTTTATTTGTTGCATAGCCCATCTTATTTTCACAGCTAGAGACTGACTGAGAATTCTTGGAGCCCTTAACGTTTTTAATATTCAAAGAGTAAAGAAAAAGTGTTTTTTTCTACCTCCCTTTCTCTAGTTCCCTGTACCTTAAGTAAATGCGCTGTTAAGGTAAGTTGAGAGTAAAACAAATATGCCCAGGTTCTTGTGCCTTCTTTCTGAGAGTGCATTTCATGTTCTACTGTATTATGAATCTGTCATTCCTTATGGGTGGAGCCTTCTGAAGGAGTTTTCCTCCACTTTTATTTGGAAAACTTGCTTGATTCAAGATTAGTTCTAAAGATAATTTTCTTGAGTGTTAAGCAGTAGAGTAGAATGATTATTCCAGTTCCTCTAATAGTTAAGTATTGACTTTTCTTTTTTTTAACATTCCTAGTGAAGTCTGCCTAGGAAATTTGGGCCAGGAAGATGCCTTTAAGCATCTATACAAGTAGATAATGAATCATAGCACCTTTGAAATCAGGGCATGTGTATTATTTTAGTATTATTCACTCCAAATGTGAGAGATTAGTAATAATATAATACTTCATGCTGTCCTTTGATGGAGATTCTCAACTCATTTATCACATACCCCTTATAGAGCTTCAAAATAGGAACAAATTTTATTTCTCTTTTTCTCTTACAAGGCTAAATGTATCATTATTGAAGACGCCAGTTTCATCTGGAAGGCAGTGCAAAAACGTGTTTATTATTTCATATAGCTAAGTTTGTTTCTTTGGTTTATATATAAAACTCAGGAATAACCAAAACCATTTCTAAATTTATTTACATGGGTATGAAAACCATACTACTACATCTGTATGATAAAGTGTGATAGCAGAAAAACTAAAATAAGGATGTGACATTCTATGTATGGACCTTTTCTGTCTTTCTTTGACACATTTATATTTATAGAAATAGCTTATGTAGTACATGATAAAATAGAAGATTTTTTAAAGTTATCACTAGTAGATTCCCTGAGGATAGCTGAACCCATGTATGGACTTCAAAAATTTATTTCTAACCTTATTAGCAATACAAGGTGATGCATTATTGAACCTTATGATAATTGATAAATAATGTAAAATGCTTGAAGGATTTATAGGAATAACAGCAATCAGAAGTTGAAATGGTTTACTCCAGGAACAGATTCAGAAGCTCATGCAATAATCCTCTACGTTGGTGCTGGGGTGTTACAGCAGCTCTAAGTGGTTTCAATCTTAAGTCACTGATATTAGTTTCTTTGCCGTATCTTTTCAAGGTATTAATATTAGAACCAACCAAAATCTATCAACCTTCTTATTTGTCTATCAACAATGAAGTTGAGGAAAAGACAATCTCTATTTGGCACGTGCTTCCTGATGACAAGGTAAATTGTGCAATTATTAACACAAGAGCATTAGTAACAAGGGACTTTACACCCTTCTAGCATTTACATACTCCAGCAAATGTCTGTGTTAGTTAAGAAGAAATAGCTCAGCTGTGTGTCTGTCTTGGCATAAATGCATTCCGTATTATAAAACTTGTTAAATTTGAATTATGAATTTTTATCAGTATTAATAAAATATAATTGAACTATTTGGATTTTTATTATAGATGGCATAACCATCCAAAGCATACTCAGAATTGGAATATTTCTGTTTTGTAAATTCATGCCGTAAGTTATGCACCGAAGAACTAATACTTAAAATACGTGACATAAAAGATGCATATGTTAATTTTAGGAAGCCTGTCAGAATGATGCCACTTTTAATCTTACACTGGTACCATTATAGTTATCATTACATCTAGCTGTTTTGTTATCTAAGTAGTTGCCAAATCTCAGATTAGCCACTGACTCAGTGTGCTGTGCACAAAGTGAGGTGGGCTGTGCGACCACCTATTTTGAGAAAGATCTTAAAACAGTCTCACTTCCGCTCATAGCAGTCATGTGGATAAGCCTTTCCGCTTCTATATTCATCAGTTTTAATGCATGTACAAATCATCCTACTATTTTTTAAAAACAGACATTTTCAGGACCTGGCTTCAGTCCACAGGATAAACCAACAGAAATGAGAGAACTCTTGTGGAAAAATAGTTCATTTATTTTCTTTCTCGTAACTGTTTCCCAGAATGCCCTTATAATTTTATTTAACCATCATTCATCAACTTACTCATTTAATAAATGTTTATTGAGCACTTACTCTGGACCAGGCACTACCAGACACGGTGTTAGACCCTAGGGAAACAGCTGTGTCCAAAATGAGTGAAGTTCCTGCCTCCGTGGTGCTTGCTTTCCACTCAGACAGGGCAATAAACCAATAAATAAATGTATAGGTATATTCAATGGTGAGAAGGGAAAAATAAAGCAGGAAGTGGAAGCAGGAAGTAAATTTGGGAGTATGGGCTTGCAGTTTTTTTACATGTAGACTTGAGTCAATAGACCTGGATTCAAATCCCACCACTGCCCTTGGGCAACTTGGCTTCTCCAAGCTATGGTGTCCTCATCTGTAGAATGAAATAATAATATCCATCTCAAAAGGTTGTTGTGAAGGTTAAATGAAATAATTTGGTAGAGTGCATTTCACAGAGCCTGGCATATAATAGATGTTCAATATATCTTAACTACAGTAACAACAAAAACAATTATAAATCACTGCAGTGTGCATATTATGTGGACTAAATCCTAACTTTGAAACCCCAGAGTTTAACCCTGCTTTGCTCTTTAAATGGCATGGGAGTAATCATTTGGGAGGTTGTTGGTGTTGAACTGGAGCAGAAACCTGGCTCTGCATCAGAGTTATCTGCAATACCCTGGATCCCAGGAGACCGACTTAGTTGGAATCCTTTATACTTAGAGTGAAGCTTGGACACATGCATTTTTATGAAGATTTATCCATGATTCTGATGTGCAGCCATGGTTGATAACAGCTTTAATAGGGATGTAAACATAGTAATTACTCAATTGTAGTAGCTCAAGAATTATTACATCCTTGACTTTATGGCTAAGCTGGTTCCTGGGGATGCTGCTTTTCAAGATGTGGTTCCCTGGAACACCAGCATTAGAGTCACCCAGGGAGCTGGTTTAATTAAATGGCAGATTCCAGCTGGGCACAGTGGCTCATGCCTATAATCCCAGCACTTTGGGAGGCCAAGGTGGGTGGATCACTTGAGGTCAGGAGTTCGAGATCAGCCTGGCCAATATGGTGAAACCCCATCTCTACTAAAAATACAAAAATTAGCCGGGCGTGGTGGCGCTTGCCTGTAATCCCCACTACTCAGGAGGCTGAGGCAGGAGAATTGCTGGAACCCGGGAGGCAGAGGTTGCAGTGAGCCAAAATTGTGCCACTGCACTCCAGCCTGGGCGACAGAGCAAGACTCTATCTCAAAAAATAAATAAACAAAATAAAATAAATTGCAGATTCCTAATCTGCATGTCAGACCTACTGAGGACAATTCTATGAGGTAGACTCTCAGACCTCACGTATGTGAACCACCACCTTAGGAAGTTCAACAGGAAAACAACACAGCGTGTCCATAATCTAGCAAGAAGAATGTCCCGTGCTTTGATGTGTCCAAATCAGCTGGGACAGATCCTTCCTGGATGTCAATCATGGCCAGGCCCTGTGACCTCTACCAGAGTGGCAAGAAATCACCAGTCCCAGTGCTATAGTTTCTAGGAAGGGCAGTATCTTGTGTTTAAAATGAATAGATACTAAGCAGCACCCAGAATGCATGTTATTTATATTTTAATTTGTTCTATGTTTAGATAAAGTTGGTCATGTTAAGTCTTGTAACTTAGTATTTTAGCAGGCACACTAAATGTTGGCAACATGAAATTACATAATAAGCATGGAGAAAAACATCCATTCTCATGCTCTCAACACCAAGTCCATCTAGTAGCACTGAGCAATACCGAGCAGCATCTTTCAGAACTGTGGTCTTTCTCCAATCCCCGTTTGTGAAACACTGTCCAAGCTGACACTTTTACAAGTCAGTTTGGGACTGGCTGCATCCAAAATTTAGAGACACTCTACCAATAGGTTGTGGTAACTTAAGGATCTTCACCCAACAGGCCCCAGATTACACATGCCAATATTTGCCACTGTGTGCAGAGTCAGAAGCTTGATTCTTTTTCATTATTAGGAGTGTCAACTGTATGGAAAAACACTTGAAAAAGTTACTTGTGATACTAATTTATTCATAACAGAAAACTTCCTTGACAAAGGACTTTGAAGACAGGCTTTCAGCTAAGACATAGCTTCCCATGAGATTCACTTCCATGAGTGCAGTAAATAGAGGGAAGACTTTGAAAGAAGTCATTGCCCCAGCAACCCCATCAGCAACATTTCTAACATGTCATTTTAATTGTGTTAAAATGCATCATGCTACACCCGAGGAAAGCACTGTTGAGATGATAGTAGAGCAAATCAATCTACCAGCGTTCTTTTGAGTTCTGTGGACTTTGGGACTGTGCTGGTTCCTGAGGAGGACATTATGGGTTCTTGGTCTGTGGCGTTCAGTGAGGAGGAAGATCAGTGAGGCATAGAGTCCTTCGAGAAGGCTTGCTAAAGGAAGTGGAAGCTGGACTTTGGCTGTGGGTAGAACTAGAAGAGAGAAATGAACACGGGAAGACAAACTAGATTAGAAGAATAAGGCAGAATTCCAACCAAGGCACCAAAGTGAAAGCAAGCATGGGACATTCAGGGGCTGGCAGAGTCTGACTCATTCCACAAGGGGAAACGTGTTGAGGGAGGTGGGAGATATGATTGGTTGGGCAGGATGACATAAAACTCTAGAGTGCTATGTAAGCTAGGAAGAAGAATTTTAAACATATGTGGGTAGGAAACAGGACGTCACTGACGTTTCTGAAAATCTGAGAGCTGGCAGGAAGGCAGAACAGAATGTGAATTATGAACCCAGGGTCAGCATCAAAGTGCATAGGTGTGAAGGTTGATGTTAGCTCTTGCATGCTTCGTGGCCTAGGCATCCACTTCAACTCCTCATGCTTTAGTTGCCATGTATGTAAAATGAGAATAACAGTACCTCATAGAATTGTTGTGAAGATTAAGTGAGAGGATGAATGGAAATCATTTAGCACAGTGCTAAGTGGCTTGGAACAAGTGCTCCATAATGGTTGCTAGTGTAGCTATAAGACTGATCTGGTCTTGACATTTGATTTCTGAAGTCTGAGGCTCAGGAGGGTCACAGAGAAGACTGTTAGAGGAACTAGCTAGATATGAGGCAGGTAGAGATCCTAGAGTGGAATAATACAATTGTGACTGCAAAGGGACAGATGATTTGGAAAGAAAAGTATACGACTTAATCACAAATTAGGAAGAAGGATTAAAAAGAGGGAGTAAGTGTAAGGTGACTCAAGTTTTGATTGCATTGATAAAGGTGGTAGGATTTTTAGAAGGAAAACCTGAGTTGTAGAGGAATCATGAGGAATTTCATTTTGGACGTGTTTAGTTGAAACTAATGGCAAGACTCCAAGTGGAATCATCCAGTGGCAAAATTGGGAATAATCAATATAACTGTCTATATACGTGTTAGTGATATTACTTTAAAGTGCAGTGCAATATTTATGTTGTTTTGCATGTATGCAAGTATATACATACATGTTCTCACAAGCTGAGATACACTAATCATCCAGTGGAAACTACAAAAACGAAGAGCAGTTAGGAGACATGAACATTATGGAGACGAGAGCAGGACTGGAGGAGGAGATTTTCAAAGGCTTGATTGAAAAGAGCAAGGTTATCCAAGGACACTTGGAAACAGAGTGAGGCTAAAGGAATTAGCGATTAGCAAGGCCTAGAGAATGAGTAGAGAGCCAGAAGAATTTGGAAGACAGAAAAAGAACAGAAAGTAAGCCAGAGATTTTTGGAAAATGAGTACTATTTCCAGCAATTTGTTATTGTTTTCTCCTTCCTGGAGGTTCTTTGCTCAGTAAAGTGAGCCTCGTTTTCATTCTCTTATGTTTTGTGACAATTATAGAGACAGTTTTTATATTATGCTAAGAAATATTAGGATATATATTAGGATATAAACAAGTGCATTAAATAGGGTTACAAATTTAAGTTATGTACTGTCCATTTTTCATTTTCACCATCTTTTGATCAGGAGGAATTTTATTTATGTTGTCCTTATTTCCTATAACTTTTAGTGCTAAAAAATTCTCCTGGTTCAAAAATTGAAGCTTTCTTGTATCAGTTTCCATTCTGAATTTATGTCAATTTCTTTGCAAACCCTGATTCTATCCATAGTGTATTCATTATCACTACCATTTTCTCAATTTTTAAAAATAAAAGTGGTAAATTGGAAGGAGGACAAGCAATAAAAACAAAAAAACTTTATTATTACCATGTTACTTTAAAACAACTGTAAATAACAGAGAAGCAACCAGTTTAATAGGTCTTATGTTAAACTAAAAATGGGTTGTTTTTATCATAGAATGTTTAAAAATTTTTCCTAAAATTAGAATAGAGAATGTAGCTTTTCATTTATCATGTTTATTTCTTTAGTCACTCCTCTCACTATTTTTATTCTAACATATGGAATAAATAGCTCTGTGAGCTAGTATATACTTTATACGGCAACTTTCAAAACTTTAAGCACATTATATACCAATTCCCAAGGACTCTTAGAGAGAGCTACTCTACATTCAGGGGTAAAATTAATTGAAATCCCGATCTTTTAACAGTTCTCTCTTTGTTGAATGAATGGTTGCTGCTGAAAAGTAAGTTAGTCCTTGAAGAAAGTCTGCATGTGTACAATGAAAGAAAAACTTAGATTGAGGAAGAGAGAAGTTCTTTGCAGGGCGTTTTAAATGGTTGTTTAGAATTTCCCCCCCTTTTGGGGGTTGAAGTTTGGGTACCCTTGGCCTAGCTCACGGATTATCAAGCAAAGGCAGGGGCCTAGTGGAGGATTAAGTGCTGACTCTCCTCCCTCACTTCAGCTCCAGCCAGTGGCCACTCACAGAAGGCCCAGGAAATTTATGAGGGAAACATGCTTACCCCTGATTCTAGATTAAGATGATTTGATGCTGTCATCCACCAAGGATGCTTTCTGCTACAAACTCCCTGCTAAAAGCAGCTTAAAGAAATGGTATTTCATATTACAAGAAATTACAGGCCGAGCATGGTGACTCACACCTGTAATCCCAGCAATTTGGGAGGCCAGAGCAGGAGGATTGCTTGAGGCCAGGAGTTCAAGACCAGCCTGAGCAATGTAGCAAGACCCCCGTCTCTACAAAAAAATTTAAAAAAATTAACCAGGTTTGGTGATATGTGCCTGTAGTCCCAGCTGCTTGGGAGGCTGAGGCGGGAGGATTGCTTGAGCCTAGGAGATCCAGGCTGTAGTGAGCTATGATTACACCACTACACTCCAGCCTGGATGGAAAAAAATAAATTTTGAGGTGGGGTGATTCTGAGGGTAGTTTCAGCATCAGGATTCTGAATTCTGGCTTCTCTGCGTACTCTTGGTGTTAGTCTCATGTTCTTAAGTAGCTAGCTATTCCAAGAAGCACCTCACACAGGCGGCATCCCGGGGAGGAGGGCCAAGCCCTCTCCTTTATACCATAAGTTGTATCACATGACCATGCTTACACCCATCCCCAGCAAGGCAAATGGACTTACCGTGGCCAATTTAGACTAATCAGTTTCACCATTCAGAAACATTGCCACCTGAACCTGGGCAAAATTTATTTTTTTGTCAGCAGAGGAGAAGGATGGAATGACAGTTGCTGAGGGAGCTGACAGTGCCTACTACAGTATAACTCCTGCCACCTTCAGTCAATACAGTATTAACTTCCAGCTCCTATTCTAGCCCTAACTGGGGCCTGGGATCTGAGGCTAACCCGTTCCTAGAAAATGGTGCTTGTGCTGATTAAATTAGGTTGAGTGTTGGTTTGAGGCCTGTTGGGGCTAATTATAGCTAGAGCTGCATTTGGCCTTGCTGTTTTCCCTGATTCCCAGACAGATCCCAGGAGCCTTTAAACTACCTGTTGGCTTTACAGCTCATCAGCGCCTCCTTGTGGTGCGTCCTACAGGTAGGTGGGGAGGGAGGCCTCCTTCCACCTTCCGTCTCAGGGCTTGGGCTTTATTTACATCACTGAAATGGAACGTTCCCTGGCAGCACTGGCAACCTTTCAGGAACCAAGCATTCTGGAAATGCTCCCCTCCTTTCCTACAAAACCAGTCCAAAATTTTTACTTAGCTGTTCCCAGAAAAGGATTGATAGAAGATGGGTTTTACCAGTGCTGTCTTGTTAGTATTTGCCAGTTGCTGTGTTCAGGGGCGGGTTTGCATACTGCCTCAGCTCTGCACTTGCCTCCCACCTCCTGCTCCTGGACATGGTCTTGGAAAGCAGCTCAGCTGCAGGCTCTGAGGATAAGGCTGCATTGTACGCAAGTAGTGTACAGGTAACAGCTGCAGCTCCTGGGTCATATATATATATTTAGAAGTTCACTTGAGGCCAACAGGATTTAGAAGCAACTTTCCAAATTACCAGCTGAGGCTGCAGTCTGCTATTTTAATTTCACTCCCTCTGTACTCTGGTTAAGAGAGCCACCACATACCTTTTTATGGTATCTTCCCTCCTGGACTTCATGCAACAAAATTTGCTCTGCGTTCATTCAGATCACATCCCCATGACCTGACTGACATGCACTGAAACTAGCTTTTTAGTAAATTCACATCTGACTTGAGAGGATCTATTTTTACTTTTAAGTTGCATGGACCTAGCAAAGAATTATGGGCTGTAGATATAAATTGTCGCTTTTGAGTTGCTTTAGCCAAAAGGAGGGTTCTAGGCCACCTCAGAGCCACAAGGCTTTGTCATCCATTTCATTAGCCCAGGCAAGACTTCAGCCTCCTGGCAGTGGGTGGGTAAGAACTCATTTTCATGGTTGTTTTAACTTTACAGAATTGAATTTCAGTGTCAGTTTATTGCCGTACTGTACTTGCTCAACTTAGACACATGGATAAACTACTTTATTTCTGTAAAAATATTTATGCTATTTTATACTGTTGACATATTTTTAAAGGGATTATCATCCATTTTGTTATTTATTTTAGGGACATATGAATTTGACAATAATTTTATCTTAGCTTTAGTGATAAACTCAAGAAATAAATTCCCACATTTTTCTTTACCTTGGCTCTGCAAATCACCCATGTTTATAGTATGACAATCAAATTTTTGATGTTCAAACTTTATTAGCATATGGAATTTTGCATAAATTAGGTAGCAATACCTTGTAGTTATGATGGGCACTGTACACATGTGTGTTCACATACATTCTTGCTCTACTAGTTTCTGAAGAAATAGAACCGCCTATTTAGTTGGAAATCTTAACTAAAGATAATTCAGAAATAGTTATCTTTAAAACCTTGCCGAGATGTTATTCAAATTAATGTTTATCTTTCTCGGAAAAGAAGTATTTCTCAACTGTAATAATAGAATTACCTTGATCATTGACTTTTTTTACTTAAAAATTAACACACAACAGTTATTACTAGATATCAAGTTTTAGAATTTAATGAGACTAATTCTCCTAGGCTCTTTTGGAAGCTGTTTTATTGAAGTACAGGAATTATTAAGTAGAGTAATCATTACCCTTGTGACTTGAGAATGAATTGTGCTTTCCATCCAGATAATTCTTTCATGAAAAATAGTGTACCAGGAAAAATGGCTGTGTATATCACTTTAAAAATAATTAAACAAAATTATTGTTGTTATGTTATTTTCCATTTGGATGACTCAGTATATTTTCTTGTTGCTGTTCTAGAAAGGTATACATGAGTGGAATTTTAGTGCCTCTTCTGTCAGGGGAGTGAGGTAAGTTTCCTTGGTACATTTTGTTAACTTATAAGACATTTTTCTCCACTGTTCATGGGCTGGATAGAACTTTTAATCATGATTTTAAAATACAAGGAATGTCAAGAATCGTTCAACTGGTGGAAATGCCCAACCTTCTTCAGTGTCACTATCTCCTTTAGGAAAAGATTTGCAACAAAATGTTCACTGCTGGTTGAACTGATTCTGTGCTCCTGACCTACTTAAAATGTAACTGTGGGGTCAATGTGAACTATGGACCAGAATCAAAATGTAGATTACACTCAGCCATGTGGAGGTCCTCTTTAGCTGAGCTGTTGGTTTATGTAATAGGATGATTTCTGTCCTTTTGGTTTACCAGGAACTCATCAACCTTTGCGTGGATCCAAAGCACACATGCCGTCTACTAGATTGTGTCCTGCCACTAATTTTATTTTATTTTATTTTGTGAGACAGAGTTTTGCTGTTGTTGCCCAGGCTGGAGTGCAGTGGCATGATCTCAGTTCACTGCAACCTCCGCCTCCCAGGTCCAAAAGATTCTCCTGCCTCAGCCTCCCAAGTAGCTGGGATTACGGGCGCATGTCACCATGCCCAGCTAATTTTTGTAATTTTAGTAGAGACAGGGTTTCACCATGTTGGCCGGGCTGGTCTGAAACTCCTGACCTCAGTGATCCGCCCGCGTAGGGCTCCCAAAATGCTGGGATTACAGGTGTGAGCCACCCCGCCCGGCCCCTGTCACTAATACTAATGACTTCAGATGATAAGGAGTCCATTAAAAAAAAAAACTTTCTGTAAGGTCACTTTCCTGCATTGATCTTGAGATTACAGTGGTGAACTTCAGTTTGGTTCAGTTCTGACTGCTGTCACAATGCCAGTAGCTTAGAAAATGCCATTTCTTGGGATTTAGAAATAAGATTTTTTTTTTTTAAGAATCAAGAGTCAGTGGTTAAGTCTTTAAATAATTGTTCTATTGAAGCTCATGCTAAATCAACTCTTGCAGATTTCAAACCAAATTAGATGTGCTAACTACTGTTTACCCCCACGTCATAGCAATGAGAGACAACAGATTTTTGCAGCCTGGTTATGCAATATCCTGTTGCTTTTGGAATAATAATAATTGGTTTTATTAGAGCATAAATTGGTAGAGCGGTCTGAGTCACTAATAATTGGAGTTCTCCTGGTAAAGCTACCTGTTACCTCATGAATGATCTGAACAGAAACAAGCAAGATGATGGACTGACTCATTATATATCTTTCAGTCGATACTTTCTCAAATAAAACTGTACTCTTAATATTTAATTTTTAAAGCCAGTCATTATCAAGGCACTCACTATTTATTGCTGCATTTTTAAGCAATCCACTTAAGAAAGTATGGTAAATGTAAATTTCACTTTATCATATCTGTTTTCCAATGAATAAATTTTCTTTAATTAGGTATGGTAGCCCTATGTAACAGTTGTTGTGATTTGTGACTTATACATAGGCTGCTACTATCTTACTTTTGCTGGCTTATGTGCTGAGAAACTTGAGTTGTAGTCTGTGACTTCAAAGAGAGCTCATTCTTCCTGGCCTCCTCCTCCACAAAGAAGAGATGACAAACTATGGAAGAAAATCCAACTAGGTCAGCAGCTTGCCTTGCGTCACCTCAGAACTTGCACAGCTCGAGTTAGTGGGCATTAACTGAGCACGAGCTGTGTGTCAAATGTTGAGTCCTGTTCTGCCAAAGATACAAAAATGACTAAGACATCAACTCCTCTCTTGAGGAATTCACAGCCCAGCAGGGAGAGGAACAGACATTTAACAACTCATGACAATACAGTGTGAGAAGAGCAATGAAAGAAGTATACTCAAGAGGACACAGGTGTAAGAGGAAGTCTTTCTGTTTAGGGCAGAAGTAGGGCAGGGAGAGAAGGTGAGGTCTAAGCTGGGCCTTAAATCGTGAATAGAGTTTCTTTTAAAAGTAAAAAACAACATGCATTCCAAATGGAAGGAACAGCAGGCACAAAGGCACAAAATAAGAATTGACAAACTGTGCCCCATGGACTACATCTGGTCCTTCACCTGTCTTGTAAATAAAGTTTTATTGGAACACAGCCATGTTCATTCATTTATGCATCCTCTTAGGCAGCTGTCATGCTTCAGCAGCAGAATTACATAGTTTGGCCTGAAAAACCTAAAGTATTTTACTATCTGGCCTGTTACAGAAAATGGTTGCCAATCCCTGGCATAAAACAGCATGGCCTAGTGGGTCAACTCAAAACTGTTTCATATTGCCGTAAAGTCAGCCACTCACTGAGCCCTAACCGAGCGCACTTGCACGTTGCTTCACTCCTCTAAAATCTCTATAACGAATGAGGTGCTTTTACTGCCTCCACAAATTGACTGCCTAGCTTTGGAAACATTTCATTGTTCTACAGATTGCATAGCACCAGAATCACCGAGGTCAGCCAGCCAGTTGGTATTTATGCTTTTCCTCCCAGCACACAGAATAGTGTAGTAGGCAGGACACCTTTCCCTGCTCTGTTGAAAGGATGTGTAGTTTATGTGTGCTTGCAACACCCTAGAGTAGCCCTGCTCTGCAGAGATGAGGAGGAGGACACTTCTCAGAAGAGTAAATCATTTTAGTAGTGTGGTGCAGGAAGTATCACTTTTTAAAGTGCTATTTATAACTTCTTGTTATAAACAACATTGATATAAATGGGATTGAATTTAAAACATTTCTTTTTCATCATAGGACTGTAGAAGAATTGATAGTTCTCTGAATAATGCCTTTTTGTTTGTTGGTTTCAGTATTTCTAAATTTGAAGAAAGATGCTGCTTTCTTTATGTGCTTCACAATTCTGATGATTTCCAAATCTATTTCTGTACAGAACTTCATTGTAAAAAGTACGTATTAGTCATTGTGTGTGAAAAAGATTCTTCTTACCTGATCATTATTTTCAACTAATGAGTGAACATGTACCTCCTGTGAAGAATGCATGGCTATGTGGTTATATAAATATTTTATTTGGGCTAATATTTTATAATTATATCATAAATTTAACAGATTTTGGGGGGGTTTTCTTTAATAAGTCAAACTTTATCTTAGTCATAACTTATTTTCCCACAGATAAAACATTAACTAAGACTTATTGGTTAATTGTTAAATATTATAACTCATATTTTAAGTGCTCACTTACTGTATATGATTACCAGAATTTTCATTCTCAAATTCTTTTAAATCATCTCACTATTATCTACAATAGTACCTCTTTACCTTGGCTCATATTAGTTAGATCCACCTGGTAGGCTTTAAAAAAACATACATGGCCCCCACCTCAGACTAATTATATTGGACGTTCTGGTGGGGGTGAAGCCTGAGTTAAGAGCCACTGATCTGATCTATACCAATAAAAGAGATCATCCAAAAATCCATGGACTGCATTGTATGTTTGTGTTTTTCTCCATTGTATGTTTCTCTTGGGCTAATAATTAAATTCTTCTTACTTCTTTAGAACACTATGATTGACTGTGGGAAACTAGAGAAGTGAGTGATAATTTAGAAGCCAAAGTGTAGGTGAAAGTTAGTTTGGACTCAGAATTTTGCTGGGGATTGTTCTTATTTAAATAATTACTATTTGACTTCATTATAAATGACTGATATGCTAGCTACAATATACAGTCGTTCATTTTTATCTTGGTGTGAAAAAGAAAAGTGTTTGTTGAATCCACAATTCTTGGCTCAAGCTTTATCTTTATTATCATAAAACATATGGTGGGGGAAAAAAAACACTTGGAAATAAGAAAATTCCTAGCTCTTGTATGGACTAATTCTCTACTTACACTTAAATTCTCAAGTCTGTTGACCTGTTTCTATGATAATTATAGCTAAGATTTATGAAGTGTGTGCCCCAGAACTAATATTTGTTTCAGTCTTCAAAGAAACCCTATTAGATGGGTAGTATTAATATCTTTATTGAAAAGAATTTAAAAAGTAGTCTTGGAGAGTATAGCCTAAAATCATGTAGTCAATAAGCATAAAAATCTGGGGTTTGAACCAGGCACAGGAGACTTCAGAATGGAAGCTTCTAAAAATTACGCTAGTGCTCCCATCCCACTGTCGAGTGTTATATTCTGCCTAGAGATGTTCATATTGAAAATTTTTGCATGAGTGGCTGATGCAAATCCTTAACCCAGATCTTAAATCATGTCTGTAACACCAGATTTTTTTTTGATCTTTCACTTTATTCTTCCTCTTGGTTAAACTAGCTTTTCTCTCTCATTCATTTTGCTATTTAATAGCGCAAACTGTTATTCCAATCAGGCTTGGGAATTTTTTTTCTTGTCATGGACCTCCAAGAAATGTGTGTAGAGACAGGAAGAGTGAGGAAGTTGATACCACATATGAACTCCATCAATGGGGTCCAAATTCCAAGATAGACTTTGTTCATCATCATGCTCTCAATGGCCAGAACAGTTCTTTATCCTAGTAGACACTCAGTGAGTATTTGTTGAATGAATGGATGGATGGGTGGGTAAGAAAGGTTCTGAGTTGTGTTAGGGAAACTTTTCTTATCACACCATAACCTGCTCTTCCCTTAAGCTGGCATCGCATAGCATGACCTGCCTGTGGGATCATCAGCCCACGTTCACAGTGCTTCCTGGCTTTATGTCTGTGAACCATCAGCCTCCTCTCTGAATGGCCTAGCCACAGCGAGTAGGATGCCAATCTGTTTCTCACTGTAATCACTTTGCTTGTCTCTGAAATGGTCTCTAGAAGAAAAAAAAAAAACTTTACAAGAAGAGTTCCTGAAGAAAAATGTATTTGAAGTGAGGCATTAGGTTAGAAATTTCTAGAAAATCCTACCAACCTGCATTTTCTTTTTGAAAAATTGTATTTTTCACATGATCTTGATAGTGTGTTATTGCCTGGTTCTGGAGACTCTCTTAGCTCTCAGTTTTGGTTCTGAAGTCACTTTGAGATGTACTTGCTTATATTTACTATTGTTTGTGTTATGAATGCTCACATGCTAACTTGTATTGTAGGTTTTTTGAGATGGTGAACACCATTACCGAAGAGAAGGGGAGAAGCACAGAGGAAGGAGACTGTGAAAGTGACTCGCTGGAGGTAATGACTTAGGTGTCCATTTACATTTAGAGCTCATTTTAAAACAAACTATTTGAAGCCTTACTGAGGCAGGAGGCAGGGTGTATGAGGGGTAGGAGACTGTAGGCTTTCCTTTAGTGTTAAAAGCAACTTCCGGAATTCCTTTGGTAAAAAGGGGCTAAAAAGTAAACATTGGAGAATTCTTATTCCACAGCACCAAGCATTAGCATTTTAGTTATCTGATAGCGAGTAACTATGCTTTATCTATGACAGTGTCAATGCATGGGCCACGGTGTCCTTACACATTCTCTATTCTCCTCTGAGATATGTGCAATTCAGACAAAGAAGATTCACTGAAGATTCTGGTTGATAGCACCCTTGTGGCAGGCATTAATATGCTACACAGAGAACCTGAAACCATGGAAGATTAATGGAATTAAGAGAGGAGGGAATAACAATGACTTCAAATGTTGTTCCTCTCAACTGGAATCCTTTTATTAATGTCTAATGGACACAGAGCACTATGGATACCTACTTTTATATGGTTTTTATTTTTATTTTTATAGAGACTTGGTCTCGTTATGTTGCCCAGACTGGTCTTGAATTCCTGGGCTCAAGCAATCCTCCCACCTCGGCCTCCCAAAGCACTAGAATTACAGGCGTGAGCCACCGCACCCGACTGCTGGACACCTACTTTTAGTTTATGTCCATTTTCTCTGCCATGTCTGCTGTGTGAAGAAGAGCCTTCCTCCACTGCAAGGACCAATGCTGGAGTGTGTCAACAATGCTGACTCCAGCATCTTCAATGTCTGAAGGATGACACTTCTCCAGGCTTGACACATGGCCACCATTTTCTCCAAGCCCTTCCCAGTGTTTGACTTGGGAGAGAACTCTGAATCCAAGTATCTTAGTCCATTGGGCTGCTGTAACAAAATACTGTAAACAATGTGGCTTGTAAACAGTAGACATTTATTTTCTTATACTTCTGGATGCTGGGAAGTCCAAGATCAAGGTGCTGGTAGATTCAGTGTCTGGTGACGGCCTGTTCCTCATAGAAGGTGCCCTCTTGCTGTGTCCTTACATGGTAGAAGAAGCTGGCTAGCTCTCTGTGGTCTCTCTTACAAGGCCACTAATGTTACCCTGCTCTGCCTTCAAGACCTAATCACCTCCTAAAGGCCTCACCTCCTAATAACCGCACCTTGGGGTATGATTTCAACATAGGAATTTGGGGAGGACACAAATATTCAGTCCATAGCACCAAGCCACACTGAAAATTATATTTTTAATGTTAAAGTGAAATTGAAGAATCTATAGCTCACCAATCTAATTGGCATACTTATTTATTAGATCACTTTGATAATGTCATCTCATAAACTAAAATTTTTATAGAAACACTGAATTAGTAAGGTAACAGTTGAGAAAAAAATTTAATATAATAAATTGTTTGTTTTTTGAGACCGGCTCTTGCTGTGTTGCCCGGGCTGGAGGTGGAGTGCAGTGGCACAGTCACAGCTCATTGTAGCCTCTTGACCTCCTGGGCTCAAGCAATCCTCCCACTTCAGCCAGAGCATGCCACCACACCTGGCTAACTTTTTTTTTTTTTTTTTTTTTTTGGTGGAGACGGGATCTCACTTTGTTGCCCAGGTTGGTCTTGAACTCCTGGGCTCAAGCAGTTCTCCCTCTTCGGCCTCCCAAAGTGCTGGGATTATAGGGATAAGCACCATGCCTGGCCTATAATAGCTAATTGTTAACTCTGCCCGTAGTTAAGTTCTATGATTATCTAGCAATTGTATAGCTTTGATATTTGTAGTTAAGCCTAAGCCTCTTTCATTAAAGTTGTAAAAAGATGACAGGCCTAATTTGGAAAAAAAAATTTCCTGTGCATTAGCTTGCTGTCTATAGAAGTAATAGATACTACTTCTTATTTATGTATGTTTTATATTTTACAATTTTTTATTTCTTATTCAAGTGATTGTTAGGAATTAGCTTTCTTGACTCCTACTTCAGGGCTCGTTTGATTATACGTTGTTATCTTTGTTTCTGTGTTAAATTTTGCATCACTTGATACATAGCAATTTGCCAAGGTAAAACTTAAAGAAACTGAAAATGAAACAATTCTATCAATAATATAGAATTATGAAGGGGATGACTGGAAAATTCATAAAGTATTCTGCAATGTTACAAATTTTTGGTTTTGTTTTTTTTTTAAACCAGAGATAGCTATCCTTTGTTTCATGCCCTCCTTTCAGGAACTAACTGCATCTTACCAAAAATATGCATAGCCTAGCCAGGCTGTGGTGGCAGGTGCCTATCATCTCAGCTACTCAGGAGGCTGAGGCAGGAGAATCAGTTGAACCTGGGAGGCAGAGGTTTCAGTGAGCCAAGATTGTGCCACTGCACTCCAGCCTGGGTGACAAGAGCAAAACTCCGTCTCAAAAAAAAAAAGAGAATAAAAGAAATTATTCTGAAGTCAGGTGTGGTGGCTCATGCCTGTAATCCCAGCACATTGGGATGCTGAGGTGAGTGGATCACTTGAGGCCAGGAGTTCGAGACCAGCCTGGCCAACATGGTGAAACCCTGTCTCTACTTTAGCTGAGCATGGTGGCGTGCACCTGTAGTCCCAGCTACTCAGGAGGCTGAGGCAAGAGAATTGCTTGAACCTGGGAGTTGGAGGTTGTAGTGAGCCGAGATTGCACCACTGCACTCCAGCCTGAGCTACAGAATGAGACTTGGTCTCAAAAAAAAAAAAAAAAAAGAAAAACATAAGAAAAACATTCTTACATTTCTATCCTTTGCATTTCATTAGAATAATGTAAAATTTCTGACAGAGAATGGCTTCTACAGTATTCCCAATGGACTTTAGAGCCTGTAGGAAGAATTCAAGCAGACCTGCTTCAAGAGTCTTGGCTTAGTTTGCCATTGTGCCAGCTAGTGATATTGCTGATGTTTTTCGTGGGTGTTCTTTTAGCAAAACGTGAATGAATGCATGTTTACAGGGATGCTCTGGACTGGAGGATGGTGAAATCCATCATGGTTGTCCCTCTCCCTGAATGTCCTTTTGTAGCCAGGGCATCTTTCCAATATGAATTATTAAGCCTTAACTTACATTTTTGCATAACTTATAACTCTCCATTATATATTTGGTTACATTTCTTAGATGTTTTCAACATTCTTTATTAAAGTTATTTTATCAGCATCCTGCATATTTGATTAAAATGAATTCTTTAATTTCATTACCACAAATTGAACTCAAACTTCAGCCCATGAATAACAAGCTAAAAATAATTCCTCCACTTCCCATTCTTTACAGTGGAAACAAGAAGAATTACTTTAGAGATCATCTGAACACAGTGATTAAGATTTGTATGCAGAATAATTATTTTCTGATGTTTACCTCAATTGAAGGTAGAATTAACATTGTTTCAATACATGCGTCAATTATTCCTGAAGCCTTTGGCTACCTCGGCCCAGAACAAAAGAAAAATGTTGGAAAGGCCAGGAAATGCTACTTAATGTTTTTAACTTCACTTAGGGTGTTGTCAGCAGTCAGCAAAACAGTAACTATTAATGTGGTTCTATAAACTACAAATGTGAAACTAATTCCTAGAATTTAAAAGACTTCTTAGAAGCCCAAGGCAATAACTCCTTTTCTTTCTGATTGGAACAATAAGGTTTATTTGAAGCAGTACAACTGTGGGTGGGATTTGGCTTCTTTCAGGTCACCAGCCCCTTCTTCCTTCTGATTCAAGCTGGATCTACTAAGAACTCCAGGCTGGGGTCAGGAGCCTTGGGCCCTGGTTCTGACTTTGCCAACAGTCAGTTTCATAACCCCAGACAAAGTTCATACTCCCGCTGGGCTAAGATGACTTCATTCCTTAAGTTAGAGTTGAAAAGAATATATATATATATATATTCATATATATATATATTCATATATATATTCATATATATATATTCATATATATATTCATATATATTCATATATATATTCATATATATATTCATATATATATTCATATATATATATTCATATATATATATATATATATATATTTTTTTTTTTTTTTTTTTTTCCAGACAGAGTCTTGCTCTGTCACCCAGGCTGGAGTGCAGTGGCATGATCTTGGCTTACTGCAACCTCCACCCCTGGGTTCAAGCAGTGCTCCCACCGCAGCCTCTTGAGTAGCTGGGATTACAGACGCCCACCATCATGTCCAGCTAATTTTTGTATTTTTAGTAGAGACAGGGTTTCACCATGTTGGCCAGGCTGGTCTTGAACATCTGACCTCAGGTGATCTACCCACCTCGGCCTCCCAAAGTCCTGGGATTATAGGCGTGAGCCACTGCGCCTGGCCAAGAGCAAGGGGATCTTTAATGTCCTTTCCTACCTCTAATTTTTAAAATAATATTCAAGATTGGTATAAATTGTACAAGGTTATTTCAAATATAATGCAATACCACTTCTCAGAGAAGGATTTTCTGTCTTTTAACAGAAAGAAAATCAATTTCTTTTGATTCAAGGCTATGTTTTTTGACTCAAGGATGTATTTTGACGTGGAAGGGTAATGAACTCATATCTCAAGTAATTAAATATGTTATTATTATAATACTTTTATATTGAAATCATCAAACAATTGATCAGAGTTAACCAGCCTTGGTCTCCATTGTTCTTCTTCCTGCCTTCCATGTCTTCATTAAAAGTAAAGGCATCCAGCAACCCAAGCCAGATTCCTGAGAAACCCCTCCCAAACCCCTCTTAATCCCTCATGCCCGTTCTTTCCTGCAGCCCCTTCATTTCATCTTCTCGGTCACTCCCCTGATCTCAGGTCTTCATCCTCTATCATAGCCTAACATGTCTCATGCTTTGTCTCTGTTATCATCAGAGAAATCTTTCATACAGATTTAATCCTGTGACTCCCCAAATTAAAAACCTTTGATGCTCCTTTTTGTTTTTTGATACAGAGTCTCACTCTGTCACCCAGGTGGGAGAGCAGTGGCGCAATCTCGGCTCACTGCAACCTCCGCCTCCTAGGTTCAAGCAACTCTCCTGCCTCAGCCTCCTAAGTAGCTGGGACTACAGGCGTGCACCACCATGCCCAGCTAATTTTTGTATTTTTAGTATGGAGTTTCACCATGTTGGCCAGGCTGGCTTTGAATTCCTGACCTCAAGTGATCTGCCTGCCTTGGCCTCCCAAAGTGCTGGGATTACGGACGTGAGCCACCATGCCCAGCTGATGCTCCTTTTTGTAGAAGGAAGTATTTGCACCATACAACGTTCTCACCCCCTCTGGCTGTAGCTTCCCCTTTCCTTTCCACTCTGTGGTCCAGCGGTGCCAGCCTCCTTTCCACTTTCCAGGTAGCCGTGCTTCTCCAGCCTCTGGGCTTGACATGCAGATGCCCAACCTCACAGACTTTTCTCCTCAGTCCCACTTAGTAACCAAAGCCTTAATTTTTCAGATCCAGGTCCTGTGTCCTTTTCTCTTTGAATCATTTCTCAACTCCCCTTCTTACTTTTCTCTGTTCTCTTAGCATTTTGGCCCACTCCTCTGGCCTAGCTCTTCTCCATGCATTGTCATCTGGTAGCCTGCACTGGACTGGACTGTTAATGTCCCATGGCAGGATGGTGGCTTTATGCCCTTTTTAATCACATGAGCTCACATGGTGCCAGGTGTCCAAGTAGAAGAGATTCAATCTGAAGGGTCTGAAGCTGGGCAGTGACAAAATCAGAGTTGTTTTAATATTAGGTTGTAGCAATAATGGCAAAAACCACAATTACTTTTGCACCAACCTAATATCTCAAACTGGGAGGAGAGAGATATGGATGGGAGAAGGCCTCCAATCCATATGGACCTCTCTGCTTGAGCCCGAGAGGTCAAGGCTGCAGTGAGCTAGGATTGCGCCACTGCACTCCAGCCTTGGTGACAGAGCCAGACCCTGTCTAAAAAAAAAAAAAGAAAAAAAAAGTGACATTATTTTCATTTGACTCAAATATCTGCAGGAAGATGGAAGACCTTACTGTTTTCTTTTCTGATGATTGGCCTCATATACCTTAGTAATTGTGGTTCAGAATTTATTTCAGTCAGTTTGGAATCATCATGTAGCAAACTCTTTTTTAACATCCTATTCCTATTTTTGTGCAGATATGAAGCTGAATACCCACAGTTACTTCCCTGCCTGAGAAAATACATCACTTATAGTGTTGTATGATATGAGTATCAATTTGTTATTCATTCATTCATTCTGTTGGGAATGGGGAAAAGCCTTTTTCTTGTACCAGCTTATGTTCAATGGTCAGGGGCCTGCAAATTAACTGACAAAAGACAAGTTAACAGGAGAGCAGACAAACTTTATTCTTTTGTTTTGTTTTGTTTTTGAAACAGAATCTCCCTCTGTCCCCCAGGCTGGAGTGCAGTGGTGTGATCTTGGCTCATTGCAGCCTCTATCTCTTGGGCTCAAGCGATCCTCCCACCTCAGCCTTCTGAGTAGCTGGGACTAAGGTGTGCACCACCATGCCTGACTAATTTTTGTACTTTTTATAGAGACAGGGTTTCACCATGTTGCCTAAGCTGCTGCCTTGGCCTCCCAAAATGCAGAGATTACAGATGTGAGCCACCATGCCTAGCCAAAATTTATTCATGTAGTCAATGATAAGTCAGTGAAAGAGACTTACACGAAGAATTGGCTCCCTAAACAGCTAGAGTTGAGTGTTTATATATCATCTTAGTAAGAAAGAGGGTTAAGACTTTAAGAAAGTGTATGGTGGGAGACTAATGAGAAACAAGTGTGAGGAACAGAAAGTTTTGATAAGGTTTTGTTTATGCAACATCTCCTCTAGGTGCAAGTGGTCTATCTCCTCTTTGGTCATTAACCTCCTGGAGAGGAAATAAATGGCAGATGTATTTTAGGAGGCATTGATTATGTCCGCAAAAGAAGTTTAGATAAGGTTTTTTTCTGCTGCTGCTGTTTTTCTGATGTTTTCAGCCTAAAATCATCTTCATCCACATCAGTGGGTCCAAGTGGATCTCACTAATGCACTCACATATTTTTTGGACAGCTATTGAATGGTAGGCACCATTCCATGTGCTGGAGAGATGGCAGAGAACAAAATGGAGAGAAATTCCTGCTATCACTGAGAGCTTACATGCTCTCATCTAAGTCTTAATCAGGCCCAACTCTGCTTAGCTTCCGAGATCAGAAGAGATTGGACGCATTCAGGGTGGTATGGCTGTAGACTCAGGTTACTTTCTAATGAGAGACGGACAATAAACACAAATAAGTAAAATACCATCTATAGTATGTTAGATGGTGATCAGGGTTAAGGAGAATAATAAACCAGGGAAGGGTTTAGGAAGTTACAGTGTAGCAGGGACGTGCAATTTTAGACAGGAAGGCCTGGGAAGCTCATTAAGAAGGTAAGATTTAGGCCGGGTGTGGTGGCTCATGCCTGTAATCCCAGCACTTTGGGAGGCCGAGGCAGTTGGATCGTTTGAGGTCGGGAGTTCGAGACCAACCTGGCTAAAATGGCGAAACCCCATCTCTACTGAAAATACAAAAATTAGCCGGGCATGGTGGCAAGCGCCTGTAATCCCAGCTACTCGGGAGGCTAAAGCAGGAGAATCGCTTGAACCTAGGCACTCCAGCCTGGGCGACAGAGTGAGACTCTAAATAAATAAATAAATAAATAAATAAATAAATAAATAAATAAAAGAAGGTGAGATGTGGCCGGGCGCCGTGGCTCACACCTGTAATCTCAGCACTTTGGGAGACCAAGGCGGGTGGATCATGAGGTCAGGAGATTGAGACCATCCTGGCTAACGAGGTGAAAGCCCATCTCTACTAAAAATACAAAAAATTAGCCGGGTGTGGTGGCGGGCACCTGTAGTCCCAGCTACTCGGGAGGCTGAGGCAGGAGAATGGCGTGAACCTGGGAGGCGGAGCTTGCAGTGAGCTGAGATTGTGCCACTGCACTCCAGCCTGGGCGACAGAGTGTGACTCCTTCTCAAAAAAAAAGGTGAGATGTGAGTAAAGATCTAAGGGAGGAGAGATCCATCACACTAGATATTTGTACCTGCAGTGTTTTTGGCATTCTATTAATGTTATTAGTAGTTATTAATGTTTTGGTATTTACATATTAAGAAGGCCATACAGACTGAACATTAACAGAGCTGCCATTTGGGTCTTCGAGGTGATTACTCACCTAACGTGGTTAAGCCCCCGCCGAAAGTGCATGGCTTTTTCTAAGGTGGTGGTTTCCTTCGAGAGTGCAAGGACTCAGTGAGTCACCACTTCGTTGTTTGGCCTTGTCAATGTTGCCTTCCTACACTGATTCTCTTCCCGCTACCAGTTTAGATTGTTCTGGGCAGACAGCAATAAAGAGATGATTCTAGAAAAATTCTCATGATTGCCTCAGAATGAAATTCTTGTTTCCCTTAGCAACAACCTGATTTGCTAACCTATTACCATAGAAATAGAATGCAAAATATATAAGCAATGTAATGTTACCTTTTATTTTTTAAAACCCTCTCTTCTACTATTCCTGGACATTACATAGATGATTCTCTGTCCTTCTAGGCTGAACCAGTCTCTTGTTTCTTTTCAGCTTTCTTTCAAAACTGCCATTTCAATTTCTATCTTTATCTCGTAAGAATAGAAAGGGGAGATAGAAAAACAAAGCAGCAATTACCCACAGAGATGGTTTTACTTAAATAACACTGCTCTTTTTACAATTCCTTTTCATTTTACTATCACCATTTTGCTTAACAGGAGTCAGCTTCTATATCTAATCTTCTATATCTAATACATAATCTTTTAAATCTGTATCTAATACATAATCTTTTAAAAAAATAGTCTCTGATACCTTAGATTCCTAGGGGAAATGAAAACTTTAGCAGCCTCATCAAGGTTTATGTATTCTTCACTCTTCTATATAAGCATACCTGTTGTAGAGCTGGACCTGGTGGTGTGCACCTGAGTCCCAGCTATTTGGGAGGATCACTTGAGCCCAGGACTTTGAGTCCAGCCTGGGTAACATAGCAAGACTCCATCTCTTTAAAAAAAAACAACTGCTGAGTATGATGGCTCCCACCTGTACTCCCAGTGGTTGGGAGGCCGAGGCAGGAGGATCAGTTGAGGCCAGGAGTTCAAGGCCAGCCTGGGCAACATAGCAAGACCCCATCTCTACAAAAAATAGAAAAAATTAGCTGGACATAGTGCTGTACACCTGAAGTCCTAGCTGTTGAGGAGGCTGAAGTGGGAGGATTGCTTGAACCTAGGAGTTCAAGGCTGCAATGAGCTATGATGGCACCACTGCACTCCGGCCTAGGCGACAGAGCAAAACACTCTTTAAAAAAAAAAAAAGATTTAAATATATCTATTCGAAAAATGCTTTCACCCAAGAATAAACCAATAATGACTCTAAATGTTTTGTTTTGGGATCTAGTTCTTTTCTAAAAAAGTTCTCATCACATTTTTCTATAACTTGATTAATTAATTAAGCAAATAATTACTGAGCATCTACTACAAGCTACATGCTAAAACTGGGGATAGAGTAATTAAGGATGAAGTCCCAAGTCTCGAAGAGCTCAAGTGTCCAGACGAGGATGACAGAGGCAGCTGTAAGATCTTGAAGGGCATTGTCTTGGTCCATCCAGGCCACTATAACAAAATGCCTTAGACTGGGTAATTTATACCCAATAGAAATGCTTTGCTCACAGTTCCAGAGGCTGAGAAATCCAAGATCAAGGCACCAGCAGATTCAGTGTCTGGTGAGGGCCTACTTCCTCTAGATGGTACCTTCTGTGGGTGCTCACATGGCTGAAGGCTCAACCAGGCTCCTTTAAGCCTCTTTCATAAGGGGACTAATCCCATTCATGAGAGCTCTAGCCTCATGACCTAATCACCTTCTAAAGGGCCTAACTCTTAATACATTGTGATTCGGTTTCAACATACAGATTTTGAGGGCGCTGAAGAGGGGGATACGCAAACATTCAGACCATAGCAGGCATTTATGCTGTGCTAAGGAGTTTGGATTTCATCCGGAAAGTAACAAGCTGCCAATAAAATAGATGCAGTGGCACTGACATGGAAAGTTCATGTGGAACTTTGGACTTTGGAAAGTTCACTGTCAATTTAGTGGAGAATAAATTGGGGAATGGAGCAACAAGAGAGGAGAAAAGCCTCTGGACTTTTTTTTGCAGAGAAGTGCTTTTCTTCTGTGCTACTTCTACAGAGATTCTGAGGCAACTCCGGTGAGAATAAGGAGGTAAAATGAATTTGTGAGATTTTAAGAAGAAAAATCTGAGAACAGTTGGCAATAAATTTGAAATACATAGTAAGAGAAGGAAAAAAACAAAATTCTAAGAGGACAGTGGCTACTAGATGTCTGCTAAAAAAAAGCAAATGGATGTTCAATGGATATTAACAATATACTGTAATATCTTTATAACACTGGTATTTGGAAACAACTAATAATCACCCTGTAAGCTCTTATTCTATGATAGGGTTTCCCTAATGCATAGGTAGTGGAAAGGATACAAAATCTGGAATCTCACAAGCTGGTTTCAAACCACAACTCTGATATATTTTCACTGGAAAAAAAAATTTCTTATCATTTGTAAATTGAAAGTAATCAGAAACCTATTACACATGCTTATGATGATAGTCAAGTGAGGTGGGTTATTGAAAGTTGTTTTTTTTTTTTCCTTTAAGATTATAAAGCATTGTAGTGTAAAATGGTGGTGGTACTAGATGGAGTGTATAGGTTTCTAATCCTTTGAGAGGGCACATTGGGAAAGTTGAGCTTCTTTACCTGCTGCTGGCTAGGTCCCACTGGTGGAATTCCAGCATGGCAGGCACAGCATTGCAGAAGTCTAGACCACAGGAATTGGGTGTGGAGACTTGGGCTCCTTCAGGTGGCATTGTTTGGATTATGCTTCCTGCCTCCTCGCAGGAGCCCAGTTTTAACTCTGAGTTATGGCATGTTGCTAAATGATCCCTGCTGCCTGTTCCTTCCCTCTGACCACCTATCACCTGGTCACTCTGATGATCTACCCTGGACCAAGACAGTCTCCAGCTTTACGTTAGGCAGCCAGAACAGGGCTATTCTCTAATGTGCCACTGGATACTTGGCAATGGGTAAGTAGTCATCTCCCTTCCAGAGCTTGGCCTCTGTCCTGAGCCAGAGAAGGATTCATGCTAAGGAGGCCAGTGCTCACTCCAGCCCTAGCATTGTATTAGGCATAATTTTCCCCAGAAGACACCACCTGACTGCCTTCTATAAGGGCCTGGAAACCTGTTGGAAACAAATAACCTGGAGCCGGTAGGGACATGCTCCACCCCAGCCCCATCCTCTCGAGTCATGCGTGTGTACCCAAGAGTTTGCAGAGTGATCTGATGAGCTACCTTTGTAGGTAATTTGCCCTTTTATGATCTTTTTGTCTTTCATATTTTGTAGTTTCCCTATGTCATATATCAGTGAGTTTGTTTTTATTTTTCCTATTTAGGGCTGAATTTCTGGAAGTTGTATTCAATTCTCTTTCAAGTCTGGCCTTTTTTAGAATATCTTATCCTCTCATTTTTAAATATTTTATATCTTTATGTTAAATGTACATATTTTATAACTATATTCTGTCATTTCTGACTTAATGAAGTCTTGAGGATTGAGATTTGTCATATATGTTTTCACTGATGTTGAATTGTTTCCTTACATAGTTTATATTTTTTGGATTGTGAGTTCAACTTTAGTGGTGCATTATCAGTAAGAATTCTGCATAGCAAACTTCAAGGGGTCTGCCATTAAAATGTTTTTGCTTTGTTTCTGCCAGGCACTCCAGGGATATCCCAGGCTCAAGAGCAATTATGAGTATTATAATAAGTGTTAATTTGAAGTTCAAACAGCACCAGGATCAGCTGTGGTTGAAAGTGTTTAGAGAAGACCTATTTTTGCTCCTCCAGAGCTCAGTCTTGAGACAAACCAGCCTTCTTTTTGTTTCACAGTGTAGTGGGCTGACTTTTCTAATCTACCCTTTCACCAAGGGCCTGGTTTTGTGTGTTTCTGCTCTTTGCCTGGCGTAGGCACTAGACCATACTTCCTATCCCCTCCTGGGCATTAAGACCCAAGCCCCACATGAGAGGTCAGCAAACTATAGCCCCAGGATCAAATCCAGCTCACTGTTAATCTTGGTAAATAAAGCCTTATTGGAACATAAGCATGCCCATTTGTTTATATATCAGCTGGGCTGCTTTCACATCACAATGGCAGAATTGAGTAGTTGCTACAAAGACTAGATGGCCCTCAAAGCTAAAACATTCACTATCTGACCTTTTACCAAAAAAAAAAGCAGACAAACTCCCACCCTAGATTAATGAAACTGAAAATCTTGCCTTCATCCCCACCCTTTGGGCTGCAGGAGTTCTTGTGATTACCTGCTAGTATTCCTTTCCTCTTCATTTCTAGCTTCTGCAGTCACCTTTACTCTTTAGTAAGCCCAGCTAGACATTTAAAAGTATGTCTGTTTTATTTTACCTATGTGTTTTTAGCAGGAAGGTTCTCAGGTATCTGGTCTACCATCTTGCCAAATCCAGAGCCTCTCTTCTACTGTCTTGGTAGCAACATGTTATTCTTTTTCTGTTTCCTTGACTTGACCATTAAACTTATTCATGTTAAATTTTTATTTTCTAATGGATTTTTTTAAGATCATGAAATTTTTCATCTACCTAACTCCATATCTATGGAATTTGATAAATAATGTTTTTCTTCTCATTTAAAAAATTATTGTGTAATTCCCATGGTCATTTCCTTTTTAACCCATTGGTTATTTTAAAGGAAAGTAAAATATACTTTTGGCTGTCTTATTTTTAGTATTCTGTGCTCAGAGATCATGGTCTTTATGATATCAGTTCTTTGGAATTTGTTGAAATTTTTCTTTGTTGTCTAATATGTGATCAGTTATAATATATTTTTCATGTATGCATGAAAGGAATCTGTATCTGGGTACAGAGCTCTCTCTGTAGATGTTGTATCAAACTTGTTCATTGTGCCATTAGATTCTCTATTTTAAAATCTGTGTGCCAGATATATTCCTTTCTAAAAGAGTTCTGTTAAAATCTATTGTGGTTGATATTTGTGTATTTTTCTTTGAAATTTTATCAACTCTGCTTTATATATTTCAAGGCTATGTTGTTAAAGAGCATAAAAACTCATGATCATTGCCCTCTTCATAGATTACTCATCAGTATTAACGTTAAGTTTGTTGACTTATACATGTTATAAATCATTTTTTTTTCTTTGAGATGGAGTCTTGCTCTGTTGCCCAGGCTGGAGTGCAGTGTCGCCATCTCAGCTCACTGCAACCTCCGTCTCCCAGGTTCAACCAATTCTCCTGCCTCAGCCTCTTGAGTAATTGGGATTACAGGCGTGCACCACCACACCCAGCTAATTTTTGTATTTTCAGTAGAGACGGGGTTTTGCCATGTTGGCTAGGCTGGTCTCAAACTCCTGACCTCAGGTGATGCACCTGCCTCAGCCTTCCAAAGTGCTAGAATTACAGGCATGAGCCACCACACCTGGCCAGAAATAATTTTTTTTAATGGCCAACTCAGACCCTGCTGTGAGGTGAATCTAACTATGGACTGCCAGTTTTAAACTCCAGCAAAATGTAGACTATATGAAAAGCTTGTTCTAATGTTCTCTCCCAGGGGTCTATAGTTTTATGCTGGGTTTCTACAGGGACATGCCTTGATCATGTGATGGCCCTAAATCATTTAGTTCCAGTCCAACACAAAGGATGTGGCTTTGGGGTGATGCCTCCAGATCTGAGGAGGTCTCTACTGAATCCTTTCTGTAGGTCCGGTTTTCCATATTTGGCTGACATACTTGACAGTTTGGAGTTTAGAACTATAGATATTTCCTTTCTACATCAGAGATCAAAATTTTCCTCTATTTTTCACTTAAAAAAATGTTTTTGGGTCTTGGGGAAACGGTGGGGAGTGGTGAAGTAAAATAATCCTGACTTTATCATTGGCACCTGGTAAGATGTCAACATTTTCTTCTTACCCAAAGCCTTTCGGTGGTTTTATTCTCCTGGCAGTGTGAAATGCTTTAACAGCATCAAAAGCTGAATAACAAAAGGAAGATTTATTAGATGTGATAGACATTGATAGATGTTGATGCTAGTTATACACTGTTTCACTGATCTCCAGAATCAATGAAAAACAGAACTGAGTGGGTAAAAGAATCCACATGGCTTTTGGAGAAGCAATTCTATGAAGTTAACTATGTAATCCCCACTGTATTTGTAACAGTTGTGAAAACATAAACACAGTATCTGCTTTATGTTGGGAGCATTTATTTGTTCATCCTTGAAGCTGCTTCTTAGAACTTCAGCCTGTTAATGCCATCTGATAAGATAAGGAATAATGCTCTTGGAAAAAAATTTGATGTTTGAAATGTAGAATGAACTAATGTTTCGATCTTTTCTCCCCGTTTTTCCTTTTGTAGTATGACTATGAATATGATGAAAATGGTGACAGAGTCGTTTTAGGAAAAGGCACTTACGGGATAGTCTACGCAGGTCGGGACTTGAGCAACCAAGTCAGAATTGCTATTAAGGAAATCCCAGAGAGAGACAGCAGGTACAGTAATTGTAGCTACTAAAAGCTGTTCTGTAGTACTTTGGGTTGTTGACAGTATTTTAGAAAATACTTGATGATATTCTAATGAATGAAACTGTAAAAACTTCACTGTGTGAATTAGCTCCTTCTGAGGTTTCGCTGCTGCATCATTCAGTGTTTGAAGTGCCAGACTGGTGGGGAAGAACGGGGCTTTCAAAGACTAGAAAAGAGAATGGCCCTGTGTGTGTTGGGCTCAGGTTGTCTTGGATAAAGGTGGATGTATTATGTGAATAGATGAGGAATAAGCACTATCAGAAATCGTTTAGGTTGGAACCAGTTCTAGGTTCCAGTCGGGCATGTGAGGAGCTTGGAAGTTGTCTTTCCATCTTAACAAGTAGAAAGCTGAACAGACTGAAATCAGTGGCTCTTCTTGGATTCGTCAGTGAAGTTGCAAGGGAGGCAGCTGCCCCTGAAATTGGAGAGACTGGAAAACTGAGAGACTCATAACTTACTGAGCAGAAATCCATGATCTGCTCACCTCTGTGGGAACCAGTGCTGGGGTAGGAAAACTGAACTGTAACTGACAAATCTCTAGAGGCCCACTGTGAAGTCTGAGTTAAAAACTCCAGCGGGACCCAGTCACTGGGGGCTGGGGGTGAGGGTCACACTTTCATGAGTTTTGGAGCTTTACCAGGTCCTCACAGAGACTTGAAATGAGAGAAATCCCATTGTGCTTCTGGCAGCAAGAAAGGAAAAGTCACTATTTCTTTTTTTTTTTTTTTTTTTGAGACTGAGTCTTGCTCTGTCACCCAGGCTGGAGTTCAGTGGCACGATCTCGGCTCACTGCAAGCTCCACCTCCTGGATCCATGCCAGTCTCCTGCCTCGGCCTCCCGAGTAGCTGGGACTACAGGTGCCTACCACCACGCCTGGCTAATTTTTTGTATTTTTAATAGAGACGGGGTTTCACCATGTTAACCAGGACGGTCTCGATCTCCTGACCTCATGATCCGCCCGCCTCGGCCTCCCAAGGTGCTGGGATTACAGGCGTGAGCCACCATGCCCGGCAAAGTCACCATTTTTAAATACGCTGAGCATTCTGTTCTTAACAAGGTCTGTCCACAAGAGACTCTATTTTACCGGAGCCTAACCAAACTAGGGGAAGTGGAGTACCAAATTTAGCCCACCTCTAGCTGTCCTGTCTCACCTAAGGGGGCTAAAGCTAAGGAGCACTTGTAAAATTCACAGCACAGGTGCACTGGCTCACTAAAAGACTGAGACCTAATCACAGACCTGTCGAACTCTTCCCCTCCCTGACTGCTTCCCACCACATCACTAAAGGCCTATTTACTGCAGCACTTTCACCTAGGATATCATGTCCACCTTTCTATAGAAAACTATAAGGCATACTGAAAGAAAAAAACACAGTTTAAGCAACATAGCAAGTGTCAGAACCTGAGCCAGATATGGCGGGGATATTAGAGTTATCAGATTGTGAATCGTATTCACATGCTTAGGGCTCTCATGGAAAAGTAGAGATTGTGCAGGAGCAGATGGTAATGTAAGCTCAGAGATGGAAATCCTAGGAATAATTTTTTAAAATGCTGGAGATCAAAAACAGTAATAGAAGTGAAGAATGGCTTTGATGGCTTATTAGTAGACTGGACACAGTTAAAGAATCTCTGAGTTTGGGAATATATCAGTAGAAACTTTCAAAATTAAAAAAGCAAAGAGAAAAAAGACTGAAAAAAAACTGGGACAATATCCAAGAACTGTGTGACAACTACAAAATGTATAATATATACATTTTTGCCATCAAAAGTAATTAATGGCAAAAACCGCAATTACTTTTGCACCAACCTATGCTTGAAGAAATGAGTTGAATCTCACATAGTGAGGCCTTGTGAAAGGTGGAATCTTTTTTAGGAACAAAAATGTTCAGGAAACTGAAGCGCTCTGGTGATAGGATTATCTGTTGCTCACTGCTCTTGTGCTCTGCCTTATGGTTTATTTCTCTAACTAATAATTCTGTCTTCTCTCAACCTCATGATTTCTGCTGCCTTAGGGCTTCCCTTACATCTCTCTGTAAGGCAGTGCTCCTGTAATTAGTGCAACGCAGTTGTAGTGTATGATACACAGTTGTGTGTGTTGTGTATTCAAAGTCTGAAAGAGAGAGGATTGGATTATTTAATAGATGGTTATTATTATCCATATTTGGCCAGGCTTTAATGCTGGGCTACATCATGGGCTGACTCTGGCTGCCCTTGAGTCCACGTTCTGTGGCCGTGGTCATAGGCCACATGACCAGCCTTCCTTAGGAAGGACCCACCCCTGAGCTCCCCAGGTTACCTGTCTACCCCACATCTCCAGTTATAGATCTCAAAGGCATCTCAAGGTTAACAGGACCAAAACTGAACCTGGATTTTTTTCCTTTTTTAACTTTTATTTTAGAACCAGGGGGTACATGCGCAGGTTTGTTACAAAAGAATATTGTGTGTTGCTTAGGTTTGGAGTACAAAGGAATCCATCAAATATACCTAGGTAGTGAGTATATAACCCAATAGCAAACCCAGATTTTATTTTTATTTCCTTATTTCTTTAAGTCAGAGACTTACTCTGTCATTCAGGCTGGAGTGCAGTGGCCCCATCTCAGCTCATTGCAACCTCCACCTCCCGAGTTCAAGGAATGCTCATGCTTCAGCCTCCTGAGTAGCTGGGATTACAGGCCTGCGTCATCATGCCCGCCTAATTTTTGTGTTTTTAGTAGAGACAGAGTTTCACCATGTTGGCCAGGCTGGTCTCGAGCTCCTGCCCTCAAGTGATCTGCCCACCTCAGCCTCCCAAAGTGCTGGGATTATAGGCGTGAGCCACCACGCCAGGCCGTGAACCCAATTTTTATTCCCAAATATACTCTCCCTAAAGTACTCCTTGTGTCATCAGTTACTGTCTCCCCATGTATCCAGCTGCTCAGGCTAACCTCCAGGATTCATTTGATTCCTCTCTTTCTCTTGCACTCCACATCTACTCCATCAGTAAGTTGTACTGTTTGTTGTATCAGCCTCTGCAATATATTCTGAATCTCTCTACTCTTTCTGATCACCACAGCTGCACCTCTAATCTAAGCCTTCAGGCCTGTCGCTGGGACTCCCTTCTAGTCTCTGCAATCACCTCCTAATTGGTCTCTGCTTTCACTCTTTCCTCCACTCCTAGTCCATCCTTCTTTGAGGAGTCACAGAGGTCTTTCTGAAGTTAAAATCAAATCATGTAGTGAAAATGATGTGTCAGTGAAGGTCCATCAGTTGTAACAAATGGACTACTCTGGTGGGGAATGTTGATAATGGGGGAGGTTGTGCATGTGTGGGAACCAGGAGTGTGTGGGAAATCTCTGTACCTCCCTCTCAATTTTTCTGTGAACTTACGAACTGCTCTAAATAATAACATCTATTTTTAAAAATCACATCATGTCACTACTGCCTAAAACCCTTCAGTGGATTCTTACTGCAACCAGCATGAAACCCAGAACCCTCACTTTGAATCACAAGGCCATAGGTGATCTGCTTCCTCTGTGGCCTCACTTCCACTCCAGCCACACTGGTGTCTCTCTATCGGGCATACCAAGATCAACCCAGACCTTGGCAGGATTGCCTCATTTTCATCACTTAAGCTTTAATTCAAATGTCAAGCCCTCAGAGAGGTCTTCTCTGACTGTCCCAAACTGAAAAAGACACCCCCTCCCATGCAAGCACTGTGTCCGGTCCCAGCTCTTTATCCTTAGTGCATGACTTTCACACTGCCTCCAGGTTCCATATGTCAGTCCAGAAGGAAAAGGAAAACAGAGCTTCCCAGAACTGCCCAGTATACTTTCTCCTCTGTTGCACTCGCCCAAAATGCCTACCCCTACCTACAAGGAACTAGGAACTCTGGCTGTTTAGCCAGCCATTTGTTTCTCCAAACAAAATCATAGAAAGAGGGAAGAATAGATACTAGGTAAGCAAACAGCTGTTGCTGCCTGCAGCATGTGTAGTTTCATTCAATTTCATATTTGTTTGGTGTTGTTCCAAAGTTTCCTCTTAGTTAATTCATGAGACATGATTATGGATTCTTATGAAACAGTAATAGAAATTACTCATTAAATACCTAGGTAATATATATAAAGTTGTCATCTTAAAATTTTTCTTTCAGTCCTATGCGTTCTTAAGGAGCATATGTATAGGTAGTGTAGACTTTGAAACAATATGAAATTTAACGAGGTCATCACTATCAAATTGCTGCAGCCAAATTCACTAACCTTTAGCCACAGCTCCTCTCTTCTCTCCTCCTGATGGATTTAGGTGAACACTTGGAAGAAACTCACTTTTAAAATCACCCTGTAGTTTAAGTTTATTCAAATGCTACTATACACACACAAAGCACACCAACACCAACAAGATGTTTCAGCTCCTGTTCTGTAACAATGCAGTTGGTATATGTGATTTGCACATGACAAGCCCTTAGCTTGAACAGCTGGTGCAGGGCATCTTCTTATTGACAATATAAAGAGATCACAGACAACTCTATTATTGTGAAGATACAGCAAACAAAGTTGTTTCTATCCATGTAACCTGGAGGGGTGTGGACGTTTTGTTGAAAAAGATAGCAGTTACAGTTACAAAGCATAATTACAAAAGTAGTGTGATGTGAATAATGCATGATACAACCTGGGTGTACACTAAACTACCATCTGTAAAGAAGGATCAGAGCAATGGAAACAATTTCTCCTCTGTTTCCTTCATGTTCTAAAACCACTTTGTTAGAGAATCAAAGTGGTTGTAAGAGAGAAGAGGTAGATTTAGTATGCTCTCATCATCCACCCCCAACTAGTTGTTAATCTCAGGTTGGCTTTCTCTTCTGATATTCTACATATCCTGAACTGGTTATTTTTATTTTATTTTATTTTTGAGATGGAGTTTCATTCTCACCCAGGCTGGAGTGCAGTGGCGCGATCTCGGCTCACTGCAACCTCCGCCTCCTGGGTTCAAGTGATTCTCCTGCCTCAGCCTCCCAAGTAGCTGGGATTACAGGCACCTGCCACTACGCCCAGCTAATTTTTATATTTTTAGTAGAGATGGGGTTTCACCATGTGGCCAGGCTGGTCTTGAACTCCTGACCTCAAGTGATCTGCCCACCTTGGCCTCCCAAAGTGCTGGGATTACAGGAGTGAACCACTGCACCGGCTGTGGACTGGTTATTTCTATGTCATTTTTCACCCAGCTGTATATGAGAGACAACAGGGGAGCTTTTAAAAATACTGATGCTCAAGCTCTGCTTCCAAAAATCCTGGAGTGGTCCTGGACAATTAGAAGCCCTCTAGGAGATGTAAATATCCAGTCAAGGTTGGCAACCACTGGTCTAGATGGTTAGCAGTAGGGATTTGACTCAGAGGGGATGTCTGGAGATACCTGTGGATTAATAGTTTTGTCAAAACCAAAATATGTAAGTATCTCTGATTATCTAGGCCATTTCTTCTTTCCCTTGTTACAGGTAATTGAGAAGAAATATGATTTTCTTATAATTCTCATAGATAAGAATAATTTGTTGATGTGAACAAATTATAATTCCATCCTTGTTTAATGCTTGGCACTTACACTTAGTGAAAATGCTGGGTGTTTGTAATATTTTTTATATTGGAGAAGAGTACTTGTCCTTAGCTAGGTTGGATTCTGACTATTATTGCAAATTTTGAGCTATCTCCTTAGTTTAAGTAATGAGGTAAGGATATTGCTTCTCCAGGGTCTTAAGTTTAAGCATTGATGTTTTGATTTTCAGTAGAGAATCAGGAGGTGGGAGTCTTTTGATTAATAATTAACTGAGGGCCCCGTATGGTGGTGCATGCCTGTAATCTCAGCACTTTGGGAGGCTGAGGCTGGCGGATCACTTGAGCTCAGGAGTTTGAGACTAGCCTGGACAACATGGTAAAACAAAAAATACAAAAATTAGCTGGGCATGGTGGTGCATGCCTGTAGTCACAGCTACTCGGGAGGCTGAAATGGGAGCATTGCTTGAGCCTGGGAGGCTGAGGGTGCAGTGAGCTGTAATCGTGCCACTGCATTCCAGCCTGGGTGACAGAGAGAGACCCTGTCTCAAATCATCATCATCACCATCATCATCATCATCGAGTTACTTGATTGTTTCAGATTTTTCTTTATCTCTTAACTCTGTAGAATACAGAGGCACAGTATTTGCCACTAATCCATATCAAGAACAGTTATAAGCCAGGTTTGTTGGCTCACAGCTGTAATCCCAGCCCTTTGGGAGGCTGAGGTGGGGAGAGGTGATCTGTGGTCAGGAGTTCGAGACTAGCCTGGCCAACATGGTGAAACTCCATCTCTACTAAAAATGCAAAAATTAGCCAGGCATGGTGGCAGGCGCCTGTAATCCCAGCTACTTGGGAGGCTGAGGCAGGAGAATCACTTGAACTCGGGAGGCAGAGGTTTCAGTGAGCTGAGATCACGCCATTGCACCCCAGCCTGGGCGACAAGAGTGAAACTCCATCTCAAAAAAAAAAAAAAAAAAGAGGAGCAGGTATGAACCAACATCAAAGTGTTTTAACCCTCATGGAAGAAGCAACTTGTAAATACCCTTATAGTTGAGAGTCATTACCTAAGTATCTTATTGGTAACACTGTATATTGATATTTCTGGTGTTATCTCACTCAAGCAATTATCAAAATGTTGTTGCTATTTCTAACTGGTATACTATTAAAGTGCTCATTTTAATACGTGCCCTTCATAGTTCCTAAAGCAATTTTAAAGAAAAAAAGAATAATCGATCTAAAATACAAGTCTTTTGTTATTGTTATTGCTGTTGGCTGCTTTCTGGAAATATTACACAGATAATAAAAATTAATTTAAATTAAATGAATTTAAATGTTTATAAACTAATTGCTTTAGCTAAAGCACTTACTCTAAAAAGCTTATTGAAAATAGCATTATTCAGCATTAACCAATGGATTTGTCAGTGTAAGATCTAAGGGTTTCCTACATGTAGGACTGAAGCAAGTGTGAGACACCAGGTTTGCACTAATGTGAATTATTAGTGTATTTCACACCTGTAGCCTCCATTAGAGAAGAGATATATATATTCAATTTAGATTATATATAGATCTATATCTCGAGGAATTGCTTTGAGTCTGTATTTATTGTTGCTGACACCCTACAATATTTAGCTTCTTAAGTAAAATTTGAGGCTACTGATTTGGACTGAGCTCCTGCACTAGGCTCCAATAGACCAGCCTGTGGAACCATGCTAGGGTTCCACATCACCAAACCAAAACTAAGCAGTTTACTTGTAAGATCTGACCTTCTGAAAAATCAGGAGAGAGATGATAGCCAAATTCTCCAACAGGCCAGTTTTCAAAAAACAAAAACAAAACAGAGTCACAGGGACTGATCAAAAGGCACCCAGCGAACCTGAGCTGGCATGAAAAGAAGTCCCCTCTGCTTTAACCCCTGCAAGGGAAGTAACCTGAACTAACCTAACGTTAACCACTTGGTTTTTGCTCTGTGTTGTTTTTCTTCCTGCTCAAGCTACCTTAGGAAAGAAAACCCACTGTTTTGCCATGCCCAGTGGACCTCCTATTTTGATTGGATACTGCCTGGCTCATGAATCATGAATAAAAGCCAATTTGATTTTTAAAACTCAATTTGCTGAAATTATGTTCTTTGGCAAGCTGTACAATAATTACATTAGGGCTACATTAAATTCAGGGTGGTTAAGAGTCTATAAAGCTTTACAGTACTTCCAATAATCATCAAAAGTGTTGTTCTGCTCCAGAAATATAAAATAACTTTTATAATTTGAATCAGCAACATATATCAAGGACATAATTTTGAAGTCACACTTTCAATGTGGAGGCTTCATGAGGATTAGGTAAAAATCATGATATAATAGAATTAGTGGATACAGTAAGGTGGAGATTTTGATGCAAGGGGCTCAAAGAGATTTGACATATGAGTGGTTTTGTGTTTGCTATTGAAGAATTGGCGGGCCTTTCAGGAAGTTCTGGAATGTACATTATGCAAGTTTTGTCTTCCTGGGCAAGAGTCTCCTGATTAATAGTAAATTGTAATAGTAAAGTTTTGTAGTCAATAATAAAGTTGTGTTGATGAGGCCAGTGGAATAGAAAGTCATGTTAATATGTTAATATGGAGAGTAAACTGTGGACGATTTCCGTTCTCCTGGGTTTGAATCTTAGCTCTGTCACTTAATAGCTTTGGGATCTTGAGCAAGTCAGTCATCCTCTCTGTGAATCAGTTTCCTCGTCTGTAAAATGGGCATACCAATACTACCTTCTCATGGAAATGAATTAATGTATACAACTGGCTTAGTACCTGACACATTTCCCCTTAGTTCCTACCAAACCTTCCACCTCATAGAATTTACCTTAGGAGAAATAAAGGCCTTAAATGGTTGTTTTGGTTTTACATATGGACATATATTTGGCTGACGTTTTCCATTTGTATTGTTTAAATTTATACAGTAAAGTCTGGCTGCATAATTAACTCATTGACAATTGCATGTCTTTTAGATACTCTCAGCCCCTGCATGAAGAAATAGCATTGCATAAACACCTGAAGCACAAAAATATTGTCCAGTATCTGGGCTCTTTCAGTGAGAATGGTTTCATTAAAATCTTCATGGAGCAGGTCCCTGGAGGTAAGAGATATTTCTTTCTTTAAAAAGTGTGAATGTTTAGAGCCTCGAAGGGGAGTAAAATTGAATGGGATTTACTAGAGTCCAGGTCTTAATCTGTTTAAACTGAAAGAAAAATTGGACATGTGACATTACCTCCAGTTTGTTAGGAGATGTCAACCATAAATGATGAGATTTAGAAAATATCCTAATGTATAGAGTTTATTCCAGTGCAAAGCTTGAGGATAGCCACCTAGGAAACACAGACTCCAAAAGAATGGGCCAGTGTTCCAAAGTGAGGAAGTTCATGTTTCACTTGTATAAGCTGAAGACTAACAGGGTGGCAACATCTTCTACCCAAAGTCATTACATTTAAGTGGTTACAGCTTGCTGTATTCCAAGGCACATTATTTTAATGTTCCATAAGGAGGGGTAGTGGTCTCAGGGGATCCTTTCTTTGGCACCATTCAGTCTTCTCCAATCATTTACAGGACAAAAATGCGGAAGAGATTTAGCCTATAATCGCAGAATCAGAAGTTACAACTGAATGCTATATGACTCAGGCCACAAAGTCACATTCCTTAAATAATAAGGCTCAAATAATTTAAAGTTCTAGAAGCTTTACATGTGAATTATGTAATTTCACAGAGACAATACATAAATATGGGAACCATTTCAGTATCTATCATCATGACTTGAATTAAAGTTGGCAATTGACATTGGCCTTTTACTTAGACATATTTGATTACAAGCATCTTTAGAGTAGGGATATTTGCAAATTCATGTTTGAGCCCGATATCCAGTATAGCTCCTGGGCCACTGTGAAGAACCAATGACTGTTAGCTTAAATTACTGTTACATTATTAATACACTTTAAAGAGCTCGTTTGAATGAGGATTTATTTACTATTTATCCCTACTTTACAGGAAGTCTTTCTGCTCTCCTTCGTTCCAAATGGGGTCCATTAAAAGACAATGAGCAAACAATTGGCTTTTATACAAAGCAAATACTGGAAGGATTAAAATATCTCCATGACAATCAGATAGTTCACCGGGACATAAAGGTGAGGTACACCAGCATTCATTTTCATGAGTTCTTTCTTTGCTGGGTTATTATTTTACTTGCAAAAGTCATATTGTGTTATGAGTATTAATTTAGAATGGTGAATAAGTAAATCTTAGAAACAGCAGAAATATAAAATATCGTTCAACCCTGAATCAGTTATTTATGTTCATGTCTTAACGCTTCTGCTCAAGGAACACACTACTTAACTTCGTTCAGCCAACAAGATTGTGCTCCCACCACACAATGTTTCCTAGGAGCTCTGTGGTGTGGGATGCAGCTGTCAAAAGTTAAACAGGAGATGGCCCCTGGTCCTGAGGAGCTTATAGGCTGGTTAATCTTTGTATCCTTGCCCATAGTAGCTACTCAGTAAATACTTACTGAATCAATGGATGAATGGTTAGAAGAAAAAAATTCCTCTTTTCTCACAAGTATCACATATTCATTGATTTAACTATAATTATAAGGTATAGATTCTCTAAAATAAGCTAAAATAATAACTTTACATTCTCTTTTTAAAAAGAAAATTCAGAACTAATACATTTTTTACAAAGTCTGGACTGTTGAAAATAAGTTAATATTAGTACCCTAAAATCAACCAAAAAGCCCATTTATCTATCATGTCCCTACATATTCCAGGAAAAGAAGTAAAGAAACATAGAAAAGAAAGTGAGGTAACTGGAAAGTTATGAAAATCGTAATTTAATTATACATACATCATTATATATCTGTAAATAGCAACAAGCTCTAACCAATTAGGAATCATATTTGATCTTGTGATCTGAGTAGCAGATTATGAAGAACTTATAACCACCCAATGAGTTCATGTTGCCCACTGACCAGATAGAGCTGATTTCTCAAGATGTAAGAATTGCAATTGAGAAAGAGTTTAATACACATAGAGATGGCCAAACAAAACATTGGATTTTATAATTATTCAAATCAGCTTCTCCAAAAATTTAGAGGCTAGGGTTTTTCAAAGATAGTTTGGTGAGCAGGGGGCTAGGGTCTGGGTGGTTGGGGATGTAATTATAGGGGTGTGGAAAATGGTTCTTGTGTGTTGAGTCCACTTCTGGGTGGGGGCCACAGGACTGGTTGAGTCCAGAGTCACAGGTCTGGGTGATGCCATCTGATAGTCAGAAATGGAAAAGCCTGTAAAGACATCTCAAAAGGCCAGTCTTCGGTTCTACAATAGTGATGTCAATTATAGGAACAATTGGGGAAGTTGCAAATCTTGTGACCCCCAGAATAATGGGCTGATAATCATTTGACTGTGCCTACATCTTAGCGGACTTTAGGCCCCTCTCATCCTCCTAACCTGGTGGCCTTTCATTAGTTTTACAAAGATGGTTTAGTTTTGGGGAAGGGCTATTATCAACTAAACTATAAATTAAATTTCTCCAAGTGAGCTTGGTCTACACCCTGGAATGACCAAGGGAAGTTTGGAAATTTAAGGCAAGATGGTGGTGGTTAGATCAGATCTCTTTTACTGTCATAATTTTCTCACTGTTGTAATTTTCGCAAAGGTGGTTGGTTTCAAACTGATAATATGTAAACAAAAAATGGTGTCAAGAATGCACTATTGAGATAAACTATTAATGAAGAATACAGAATTAATGTCGTTGGTAGCTGTAAGGACACCTTTTTTTTTTTTAAATTGGACTTACCAAGTCAACAACAGACAGTATCTGAAGAAAGATAACAATTGTGATTAAAGTCCTCTGTTCTCTAGGGTGACAATGTGTTGATTAATACCTACAGTGGTGTTCTCAAGATCTCTGACTTCGGGACATCAAAGAGGCTTGCTGGCATAAACCCCTGTACTGAAACTTTTACTGGTATGTTTTTGCAATGATGATACAGATCTTATGTAATTAAAGAAATAATTGCTGAGTTTGAGCACAATGTGAGAGAGAAATTCAGTTGGTGTTCTCACACACAGTAATGTTGGTATCTTTTCTCTTTTCTTTCTTTTCTTTTCTTTTCTTTCTTTTTTTTTTTTTTTTTTTTTTTTTTTTTGAGACAGGGTCTTGCCCTGTCACCTAGGCGGGAATGCAGTGGTGTGATCACCTATCGCTGCAGCCTCAAACTCCCAGGCTCAAGCAATCCTCCCACCTCAGCCTCCTGAGTAGCTGGGACTACAGGCATGTGCCACCACGCCCAGCTAATTTTTTTGTATTTTTGATGGAGACAAGGTTTCACCATGTTGCCCAGGCTGGTCTCAAACTCCTGGGCTCAAGCGATATACCTGTGGCCTCCAAAAGTGTTGGGATTACAGGCGTGAGCCACTGCGCCTGGCCAATGTTGGTATCTTTTGATGCTCACTGAAAAATGTGTTACAGAATTTGATTTGGCCCTTTTCTCTTCCTGTATTTATATGACTTGCTTAGTCTCCTGCTTAATGCCACTGAAGATTTTTTTTTTTTTAATTCTCAACTTGTTACTTATTTTTCTTTTCATGTAATTACTTCTTTCCTGGTTGGCCTACAATAACTCTAGCAAGATTTTTTTTTTTTTTTTTTTTATTAAACATTTCCTTGGCCCAACCTCTCTGTGATTCTTACTCATACCCTAATCACTTCCCATTTGGACGATGAATTCCCTCTTTTACTGTTTACTCTCTGTGGTTGACTCCCCTACTCCACAATATAAATAACCCTAGGATTTCAATTCAGAAGAGGAAGTGACTCACCGACTCAGAAGAAGGGAGGGAGAGAGCTTTCCTGAGAAAGTAGGCAACGCAGCCACTGAGCTGCCTCTGGTGCAAAGTACTGGGAGGGTGGAGACCAAGTGATTTCCAAAAAGGTAACAGTAGCCAAGAGGAAGCTCAGACTCAAGAGATTCATGACTGCCCAACAGTTATAGGGAGGGTGTGTGAGATTTCAAACCTGATCTCCATTTAGTTCTTATCACTCCATCATGCTGATTCTCATGAAGTGTTAAGTTCTTCTTATAGAGAGAAATTTAGCAGGAAAAAAAAGGGTGGGGGGAAGGGAAGAGAAAAAGATCATGAATAATCTTTGGTCTAATATGAAGCAACATGGCCCCATCTCAATTCTGTGAGGTAGGTGGGAGTACCTCCATTTTGTAGATGAGGAAATTACCTGGGAGAGAAGTGACATTGCAGTCAGAAGTCACAGCAGTGTGTACCGGATGGAACTCAGACTGGTTTTTTGTTTTTGTTTTTGTTTTGAGACTGGGTCTTGCTATGTTGCCCAGGCTGGTCTTGAACTCCTGGGTTTAAGCAGTCCACCCACCCCACTCTCCTAAGTATCTAGGATGTCATGCCTGGCAAAACTGTTTTTTTGTTTTTGTTTTTTCTTTTGAGATGGGTTCTCGCTCTGTAACCCAGGCTGAAGTACAGTGGTGTAATCTCTGCTCACTGTGACCTCCCCTACCCCGGGCTCAAGTGATTCTCCTACCTCAGCCTCCCTAGTAGCTGGGACCATAGGCACGCACCTCCATGCCTGGCTAATTTTTGTATTTTTGGTAGAGACAGGGTTTCACCATGTTGCCCAGGCTGGTCTCAAACTCCTGACCTCAAGTGATCCACCTGCCGTGGACTCCCAAAGTGCTGGGATTACATGTGCGAACCCCCACGCCTAGCCAGAACTCAGATTTTGTATCTACTGTTTGCTCTTTGCTTTTACCTTCTGGCTCTAGTCCATCTTTATCTCTACCTTCCTGCAGGAGGAGAGAGAGAAATTCTGTGTAAGTTTTTTCCCTAGAGCATTCAGTCAGCAATACCCCTGGCCCAGCTCCCACCTCAGGGCAATGGATATTTTAGGGTACAGAATTAAACACATTTTGAATATATTTTTTTGAAAAAACTAAATTCTGACCTATTAATAACTTCAAATGTCTTTACATTTCTTTCCTCATACTCTTAACTTGGCAAGCAGCAGTTTCAGTGCTGTCAAGACTCAGTAACTTCTGAGAGGAAAATCCCTCATTTCACACACTTTGTGGGACAGGATGTTAACACAATATCTTCTGCTACTAATCTGGGGAACATCTTTTTTGTAAAATCTCCAAAGGAATTGTAGGAAAGCAGTCCTCACAGAGCCCTTTGCTTGGACCTCTTCCACTGGTGTCACATAAGAGTGACGTGTGTCACTAACATGCATAGATCTGTCCCCAGCACTGGTGCCGAGGGCCCTGTACTTCGTAGGCTTCAAACATGAACTTGGTGGTCACCAAGTCCCAGGTGCTTAGTCCCAGGTGCTCAGTCAATAAATTGGTCTGTATCACCTTTTGGTGATTTTGATGAGGGAAAAGGCAGCAGTGATCACCATTTATGGAGTGCTTACTGTATTACCTCGCTCTGCACTAAGTGCTTTACATATGTTGTTTTATTGAAATTCATATATCAGCCTTAATCATTAGGTATCATTATCCCAGTTTGTGGTGAGAAAATGAAGGTTCAAAGAGGTTGAATAACTTGCCCAAGGTCACAAAGCTACTTAGTAATAGAGCTGAGACTCAAGCAAGACTTAACAGGCCAAAGGGAATTAATTATCTTCTCCCAAACCTGTCCCCGGCACACTCTTCTGTCTCAGTTGGCAGCCACTCCCGACATTGTTATCCAGGGAGCTTCTCTTTTCTCACACTCCAACCCAGTCCATCCACGAAGCCTTCAAAACATGTCCAACATTGGGCCGGTTCTCACCACCTCTGCTGCTGCCACTCTCATCGCTCACCTGCATTTTCGGTGGCTTCTCCAACTGTGCTCCTGCTTCACTTTTGCCCCCTACTGTATACTCTCAGCACTGCAGCCAGAGTGATCCCTCTGAAACATAAACCAAGTCCTATTGCTCAGAGCCCTCAGTGGCTTTCTTTTTTTTTTGTTCAGAGTAAACAAATGTCAGAACCCTCATAGTGGGGGACAAGGCTCTGACCTGATTCGGAGTCTGTTCCCTTTCAGACCCCATTTCCTACTCTTCTTCTGTTATTTACTCAGAGCCAGAAACGTGGACCTTCCTGCATTTCCTCCATGACAGCAGGCAGGGTCCCATCACAGGGCCTTTGCACAGGCTTTTCCTCCTGCCGCTACCCCAGCTGTCTGCATGGGTAACTTTCTTACCTTCTTCCAGTCTCAACGCAGATGTCACCTCTGCAGTGAGACCAACCATGAATACCCTGTTTACCATGGCAGCCTTCCTGCTGATCCTCTTCACTCGGGTCTATATTTTTTTGGTCATAACATGTCACTTTCTAACATGCTGTATAATTTACTTACTGTGCTGATAATTTATCATCTGGCTTCTACTGCAAAAACATAAGCCCAGGTATTTCTGTCTGTTTTCTCCTCTGCTGTATTCTAAGTGCCTAGAACAGTGCCTGGCCCATAGTAGGCCCTCAGTGTGGATATGTTAAATGAATGAATGAATGAATGAATGAATGAAATGTGACATTAGAGTTTAATTAACCACTAAGCTGTACCACCTCCCTGGGTAGTTGCAGCAGCAAAGAAATTCTACAGTAGATATTTCAAAGCAATTTTTTAAAAAAACTTTAGAATGCAGATATGTGAGGTACGAGTTTTAGAGCAAATACTCTCATTGATTTTACTTAAGCCAGTGTTCAGGTTGGCTCTCATCTTCATTATCCAGCTTCGTAAATTGCTTTGTTTAAAATATTATGTGGCATGTATTTGTGGAGTAAAAAGAGGAGCAGATAAGAACACATGACTCAACCTGTTTTTCTGGCACTTGCTCAGTGGGGGATAATTAAACACAATTGGCAGATTGTTATCTGACAAATCAAATATTGCATAATTTGTTGTTGACATTACTTGAATTGTCTAATTTACGATGTTTAAAAATTAAAAATTTCCAAATTTTGATCCACTATAACTCCTACTTAGCTATTAGTACAACTTAAATTCTCTCATTAATTCTATTCTAGGCCCCGAGACAACAAAAGGGGGTGGTAGGCTTCGACGCATTTTCGAAAAGACCATTTGAGCTTATTTAAATCATACAAAATTATCACTTGGGGAAAAGCTACAAATGACGAGAAATCATACCAATTTTGTAGTAAAGGTGGGCGAGCGTCTTTGGGGAGCATGGTTGCCTTGTCTTTGGCCAGGTGAAAGGCTTTCTGAGAGCAGACATGTGCAGTTGTATGTTAGCGTGAACTACTGCTATGCAGTGATAAGGTCTGCAGGATAAACCTAGAAAGACTGCAATACATAACAAAAATGATACACTTTTATTTTTGTAAACAATAGTCCATTTCTCACCTATGATAGTGCTTTTCAGAGGAACAGTTTGCAGGAATTTTACACAATTGTTTTTACCTAAAACCATGCATGAGGCATTCCTAAAAGGTGTCATCTGTATTTATCAAAATGTCTGTCACTTTGGTTATGAATCAGAAAATCTGAAGCAGTTCTTTTGGCAAACACCTCATGATTTGAAGTAATTCAACATGGCATCTTGGATGAGTTCTTGTTTGCTGACTATATTATTTGTATATCAGAAGCAGGGTATGTGGTGATATGTTTCTATTCATGCTCCTGACTCATTGCTAGACTTTAGGAAACCACTTTATGGGGTATTCGAAGTTCAAATCCAGCCTCTCATTTGGGTTAATGAGGTAATTGTACTTAAGTGTTTACCTGGGGTATACTAGGCCAGAAGCAGACTAAGGGCTCGTGGCCCCCTCCACTTAATTCTTTCCATTATACCACACTCTCCACCTCTCTGATTCCATGCAGGCTTAAAGCTCTTCCCTTTTTCATTGTATTCTTTTTTTTTTTTTTGAGACAGAGTCTCACTCTGTTGCCCAGGCTGGAGTGCAGTGGCGTGATCTCGGCTCACTGCAACCTCCGCCTCCTGGGTTCAACTGATTCTCCTGCCTCAGCCTCCTGAGTAGCTGGGATTATAGGTGCCCGCCACCATGCCTGGCTATTTTTTGTATTTTTAGTAGAGACAGGGTTTCACCATGTTTGCCAGGCTGGTCTCAAACTCCTGACCTTGTGATCCGTCTGCCTTGGCCTCCCAAAGTGCTGGGATTACAGGCGTGAGCCACCACGCCCAGCCTTCACTTTATTCTTAGTCACTGTATCTGATTATGTGTCTATATGGATGGCTCATGGCCTGTCTTTGATTTCTTAAACCTGTTAGTCCATGGACCACAGACAGCAGCAGGAGTCATGTATATTTGGATTACAGAATAGGGCACACCAGAAATTTATTTGCAGTAATTTTCACAATGGCTTTCAGTATCTTTATGCTTTCATGATTAAGAAATAAGAATGAAAACAGAAGAGTTAAAGCATTCAATTTAGGAACTGAAAAATAGAGATAGAGCTAAGGAAATGGATGAATGAACTATATTCTCTTCTGGAAAAGATTAGAAGTTTACATAATAACAGTCTTCATGCATTTCAAGAAATGTGTGCTGATGTTATTGTTCTCAAAAGACTAATTGTTAGAAGTTTCTAAGAGGCCCAATGAAATGATGCCTCACTTATACTCCACTGTCTAGGGAATAAGAGCGTACCTATTCATAACCAGATAATATGGGTAAAGTATTTTTATGTCACTGATGAAATCCATTATAAAAACTGCTATTTCTACTTTTATTAATAGCAGAGAAAACTGGAACTCACAAATGATATTAGTACTTGAATCATGTTTTTACAGTTGTCTCATTTCTGTTGAAAAATTCTGTTGAAAAACTGTCATTAGATACCCTTCTGTTTTATCTTTTTAAAATGGAAATGTGTTTGAATTGTTTCCAGGTACCCTCCAGTATATGGCACCAGAAATAATAGATAAAGGACCAAGAGGCTACGGAAAAGCAGCAGACATCTGGTCTCTGGGCTGTACAATCATTGAAATGGCCACAGGAAAACCCCCATTTTATGAACTGGGAGAACCACAAGCAGCTATGTTCAAGGTCACACTTCATTTCTCTTAAAAACAAATGGATAAAGCTTTTTATAGCTATTGGATGTTCTGTGTGTGTGTGTCATATTTTTTTAGATAAAGGGTGCTAAGTAAACACAACTTAGAACACATTAAAGGTCAAGAAGATTCTCTCTCGGTTAGAACCAGCGCTGGTGCCTCACACAGTGGATCTCTCTGTGCCTTAGTTTTCTCAGCTATAAAGTGAGATTCAATGTAACTTCCATTGACCACCTTTTAACAACGCAGTATAAATAACACATGACTATACTGAAGATGATTTAAGCCCTTTGGGAAACAGTCTGAAAATTTTCCGTGAATGAAGATAGAAGAACTTTTTTTATAATCCATTTAGGAATTAAACCAAAATTAATAATTTCCTTTACTTCTCTACCATAATAGTTTGAAGGCTTCATTTTTTTTAAAAAAAAAAAGAGCATAATTACCATTTTAAGTAAATCAGTCTTATTCTCATATACCTACTCCTCTAGCTTGTTAATTTGCCCATCAGTAACTCCTATGGGAGGAGGAAGAAGCCCCACCTTTTGCAGTAGGAGGTACCTGATAATAGAAATAGGCTCATGAGAGCACAAGTGCCAGCATTTTGAGATCTGGGGCCTGAGCATGGCTATGACCTGCATCTTGAATCCCTGCAGTCCTCCGCTGCCAGACTGCCAGGCCAACAGGAAGTTTGAAATGGAAACATGCTTCCCAAGTAGTAAAACTCGCACATCTGCTACTTTCTAAGGCAGAGGACTTAAAAAAAAATTATTTATTTATTTATTTATTTATTTATTGTGCTCCCCTGTGGGATCCAAGGCAAAGGACTTTTTCTTTTCTTTTTTTTTCTTTTTTTCTTTCTTTCTTTCTTCTTTTTTTTTGTGGAGACAGAGTCTTGATCTATCACCCAGGCTGGAGTGCAGTGGCGCGATCTCGGCTCACTGCAACCTCCGTCTCCTGAGTTCAAGCAATTCTCGTGCCTCAGCCTCCTGAGTAGCTGGGATTGCAGGCACACACCATGACACCCAGCTAATTTTTTATATTTTAGTACAGACGGGGTTTCACCATGCTGCCCAGGCTGGTCTCAAACTCCTGAGCTCAGGCCCTCCGCCTGCCTTGGCCTCCCAAAGTGTTGGGATTACCGGCATGAGCCACGCGTTTGGCCTGAGAGGACTTTAGATGGTAATTGTTATTCCTCTCCCTGCTGCAGACCATGTTTCTAGCTCTTATTCCATCTGTGCATAGCCTCTTGTGAGGGGCCATGTGTTGTTACAGACCTTCTGCTTTTGTGCAAAGCTTGGCTTTATGCTTGAAGACAATCTGATAGGACACTGCTGGTATAAAAATGAGTAGTGTGACCAAACCTCAGAGAGCAATGACAGGTGCCAAGAGAGGTGCCTTTCTTGCCATGAGTGGATGTCTTTCTCTTCTTGGCCAGTCTTTCAGGTTTTCTCCAGTGTCTAGGACTTATCTGAAATGCTGCTTTATAATTCACGAATGCAATGATTATTGTACCATGTGTTTTTTTGTCACATTAGGCCAGTCTAAGCTGTGCACAGGAAGTTGCTATCTTAGAGAGATGACATGACATAGACTGTGGCACCAGTTTACAGTGTTTGAATCCAGGCTCCAACATGGTCAAGATATTTGAGACTTTGAGCAAATTATTTAACCTGCTTGTGCCTCAGTTTCCTCATCTATAAAATAAGGATAAAAATAGTACCTGTCGGCCAAGCGTAGTGGCTCACACCTATAATCCCAGCACTTTGGGAGGCTGAGGCGGGCAGATCACCTGAGGCCAGGAGTTCAAGACCAGCCTGGCCAACGTGGTGAAACCTCATCTCTACTTAAAAAAAAAAAAAAAATTAGGGGGGCACAGTGGCAGGCACCTGTAATCCTAGCTACTTGGGAGGCTGAGGCAGGAGAATCACTTGAACTGGGGAGATGGAGGTTGCAGTGAGTCAAGATCGCACCACTGCACTCCAACCTGGGCAAAAAGTGAGACTCCATCTTAAAAAAAAAAAAAAAGTACCTGTATAATAAGAGCTTTTTGAGGAGTGTATGAGGTAAAATGTACCAAGCACTTAGAACTGTGTCTGACACATGGTATAGGCTATATAATTCTTACAAATAATTATATATTGTTTATATTACAATGAATTTACATAAGCTGTATAAGAACAAAAGGATTTCCTTTGAAAATTTGCTCTGTACTAAAAAATGAAAATACCATTAATTTTTTTAGAATAGCAGTAATAAGAAGTAAATTCTAATTGTTATAAAAATATTGTTTAATTTTAAAGTGCTTTTAAATATCTCTTTTAATGCAGGTGATTTGAGACAGGGAAGATATTCACAAATCATGTAATAGGGAAAAGAACATAGGCTTTAATCCGAACAATTCAGGTTCAAATCCCAGATCCCCCTTCTCTTAGCCTTGTTACCTCATCCTTTCTAAGCCTTATTTTCCTCATTGGTGTAACAAGGAAAATATTTAATCCGCTGGATTGTTGGAAGGATTTGATGAGATCTGTAAGTGGAGAAACCCCAGCACAATGCCCAGCACTTAGCTACTGTGAGCAACGCAGTGGTCTCAGCTCGGTGGCTGAGCATGGTGGCTCGTGGCTGTAATCCCAGCACTCTGGGAGGCTGAGGTGGGTGGATTGCTTGAGCCCAGGAGTTTGGACCAGCCTGTGCAACATGGCAAAACCCCTCTCTACAAAAAGTACAAAAAATTAGCCAGGCGTGGTGGCATATGTCTGTAGTCCGAGCTACCTCAGGAGGCTGAGGTGAAAGACTCGCTTGAGCCTGGGAGGTCGAGACTGCAGTGAGCTGAGATTGCACCACTCTGCACTCCAGCCTGGGTGACAGAGTGAGATCCTGTCTCAAAAAAAAAAAAAAAAAAAAAAAGAAATAAATAAAAATAAAGATCCTTTTTGTGTGCCAGTGTACCAATATGTTCTAAAGCTTTGAAGGACTAAATTATTACTTCCTAGTGCTGCCTACTGTCTTCAACTAATTATTCTGCCTGTGCCATTGGTAAAGGTACCAAGGCACTCTGTCGATCTTCTATAACCTGCAGCAAACACATCTTATCTCCCTTTGAGAAAAGCCATAAGTTTGTGTTGTATGATAAGGGATCTTGTTGCATTGGGGGGTCAAGTTATGGAAGCTGGAGTTCAGGTGCTGAGATGTTCACTCAGAAGGCACATTGCACTTTTTATATTTATGTCTTAGGTGGGAATGTTTAAAGTCCACCCTGAGATCCCAGAGTCCATGTCTGCAGAGGCCAAGGCATTCATACTGAAATGTTTTGAACCAGATCCTGACAAGAGAGCCTGTGCTAACGACTTGCTTGTTGATGAGTTTTTAAAAGTTTCAAGCAAAAAGAAAAAGACACAACCTAAGCTTTCAGGTATGTGGTTGCATTGAAGAGGATATAGTCTGAGTCCTTCAATCCTAAGCTTTTAAGATGGAAGAATTTTCCGGAAGTAAACTAACCTGTTTACAGATATCACTGGAAATTGGTATAAATATTAGCACAGTGTTCTCAGGCATTTGGTTCCAGTATCAGGGAGCTGTATTCCATCAATTTCACAAGTGCTGGGACCTCATACATAATAGTCTTCAATCACATAGTTAGTAGGTAGTTAATATGTCACCATCTATATCACTCTAACATTGTGGATACTAAGGTTCAAGTGTAAGAGGGGTTAAATTTAGCCTTTTAGAGCTGAAACCCCAGATTACCACAAATGGGCCTACAGAGCCATTATAGAGCTGTTGGATTTCCAAGCCCTGTAGGTAATAGGTTCTTTTAAGGCAGTAGAAAATACCTGTTGCCTCTTAGGGTATATACTTCTGAATAATTACACCCAAAAAAAGGCAAGAAGGAAAAAGAAAGAAAAGATTGCCAGCTATAAATAAAACAGTAGTGTAAAAATATAAGTACATTATATTTTTGCAATAATTGTCTATAACTCAGAAAAAAAAAGTAAAGGTTCCAATTGTTCTTGGCGTTTTTTGGTGTTTATATTGGAGGAGAATGGGCAGATTGAATGTTTGGAAAGGACATTGACCCCATTTCAGGCATTCACTTTTTGTTGATTTCTCAGTTTAACAACAAACCCAGCACGTGCTTATTCATGGCTGTTTGCTTTTCTTTCCACAGCTCTTTCAGCTGGATCAAATGGTGAGTTTGTTTTTACTTTGCCCATTGAGCTGAGACCTGGTGTCTGGTGTGATAAACTCCAGACTTCCCATCAAGCAGCCTCATGCTCTGCTCCTGGCTTACATGGGGGGAAAAGAGGGTGCGGTACTAGATACTATAAGGATGTGTGCAGCTGCAAGCCTGGCTGGGCTTATTCCTTTGGAAATCCTTCATCTTTCTCTTTCATGAGTGGGGATGGCTTAAATTTTTTCTCCCTAAAAGCAAGATGGTGACTGTGTTTTTGACAGCTTCAATTTGAGTGAAGTAAATGCTTCTTTATCTAGGAGCCAGTTGACTACCTAATGTATTTGTTGTGGAAAATGTAAATGCCAGATACCTTCCTCTGTCATCTTTGGGGTGATACATTCTATTTTTAGTGGCCAGGAGTTATTGTGCCTTTGTTTTCTAACGTTGGCTTTTGCGGATCATAACTAGGAAGGTAGAGAAAGTAGATTTGCTCTAAGAAGATCCATTAAAGCATTTTGAAGAATAATAAAGAAATGAACATGAGGCTGGGCGTGGTGGTTCACGCCTATAGTCTTAGCACTTTGGGAGGCCGAGGTGGTCAGATTGCTTGAGCTCAGGAATTCAATACCAGCCTGGGCAATATGGTGAGACCCCATCTCTACTAAAAATACAGAAAAATAGCTGGGTGCAGTGGTGCATGCCTATGGTCCCAGCTACTAGGGAGGCTGAGGTGGGAGGATCGCTTGAGACTGGGGTGGTGGAGGTTGTAGTGAGCCGTGATTATACCACTGCACTCCAGCCTGGGTGACAGAGCGAGACCCTGTCTCAAAAAAAAAAAAAAATTAACAGCATGGTGTTGGATTTTCCTAAGTTGGATGTGTGGTTGATCAAACAGTTCAGGGGGCTTAATGTTGATTGTGCATGGGTTCTGCAGGCCAAGGGCAGGTTTTTGCAGGTTCCTCTGATGCCCCAAAGCCAGTCAGCCCAGAGTAGAGGCCTGTTAATTAGGGTTTCCTGGGTATAGCCTCTCTACTTTTTCTTCTTCCATTTCTTCCATTCTGAGAATCTGGGGAAACTCAGAAGAAGACAGGCACACCCTTGTACCTCTTTTCTCCACAGACAGCCTGGGCTCCGGAAGGCAGCCTTGCATTGTCACAAAGTCGGCCCTGCACCGCTTGGCAACCTTCTGACCAGCCTGCTTCTGGTGTCCTAAAATGGGCACTGACTTCAGAATTACACAGAAGTGGGTTCTGATCCCACTGACCCACTTTCTAAATATGGGACATGCATATTTCTTCTGTCATTCAGTGCTGGTAACATTACCTACTTCACAGATTTGGTTCTGAGAATAAAATAAAATAATATCCTAAAAGAGCCTTGGAGCCGTGCCTGGAAGTTTAATCCATGATTGTTTTATCCCTTCCACATGGCTTGGTTTTTGTTCGCAGGAAATAGTTTCCCATCACACACACGCATTTAACTTCTGTGAACTCAACTATACACACTTGGCAAGAGCGTGCATGTACGAGAGAGAGAGAGAGATCATTTAAGTGGACAGTTCTACATCTTCTCAGTGACTAGGTACCTTGGAGTGAGCGTGAGATGGAAGGTGTAAACCTGCTGAACTCTAGTCAGTCAGGTTCCCACTGCCCTTTCGCCCTTCTTGCCCACATGTGGACTTGGGCCTAGAAAAAGGGGCAGTCCCCAATTCCCTGCATGATTAAACTGTTCAGACTCTCAGCTAAAACAATATCATTACATGGATGATGTGCCTCCTCCCTCTCCTTCCTAGGAGAGCAGGACAGATGTGCTAACCAAATTAGGAGCTAAAATCCACGCCCCCCCCCCTTTTTCTTTTGAGACGGAGTCCTAGGCTGGAGCGCAGTGGCGTGATCTCAGCTCACTGCAACCTCTGCCTCCCAGGCTCAAGCGATCCTCCCACCTCACCATCCTGAGTAGCTGGGACTGTAGGTGCCCACTACCATGCCCAGCTAATTTTTGTATTTTTAGTAAAGACGGGGTTTCGCCATGTTGGCCAGGCTGGTCTGGAACTCCTGGCCTCAAGTGATCTACCACCTCGGCCTCCCAAAGTGCTGGGATTACATGTGCCACCATGCCTTGCCTAAAATCCCATTTGATTGTTCCCAGGTATTATAGGAAATGGCATGCCTCATGTTAATTGAAACAATGGCCTATTAGCTCGTCTTACTCTCCTTCTAGATGAGTACAAGATACAGGCCTCTTCCTTCCCCAGGTACTTTCTATAGGCCATATATGTGTTTCTGTCCAGAGCACAGGCCCACCTCTCAAGGTTCTCTACCTCCCATAACTGCACTTGGCTTCCCCTCAAGAGGGGAGTAAGAGGGTGGTGACAATGAGACCCCCTTCCCCTTTAGAGAGGGACATGACTTGTCTCATCCTGACTGCTCTTCCATGGCCACACACAGACCCAGAGATTTAAGTAATTCATGTCAGCTTAAATATTAATTGTACAGTTATGGTGTGCACAGGAAATGTGCTAGGCCCTGAACGTATAAGGATGATAAAGACAGAGTTCCTGATTTTAAAGAGCCATTGACCTTATAGGAGAAAAACACTGGAAAAAATCATCTCCACCATAGTATAGTTTAGTCTGTGCAGAGGAGTCAAAAGGGAGAGACAGTGACTGAAGTCAGTCTGAGAATGCTGTTTCAAGGCAGACTTTCCAGTGAGGTGCACCTGATGAGTAAGGACAAATATGAACTTAACAGGTGGATGGGGAGTGGAGATCCAGGTGAGGCGATTTCTCGCATGAGTTAATGCCAGGATGTGTGAAACTTTACTGTGTGTTAAGGGAGGCTTGCTGGCTCAGCAGCACTGGTGCTTAAAGTAAAAGGGGAGGGATGATGCTGGAGTGGGGAGCAGGCTCAGATCCCAAAGGGCTCCTTATGAAATGATAAGGAATCAGCGAGGAGGGTTGGGGAGCTGGGGAAAATTTTTATCTGAAATAATATTATAGACCAGCACTGGACCTATGATTCTACAGTAAGAGAAATGTCATTTATCTGCCCTGTCCAATACATTATCCACTAGTCATATGTGGCTATTAGACACTAAACATGGCTACCATGGCTGAGGCACTGAATTTTTATTATTTAAATGTCAGTGTTAATAACCATATGTGGGTAGTAGCGACCATATTGGACAGTGAAGCTATTGATGGATCATTCCGATAGCTGTGTGAGGATGGTTTATTTAGTAGGATTTATTCCATAACATTTTTAACCCTCTGCTATGCACCTGGCACTAGAATGTAGGCACAAGGCACTAGGAATATAGCTGTGCCTCAGTTGGTCCCAGATCCTGCCTGCATGGATCTCTTGCGATGCTTGTTAAAAATTAAGATGCCTGGGCCTTCTCAGAATCTGGAGGTGCAAGCTGGAATTCTGTACTTTTAAGTAAACCCAGATGATTCTTGTCATCACTGCAGTGTGAGAACCACTATTCTATGTTTGGCCAGTTGGAGACTGGAGGCAGGATGGCCAGTTAGGAGACTCTGTGTTGTGGCCAGACTGTTCCTAAACTGTCTAGGAGAAGGAGAACCATAAAGATCCCTAGTGATCATGAATAGCTGTTAGGATCTGAGGCCACCCTCACAGCAATGGAAGGGATTTAGAAAATCCCCGTTTTCCCAAAGCAGGAATGTATCTAATTCCTTAAAGGTCGCACTGTCTCCCTTCCATAGATGGGAGCTCCCAGCAATCTGGAGTCCATAGGGTTGCCAGTCACCCCTCCTGACTCCAGCCTACTCCTGGCCTCTTGGTAAAGCTATCTCTTAGGGGATATGGGGCTCACACCCCTTCCCATCAGCCCCTGAAATAAGGCAATGAGAATCATCTCCTTAGAGACACACCTTTGACATATCCTACCCTCAGAGAGGTTCATTCAGCCTCTTTTAGACTCTTCGTGGTCAGCCCCATAGAGGAGGGCTTCTTAATACCTGGCAAGATATCAGCAGTAAGGCTGCCCATGACTGGAAATCCTGCCAGGCTCCTCTCTTGCAGCCTGGGGTCCCAATCACTCACGTGTATGAGCTGATGTTTGAGGAACTTGTAACCTCTGTGATATCTGGAAACTGTCACCGTGCTCCCCTGGAAATAGTTATACTTGAGCTTCTTCCCATTTACAGTGACACAGAAAGGCACTACGCATTCTCACTTGCCAGGAAATCGTCATAACTTAAGAAGGTAGAAATCTCAGGCGTGGATTTGATCATATTTCCACCACAAATGTATAAAGCAAATTGTCTCAGCACCACCTGTCTCGCTCTTTCCACCCCTTACAATAGAGAAAACATCCATTTTCCTACAGAAGGCCAATCCCCCACAGATGAGTTCTGGCTCCTGTGGAGCCCCCGTGACTCCTCCAGCTTCTGCCTCTCCCAGTGAGTTCCATATACACATGCTCTAGTGTCTTTTGTCCTAAACCCGTCCTTCCCCTGATCTACAAATGGCCTCACTGGCTGACACCACCACCATTTTTTTGCCCCCCATCACAGCTTCCCGTCTTGAAGTACAGTGTCTCCAGATCTCCACCTCTTCCTCCCGGCCATGTAGCGTCTCCCCTTCCACGTGATCACTGGGCCTGCTCTGGCCAAGGTCTAATGAGATCTCTTTAGCCAAATCCAACAAGTGCCTTTCTCAACCTACTCAACTTCTCAGTGGCTCTCAGCCTGGATGACTGTTCTCTCTTACTTTCGCCCTCTCCTGTGTGGGCTTCCATGACACCCCATTTTCTCTGTTTTCCTCCAACCTCATGACTGCTCCTTGTCATTCTCCTTGGCTGCCTGTTCATCCCCTTCTTTTCCTCTAAATATTGGCATTCTTAAGGGCCGGGTCTATGCTGTCTTTTTATCTTTCCCCAAATTATGTCATCCTTTACTTTAAATACCATCTCCAGCCATTAGGCTGCTGAGGTTCTATCTGGCCCAGTCTTCTGAGCTCCAGACTCATGTCCAATTGCTTTTTTTTTTTTTTAGATGGAGTCTTGCCGGCGGCTGGAGTGCAGTGGCATGATCTTGGCTCACTGCAACTTCTGCCTCCTGGGTTCAAGCAATTCTCCTGCCTCAGCCTCCTGAGTAGCTGTCACTACAGGCACACACCACCATGTCAGGCTAATTTTTGTATTTTTAGTAGAAGCGAGGTTTCACCATGTTGGCCAGGTGTCTCCAACTCCCAACATCAGATAATCCGCCTGCCTCAGCCTCCCAAAGTGCTGGGATTACAGCCGTGAGCCACCGCGCCCAGCCGCCCAATTGCCGTCTTCATTTTTCAAACTGAACTGTCAAATAACACCCCTTATCCACTAAAAAGAACTTCCTTTTTGGCCTGTATTATTTCTCATCTTAGAATATAAGTACGATATGCATCCATTCAGTTTCTTAGGCCAGAATTCTACTTTGGAGTCATTTTTGATTCTTCCTTTTCACACCCTTCACTCCAGTCCATCAGCAACTCCTGCTGGCTACCTGACATATAGTAGATGATCCACAACTGTATGTTGGATGAATGAATGCATGTGCCTAACAGAGAAGGGGACTCAATCTAGAATCAGGTTCACTCATTTAAAATCAAGCAGGCCGGGTGCGGTGGCTCAACACCTGTAATCCCAGAACTTTGGGAGGCCGAAGCAGGTGGATTACTTGATGTCAGGAGTTTGAGACCAGCCTGGCCGACATGGCGAAACCCTATACAAAAATTAGCCAGGCGTGGTGGCACATGCCTGTAATCCCAGCTACTTGGGAGGCTGAGGCAGGAAAATCACTTGAACCTAGGAGGCGGAGGTTGTAGTGAGCCAAGATCATGCCACTGCACTCCAGCCTGAGCAAAATAGTGTGACTCTGTCTCAAAAATAAAATAAAATAAAACCGAGGAGGGAATCAGGGCTCTGCACATAGAACATGCAGAATATCTGTAAGTCCCTTTATTTCCTTAGCGAGCCATAGTGACAGGCACTCGGTTCCATCCTTAAGCATATACAGTTTTACCTCATTAGGCCTCCTTTTAGGCAGTCGGTAGTCACAGCAACGTTAAAATTCACAGGCGTGACACAAGTCCTCTCAGTACTGGATAATCAAACCACATGATATGACCAAAAAGCCAAAATACAGGATAATTCAAGTCCTTACTCCTTCTCTTCTTTAGATACACATACATTTACTACACACACACACACACACACACACACACGGAAACACACGATAGGAATCCCTCATCTTGTACTGTTCTAGTCTAGTCTGTACTAGTCTCTTTACTCCCAAGAAACAACAATTTTGTCTTTGAAATATGAATGATGCTCACCTCTGTTTCTGAGTGTGGCATGCATCTCATAAAAATGGGCTGGTGAGGAAACTCACCAAGTCTCAAGGATCAGCAGTGAGTTCCACTGCAGGGCTTGTATCCCTTCTTGTAAAGAGATCAGCTACTCAGTCAAGCCAAGAGCTCTTCTTCAGCTGTATTCTTCCATCAGCAACATTTAACTTTAGGGACTTGACATCTCATAGCAGTGAAACTCTTTCTCCCAAGCAGCTATTTTTTTCTGTTCTAAAGTCTGTTCCCCCCAAATAGCGAGATGTTGACTCTGAAGTGAAACAAGGCACACTATAGACCTTGACCTTCCCCAGGAATGACTCAAAAGCAGTTCGGTGTTTGGGCCCCCCTTCAAACCTTTCTTCTCTCAGACAACCTTACTATTACCAGCAAGGAAGAGGTCACCCATTTCCTTTCTGCTGTAGCAGCACTGCCCAAAATATGGTCCGTGAAATGCTAGGCCCATGAGCTGCTCCAGAATATGTGGAAACAATACATGCCAGGCATTTCCCCTGCCGTATATCATTTGCATACTGGTACTTAATTGGTCAATTCAGCAACTCTTTGTGGCTTCCTCTTGCTTCCTGCCTTCTAGTGATTCAGCTACAGAACTATTTAAATAACAGCAGATAAGTCAACCAGTTCATCCTGGGGAGACTTTCCAGTTACTGACCAGTAAGGTGGTTTCCCCCGAGGTCAGCTGTTCCTGAAAGCTGTATGTACTTCCGTCTTTCTCGCTACAGCTGAAACCAATGTCATGAGTCCCCTATCCTTGAGATCAGGGCAGTTGATTCAGTTCAGCCCAAGAGGAATTAAGAAGGAGATTCCAGGCAACAGTGGATTTCCTTTTCTATAATTTTATACCTTCATTCTTTATTAAAATGCTTTTGTAGCATTAGGATGTGTGTTTGATAAAGATGTTTCTGGCAAAAACCACTTTCTTTTTTTTTTTTTTTTTTTTTTTTTTTTTTTTTTGCATATCTGTCCATAGGATAGATCATGGACAGTATTTTATTGTGATTCAGATACCCGTTTCTCTCATTAGGAGTGAGGCTGAGAAGTTTCATATACATTTGGGAGCTTTTTGTGTTTTTCTTTCTGTGAACTGTTCAGGCATACATATACAGAGACTGACTAGCTGTCCTCCAGACCTGTTTCCTTTTCCTTCTGGGGTTTCCCAGCCTCCTGGCAAGTAACTGTGGCTGGTGGACTGAGGCTTGGGCAATGGATGGTGGGCCCGAGTGGCAACTCACCCAAGCATGATTCATAAAAACTTCCTATGAGATCCTCCTACTCTTTCTTCTCCATCTGCTGGAAAGATGTTGACACCCAGAGCGACCTATGAAGCTTTCTTTAAAACCAATGTTTGAGGAAATATAGGCAACTCTACTGTCTTATTCGCCATCCAAATAAAGAAGCAGCCCATGTCTACTAGAGAATCATAGTATCTGAGAACCAGGACAGACCTAAGAGATCATCTAGTCCATCTGTTTCCAAAATTTGTTTTCAGTGATGAATCCTTTTTTATATGAATCCTTAAGCAGAACTGTGATATATGACAGTCAGCATATTTTCTCTGGTTTCAGGTATAACAGGATTGGACCCTGTGGTCTAGACCTACAGCATCCCACTCACTCATCCCAACCAAGGCAGCCCCAAGATGCTAATGGAGACGCTTAAGCCCCTGAAGAACAGGCTTAAAGACTATCAATCTGACCCTGAATTTGATAAATATGAAAACTGAGACCCATAAATAGAAATAATTAGTAGTCAGTAAAAATGAGGGGATCAGACCCTCAGTAGACCCACTGAACTTGGGCTTCCTTGACTGTTTTGGTACCCCAGAGATATCCCTCCCAGGGCCTGGGAGGCCCTTTCCTGGCTACCCTGCCGTATGGGTTATGCTGAGCAAGGGAGGCAGTCATAACACATGACCGTTCCCTTACGTAGCATAATTATGCTGCTCATTGCAACAAGATATTTGACAAAGAATATGGCCTCTTTCAATGGGTGTTTCAGTATGTGTACATTTTTTAAAGTGTCAATTATCTTTTCCCTCCTCTCATCACAAGCAGAATATCTCAGGAGTATATCCTTGCCGGTACCTGTGCTGGTGGAGGACACCAGCAGCAGCAGTGAGTACGGCTCAGTTTCACCCGACACGGAGTTGAAAGTGGACCCCTTCTCTTTCAAAACAAGAGCCAAGTCCTGCGGAGAAAGAGATGTCAAGGGAATTCGGACACTCTTTTTGGGGTAAAGACCTGACTTACTTGGGGTGAGAGAAGTGTGTTGTTAAGTGTGTCATTTTATAAAGGGAACTATGATTTATGCTGCATAAATTTTCTCAGCATTCCAGATGAGAATTTTGAAGATCACAGTGCTCCTCCTTCCCCTGAAGAAAAAGATTCTGGATTCTTCATGCTGAGGAAGGACAGTGAGAGGCGAGCTACCCTTCACAGGATCCTGACGGAAGACCAAGACAAAATTGTGAGAAACCTAATGGAATCTTTAGCTCAGGTAAATCCTCTCCCAGGTGCTTCATTTCCCAAAGGTTACATATTTTATCTGTGTCCTAACCACCTGCAGCTGTCACAGATGATGTGAAAGGCAGGAGGAACCTGTAGTGCTCATCATGATAAACCTACCCCACAGGAAAAAAGAAAGCAAACCCTATGGTAGGGAATATATTAATATGAAAATAGGGAAATGATTTTTTCATTGCATTTTTGAACATAAGTTATTTTTAAGTCAGAAGCAAATTTTTCACATTGGCAACATTCCAACTAGCCCCTACAAGCCTCTTTTACTCTTCATTCATTTGTTTATTCATTCCATCAATAAACACGCATTAAGCCATGTGAGTTGCTAATTCTGACATTAGCATGAGGCTACCTGCCAGTCGCTCCTCTCAGCATTTGGGAAACATCAGCAAATACAACAGAACCCCTGAGCTTGTAAGGTTACATTTAGATGGAGGGTGAAGGGCAAAGGGAAGTAAATTGTAGTGAGTCTTCACTTAATGTAGTTGATAAGTCCTTGGAAACTGTGACTGAAGCAAAATTACATGTAACCAAACCAGTTTTGCCGTAGACTAATTGACATAAACAAGAGTTAAGTTCCTATGGCATATTTCTGGTCACAAAAACATGACCAAACTCCTAAATAAAGACTAAAACACTTCTAATATTCTACATTGAAATAAATGTGAACTCTATATACATTTAAGAAAGATGAATAAAAACAAGATAACTATCTACCCAGTTCAAGGCCATGGGTGGCCAGAGCCTATTCTGGCAGCTCAGTACCAGGCGGGCACCCGCCCTGGACAGGACACTATTCCACTGCAGGGTACATCCACACACACACCCACACTGAGACAATGTAGACACACAAATGAACCTAACATGCACATCCTTGGGATGCGGAGGAAACTATATGTATTAGTCTGTTCTCATGCTACTAATAAAGACATACCTGAGACTGGGTAATTTATAAAGGAAAGAAGTTTAACTGATTCACAGTTCCACATGGCTGGGGAGGCCTCACAATCATGGTGGAAGGTGAATGAGGAGCAAAGTCACATCTTACATGGCAGCAGGCAAGAGAGCTTGTGCAGGGGAATTCCCATTTGTAAAACCATCAGATCTCATGAGACTTATTCACTATCATGAGAACATCACAGGAAAGACCCACCCCCATGATTCAGTTACCCCCCACTTGGTCCCTCCCATGACACATGGGGATTATGGGAGCTACAATTCAAGATGAGATTTGGGTGGGGACACAGCCAAACCATATCACCAGAGTACCCCAGGTAAGGCCACACAGACATTGAGAAAATGTGCAAATTTGCCAGGCGTGATGGCTCATGCCTGTAATCCCAGCACTTTGGGAGGCTGAGGCGGGTGGATCACGAGGTCAGGAGATCGAGACCATCCTGGCTAACACGGTGAAACCCCATCTCTACTAAAAATACAAAAAATTAGCCAGGCATGATGGCGGGCGCCTGTAGTCCCAGCTACGTGGGAGTCTGAGGCAGGAGAATGGCGTGAACCCGGGAGGCGGAGCTTGCAGTGAGCTGAGATCGCGCCACTGCACTCCAGCCTGGGCGACAGAGGGAGACTGTCTCAAAAAAAAAAAAAAGAAAAAGAAAAGAAAATGTGCAAACTCCACACAGACAGTGGCCCCTACCAGGAATCAATTCTTTTTTTTCTCATCAAGGTTAGAAGGAAACAACATTGGGCAAAACAGTGTTATTTGAGGATCTGCTGTATACAATAGTTTAGAAGGCCATATGTACTCTGAAGAAAACAAAAGCTTGTCAGTGAACCTATCATTCCTTGGTATAATAGTTTGCTAGGGCTGTGTTTTAGTCCATTTTCTGTTGCTATAATAGAATACATGAGACTCAGTAATTTATAAAGAAAAGAGGTTTATTTGGGCTCATGGTTCTGGAGGCTAGGAAGTCCAAGATCCAGTGGCCCATCTGCATCTGGTGAGGGCCTCATGCTGCTTCAACTCGTGGTAGAAAGTAGAAAGGCAGTGGGGCTTGAGTGGAAAAAAGAGAGAGACAAGGAGAGCCAACTGGCTTTATGACATCTTGCTTTCCTGAGAACTAACCCAGTCTGTTGAGAACTACATTAACTGCATTAATCCCTTCATGAGCCTCATGACCCAAATGCCTCTTTAAAGACTCTGCCACCTCTCAGTATCATTACATTGGCTATTAAAGTTCAACATGAATTTTGACAGGACAAATCACATCCAAACCAGGGCAAGCAACCATAACAAACTCACATACTGGGTGGCTTACACAACAGAAATGTATTTTCTCACAGTTCTGGAGGCTGAAAGTCCAGGATCAAGGGGTTGGCAGGTTTGGTTTCTCCTGAGGCCTATCTGCTTAGCTTGCAGATGGCCACCTTCTTATTATCATGTGCTCAAATGGCCTTTTCTGGTGCACTTGCAGCCCTGGTGTCTCTTCCTCTTCTGATACGGACACCAGAAACATCAGTTCAATTGGATTAGGGCCCCACCCTTACGACCTCACTTAGTCCTAATTATCCCTTTTGAGGCCCTGTCTCCAAATGTATCCCATTGAGTGTTAGGGCTTCAACATACGAATTTGGAGGACACAGAACCATAATACCTGGGAAAATGTGTTCCCTGGAATTCTGTGTACAAACACAAGGAAGAATCCCCTTCCCAAATATGCACCAGGAGAAAAATGGATTTCCCTCAGCCCCAAGCTTCTTGTGGATACAACCTCCCACAGACACACTCAGTCCCTGGTATGACACTTCTCATCCTCTTTTAGTTCAATGGGTACTGGGAACTCATCTACCTGCCTCCCTTGCCGTGGCCTCTACCTGTCCTTCATGATCACTGTGGACTACTGCACATAGCTTCTTCCCTCCCTGTGTCCTGAGGAAATAGCTGCAAAAAAAGGTTGGGGCTAGAGGAGTCTAGCCAAGTTTTTAAAGTCTCTCAGTACAACAGTTTACCTGTTCTCATCTTTTATTGAGATGTAAATGGAGCAAAGCTCTCTCTTGGCTCTTAGTAAACAATCTCAGCCTGTCTCTGTCTTGAGAAACTCACTGTGCTTCTTTGCTAAACATTTTATCGCCTTAGGAATTCCCTAATGTCCACCTCTTTAGATCTCATAGAAGGAGCTGAAAGGCCATATATGTGCCAGTAGGGCCTCAGTACAAGGAGAGCTGAAATGAGTGTTTTCTACACACTCTCAAAAACCTTGACTTGGGTCCTAAAGGAAAGCTGTCTCGGGCAGTTACTCTGAGGCCCAGGAAGAAGGTGCTCTAGAGTGAGGGGTATAGCTGGCCTCTGAGTCCAGGGAGGATGAGTGTCATGCATGCTTCGTGGTGCTGGAGACTGGAGTGGTCTCGAGCCATCAGCTTTCTCTCTGGCCTTTCCTTTGGCTCACGGTGATCATTCAAAGACTGAGAATAGGACTGGGTTGACCCAAGAAGAGGAACCAAGCTGGATGGAGAGAGCAGCTGGGCAGCCCTTGGAGTTCTTTCATTTATTCATTCAACAAATACTTATTGAGCATCAGTCGAAGGCCAGGCACTGTACTATGTGCTGGGGATGCCGTGGCGAACCGAACAAAAATATCTGCATCCCCTTGAAGTTGACATTCTAGCGGAAGAAGAAAAACTATACATATATATAAAACATATAGTAATAACAGCTAACATTTTCTTTAGGCCAGTTACTGTTCTTAGTATTCCATGTGTATTTGCTCATTTAATTTTCATGACAGTAATACTATACCAATAGTTCTATTAGCATCCTCATTTTACAAATGAGGAAACAGGCACAGAGGACTTGAGTAGTTTGCCGAAGTCATGCAGTCCTAAGTGATGGAGTTAGGATTTTGACCCAGGCAGTTTGGCTCTGAAGTTTTTGCTTTAACCACCACATTGCTCTGCCTCGCTGGTAGGCCCGATGGTGACAAGTGCTAGGAAAACATAAAGTGGGGTGGGGATTAGGCATTGGAGGTGAAGAAAGAAAGTAAATCACCATTAGCCACTGCAGAGTGAAGGCCTCTCCTGTGGACCTCTAAGATGCTTGATTTTAGGTCAAAAACACATAAAACCCAGGAATTGCCTAAATCTCTAATTACCCCCAAAGAATGTGCTTTTCCAGTACAGGAAATGCCAGTTTGTTGGGGTCTATTCTTTGTCTCCCTGCTGGACCATAGTGTCATCAGGGATAGGACTGCCTTGGTCATCACTTCTATGACTGTGCTGAAATAGTTAAATGTGGGAGTGGTTAGTCATATTCAATTGTTTGGTGCCTCCTGGTTTTAAAGTGCATTTGAATGTTCTCTGTAAAAGGAGAAATGAAAGAAAACCTTAAAAGCAACCATCAGAGGGCATGCCTTAGGGGACCAACATGAAGCTACCAGTGAGTACCCGAAACTGCTGATCAGAATCACAAGCTGAATCCATAATGGCCACATGATGGTGGGGGCCCTTCTGACTGCTGTTAAGGATGTTGGGAATCCTTTCCTGTGACATCAAATGGTGATTCAGTGGTAGAACAGGTCCTGACCCAGGTTGACAGCTGCTATTGCAGGTCATTGGGGCAGTAGAATAGAATGGTTAGGAGCTTGGGCTTAGCTTGCTGTTTGAGGCCTGGTTCCATCACTTAAAGGCTGTGCAATTTGGGCAACCGATTTAACTTCTCAGAGCCTGAACCTCCTCATCTATGATGGAGGAGTCTACTTTATAAGCTTGCTATCAGGAGTAACTGAGATTGTGAGTGATTTAAATCATAACAGAAAATATTCCACAATTGTTAACTGTTATTGTTATCATTATCAAGCAGGCTAATAATAGTTATCTAATATCTTTAATTTTTTTCTACAATCAATCAGAAGTAATTATTGCCATTGTATTGCTTCTAGATATATATTTGTATCTATATTTAAGCCTACACTTTATAACAAAACCAAATCTAGATATTGGTCCGGTCCTCAAACCCTTAAACCATGAAAAGCCTTTTAATCTGTAACATCCTTCTGAAATCCTTTCCTGGTTTTTGAGGAAGTTTAAAGGATAAAGACTGGAGAGCATCTTTGCAGAAGACCGTGTGCGTTAGTCAGGGTTCTCTAGAGGGACAGAACTAATGGAATACATATATATGTAAAGGGGAGTTTATTAAGTATTAACTCACATAATCACAAGGTCCCACAATAGGCTGTCTGCAGGCTGAGGAGCATGGAGAGCCAGTCTGAGTTCCAAAACTGAAGAACTTGGAGTCTAATATTCGAGGGCAGGAAGCATCTAGCACAAGAGAAAGATGTAGGCTGGGAAGCTAGGTCACTCTCTCTTTTCACATTTTTCTGCCTGCTTATATTCCAGCCGCACTGGCAGCTGATTAAATTTTGACCACCCAGATTAAGGGTGGGTCTGCCTTTCCCAGCCCACAGACTCAAATGTTAATCTCCTTTGGCAACACCCTCACAGACACACCCAGGATCAATACTTTGTATCCTTCGATCCAATCAAGTAGACACTCAGTATTAACCATCACAACCTGGTACTAGGAGTGCAGGAAATGCATACCGTTAAATCTATGCTGACGCTGAGTCAGGCTCACCAGATACTAGCCAAGATGCTTGTTTTTGAAGGCACATGAGTGAGTTAACATGGAGAGACTGGAGTCAGAATAGAAATAAATGATGACGTAAGTAGATGAATTAGTCTGAACAGAAAACATTTCCCAGAGTAGAGCATGTTCCTTTGCAGGACAGTAGCACACACATCAAAAAACCAGAAGCAACATGTTTTTCTGTTGTAAAAACAAAGTTAATGTCGAAAAAAAAGTTTGCCATTTGAAGTTTGCTATTGGCAAACATGTTGCAACTGAGTTTTTACTAAGAGAAGCTTCCAATTTCTGCATAACTCACATTTTTCTTCTTGAACATGTTTTCATGATGTTATGATTTTGCCTGTGAATCTTTACCTTGGGTGCAATTTAGTTTGTGGTAAGGAAAAAACCAACAAAGTTTATAATGGTTCCCATTGTGATTTTAAAGTATTCCTTTAATGACAGCTTTCAAGCTTTTCAATATAATCTTATCTCATGAAAACATAAACATGAGACCAAGCTTCCAAATGAAAATATATTAAGAGAAAGAACTCGATGGTGCATTTCTTTTTTATTTTAATAGACTCCTAGAAATTATGATTTTCACAGCCCAGTGGAGGAATTTTAATTTTAATGGTACAGTAAGAAAATGTACAATATAAAATAAAAATGATATAATAGTTTCTTAAAGTTTCTTATATTTTCTTAAAGTTAAATGGGAACAAATAACATCCTACTGTGCTTCCTTAAAGAAGCAGTGTGGGCCGGGCATGGTGGCTCATGCCTGTAGTCCCAGCACTTTGGGATTACAGCACTCAGGAGGCTGAGGCAGGTGGATGACTTGAGGTCACGAGTTCAAGACCAGCCTGGCCAACATGGCGAAACCTCAGCTCTACTAAAAATACAAAAGTTAGCGAGGCATGACAGGTGCCTGTAATCCCAGCTACTTGGGAAGCTGAGGTAGGAGAATCACTTGAAGTTGGGAGGCAGAGGTTGTGGTGAGCTGAAATGGAGCCACTGCACTCCAGCCTGGGCGACAAAGCAAGACTTTGTCAATAAATAAATAAATAAATAAATAAGCAGCAGTATGCCTTGCTCAAAGGAGAAAAGTTCCATCTGAGGTTGGGGAAAGTGGCTCACATCTTGCTCAAAGGAGAAAAGTTCCATCTGAGGTTGGGGAAAGTGGCTCACATCTATAATCCCAGCACTTTGGGAGGCCGAGGTGGGAGGATCACTTGAGCCCAGGAATTTGAGACCAGCCTGGGCAACTTAGCAAAACCCAGTCTCTACAAAAAGTTTTAAAAAAAATTATCTGGGTGTGGTGGCACATGCCTATAATCCCTAGCTACTCAGGAGGCTGAGGTGGGAAGAGAGCTAGAACCCAGGAGTTAGGGGCTGCAGTGAGCTATGATTGTGCCACTACACTCCAGCCTGGGTGACAAAGAGAGGCCCTGTCTCTTAAAAAGAAAAAATCATTTTGAGAAAGAGCATTTGTTTGAACATTGTAATATATTTTAGTGTAATAAAATAGTCCATCAGTCCGTTCTTAGAAGCAATTGCTTCATTGATGGGTAAGGGGTAGTTTCAAAAATGAAGTTTGAGATCAGCTCCTCTTGGTTGCAAGGAACTGACACACCATTAGGACAACTGAAGTACCAAGGACATGTTATAGGTAGACACGCATAGCAATAAGGGAAGTAGACTCTTAAGGAATTCCAATCATAGTGCCTAGCCGAGTCTCACAGACACTGAAAACAGAATATGAGCCTGAGGAACTTCAAGTCCCCGGAGTTTGCACATCTTTTCTCTGGCTTGGTTACTGTTGACCTGCTTGGTGTGCATTTCTGTTCTTGTCCACTTCTCCTCTCCCTCCCTGATATGGTTTGGCTGTGTTGCCACCCAAATCTCATCTTGAATTGTAACTCCCACAATTCCCATGTGTCGTGGGAGGAACCTGGTGGGAGGTGATTGAATTATGGGGGCAGGTCTTTCCTGCGCTGTTCTTGTGATAGTGAATGAGTCTCACAAGATTTGATGCTTTTAAAAAATGGGAGTTTGCCTGCACAACCTCTCTCTTTTTGCCTGCTGCCATCCACGTAAGATGTGACTTGTTCCTCCTTGCCTTCCGCCATGATTGTGAGGCTTCCCCAGCCACGTGGAACTGTAAGTCCAATTAAACCTCTTTCTTTTGTAAATTGCCCAGTCTCAGGTATGTGTTTTCAGCAGTGTGAAAACGAACTAATACACTCCCTATTGTCTTTCTCAATTCCATTGCTTCTGCTATGGTTGGACATATTCATGACCCTATTTTATAGCTTCTCTTTCCGGGCAGACTTTCAGGTTGAGATCCTATGGCTTATTGCTCAAATCTCTTTTTAGTTCCCAATTAAAATTTCTGAAAGAATCTTATGGCCTTAGTCTTTTTGGGCAAAGCTTTGTTATCTGACTATATCATGGCTACTGACCAGCGTGTGGGGCAGGTACCTTTTCTCTCTGATTATTTCTTGGTGTTGGTAGGAGGATTGAAGAGGAGCCATATAGTTCAAAATATGGTCTTTCCTTTGGAGACATTTGGAAGTCCAGTTCTTCTCAGAAAGGGGTGTGGGAAGTATGGTGGCTCATGCCTGGAATCCCAGCACTTTGGGAAGTAGTGATGGGAGGCTCGCTTGAGCCCAGGAGTTCGAGACCAGCCTGGGCAATACAGTGAGACCTTGTCTCTACCAAAAGAAAAAAAAATGTGGGGGGAGGGGGTATGGAGATAGGCTTCCCATGGCAGGTATATCCAGCATATGTTGACGGAAGGATTGTTGATTTTTATTCACAGGGGGCTGAAGAACCAAAACTAAAATGGGAACACATCACAACCCTCATTGCAAGCCTCAGAGAATTTGTGAGATCCACTGACCGAAAAATCATAGCCACCACATTGTCAAAGCTGAAACTGGAGCTGGACTTCGACAGCCATGGCATTAGCCAAGTCCAGGTGGTACTCTTTGGTTTTCAAGATGCTGTAAGTATGATATTTTGCCAGTGTTTTCCCACACACTAAAATTAGTTAGAAAAATAAGATAAAACATAAGTTCTGTGATTTTTCTTTTAAAATTCCAGTGAACTCTATTCTTTTTGGATGAAAAATGTGAGATATTCGCCTCTCAGTGTGCTTCTAAGTATCTGATTTGTTGTTTTGTGTGTTTGCATTCCCCAAATTAAAAAACACATAAAACCAAATCACCATGGAAAATAACAAAATATTTCCCATGGCTGAACTTCGTTCTTATGAAATTATGTTGGGTCATTGTTTATTTTGACAACTTTAGCAACATAACACACTTTAGTCATACATTTTCTAATGCTATATGAGAAATGCCATCTAGTGGCCATTGAGAAAAATTTAACAGTACAGATTGAAATGGTCACTGCTGAATAAAACCAGTTAATTTTTTTCCAGTTTTTCTCTAGTTTTCATACAGAACATTTTTAACATGTTTGTTTCATAAATACCTACTCTGTTCTAGCCAGAAGTGTACTTTCAGAGTACAGAGCATCACTGATTAAAAATTAAAGCACATGATCTAATGAGAGATTGCTGAGAAGTCTTCTCTCCAAAATTGAGTTGCTATGCAACACAAAGTAAAGCCAGTCTTCTGTACTGCATTCAGAACCTTCTGTGTTATTCTTGGGTGAGACTTATCTGTGGAACTCAGTGCCAAAAAAGCCTCAAGCCACCTCCAGGAGACCCTTAACAAGATGTGGGAGACTGAAATAAGAGGGTTCTTGATGGTGCTTGTGGTATAAATATGGAAGTATAATTTTATTTAAATTCCAAAATTAATTCAGCCCTAATGTGTATATTGCTTCTTTGTAGAAAGTGCGTTGACAATTTTATTTGCAACATCAAATGATCCCCAATTTAAAGCCAAATTAGAATCCTTCAATAACTACTAGCATTCTCTGAGACACTGTGTAAGCCACTTGGTCTTTATGCTATATTGTGGGCAGGGACAAGAGTCCTGACTTGATTGAGGGCATAAGAAATTAAAGCAACTGGCAAAGCCTATCACTAATATTAAATGCTAAAAGCATGCTTATGCTGCAACTAGGGAAACCCAACTGCCTGCAAGTAGAGTGAAACAATTTAGCTAATTTGCACTTGCCCACACATTTGGCTTCTAGCCTAGAGGTTGGAAAGCAAGTTTGCTGTAGAATTCAGACTGAGAGCTATTGGATTGTACTCCTGGGCCTTGGGCCAGGTCAGACACACACACACACACGTGTACACACACACACATGTATACACACACATGTGTACACACACACGCCTGCTCTTGCTCATTCACTGTCCAGGATGAGAATGAACCCAAAATATGGGCCCTATGATGTAATTTGCTATGTAATAAAGAGCTGAGAGGAGCAGGTTATGGTTATAACAGATCCCTCTTCCACCTAATAAGAATGTAATTTTTTTTTTTTTTTTTTGAGATGGAGTCCCCCTCTGTTGGCTGGGCTGGAGTGCAGTGGCATGATCTCAGCTCACTGCAACCTCTGCCTCCCGGGTTCAAGCAATTCTTGTGCCTCAGCCTCCCGAGAACTGGAACTACAGGTGCCTGCCACCATGCCCAGCTAATTTTTGTATTTTTAGTAGAGATTGGGTTTTGCCATGTTGGCCAGGCTGGTCTTGAACTCCTGGCGTCAGGTGATCCGCCCGCATCGGACTCCCAAAGTGCTGGGATTACAGGGCGTGAGCCACCATGTCCAGCCAGTATGTAAATTCTTTAAAGAAATGAAGGTACCAGGACAAACTCAGCCTGGATGGATTTTCTAGAACAAGTGGGAACCTAGCAAGGGTTCATTTCCTGTGCAACTACTACGATGAAGTCCTCAAACTGACTCTTTTCCAAACTAGGGGATTTTGATGAAGATGGACCAAGCACAGGCATGAGCAACTGGAGCTCCAGCTCTTGACCTGGGTTTGTGGCTGGGTCACCATCTCCCCAGCCGCAGTAGGGATGGTGATTAAATTTTTGGAATTTAAATAAAATTATACTTCCATAATCATACTATAGATACTCAGAGGTATCTAACCAGAGCCCTGTTGGGGAAATAGCCTCTTTTTTTAGAGGTCTGTGTAAGCCAGCAGGTAGTAGAGTTAACCCAAAATTTAAGTGAGCTTGTCATAGTCTTATGCTAAAAGCTTGTTTTTAGAAAGGTAATGCACATGATAAATACATACAATGGAATATAATTCAAGCTTAAAAAGGAAAGAAATCCTGACACATGCTACAACACGAATGAAGCTTAGAGATGTTATGCCAAGTGAAACAAACCATTCACATAAGGCCAAATACTGTAATTCCACTTATATGAAGGTACCTACGGTAGTGAAATTTATAAGAGACAGAAATTAAAATGCTTGTTTTCAGGGACTGTGGGGAGGGAGAAATGGGAACTTACTGTTTAATGGGTATAGAGTTTTAGTTTTGCAAGATAAAGAGTTCTGTGGATGGATGGCGGTGATGGTAGTACAATAATGTGAATGTACTTAATGCCACTGAACCATACACTTAAAAATGGCTAAGATGGCCAGGCACGGTGGCTCATGTCTGCAATCCAGCACTTTGGGAGGCTGAGGCAGGAGGATTGCTAGAGCCCCGGAGGCACAGGTTGCAGTGAGCCATGATCCCGCCACTGCACTCCACCCTGGGTGACAGAGCAAGACCGTGTCCCCAAAACAACCGAAATAATAATAAGAAGAAGAAGAAGTAATTGAAAATAATGAACAGTAAGAACAGCCTTTATTTTTATTTAAAGTCTCTTAGACCCTGTCTTCCTCCTTCACCCCCCTCCCCATCCATTCTGCAGACATTATAAAAGCTAAAAACTGCACATTCTGAGTCCCAAAGAAGCAACATTCTCATTTGAACCAGACTGCCTTTCACTTAAATAACTTATTTGCTTACATGGAGCTCACTAAACTTTGATTTGAAGTAGCAATTTTTACTTTGTTTTCCAATGACATAAAGAATTACAAAGAATTCAAGGTGAAGAAACTTTTTAGTTGTTTTGTAAATGGAACTTCATACAAGTGCTTCGATCAGCTAGGCTATTTGCAATTAAAAATTAAAGTAGGCTAAATGTCACTCTCTCTCCAGGTCAATAAAGTTCTTCGGAATCATAACATCAAGCCGCACTGGATGTTTGCCTTAGACAGTATCATTCGGAAGGCGGTACAGACAGCCATTACCATCCTGGTTCCAGGTCAGAGATATTTAATTACTCTGCACATATTTAGTGCTTGGATATTTTAGATTACTGTTCATCTGTTATTTCTGATATCACCTTAGTACTTTAAAAACCATAATACCCTTTTTAAAAGAAATATTTTCAACATCACCAAATAGTACATATAGTCTGGATAATGGTACACCGAGCAAAATATTTACTAAGAATGAGGAAGACTTGCTTCCCCTGTCTTTAAGGAATGTGTTTGGATGTGAAGAGAAAAAGTATACAGGTGACTCAGATAAATATGCATTTCAAAATATAGATATCTGGACCACAAAACACATTCCTACATCTTTTACCCAGTGGTTCCCAAATCTTCCAATGTATTCCGCAATTTAAGGAGGCATTGCATAACTCGTTGCATTGAGCAATTTAATTGTCTTTAAAATTACAGCGTTCAAAGCCCCATCTGAAGCCAAATAAGAATCTGCCAGGAATAAAGCCCAGGAATCTGATTTTTTTTTTAAAAAACTACTCTTTTAGAGCAGTTTAAGATTCACAGCAAAATTGAGTGGAAGATACAGAGATTTTGCACATACCCCTTAGCCTCACACATGCATAGCCTCCTCCATTATCAAGGTCCCCCACAGAGTGGTATATTGGTTACAATCAGTGAATCTACATTGACACGTTATCATCACCAAGAGTCCATAGTTCATATTAGGGTTCAGTCTTGGTGTTGTACATTCTCTAGGAATTCTACATATATAATAACATGTATCCACCATTATAGTATCATAAAGAATATTTTCACAGCCCTGAACATCCTCCTTGTTCCATCTGTAAGAACTTGATTTTAATACAGCTCTCAGGTCATGTTGATGAATAGCCAAGTTTGGAAATCACTGGTCTAGACACAGCCCCAGCTATGTTGGCAGTGAGATACAAAAGGGGTAGTGTTGATGAAACAAGGGTTTTTGGCATAAGTGAGGAGTGTACTCATACTCTAAGGCAAAACCTCCAACGTGTTTTGATAGTCTACCCATTAATAAAAAATTGTAGGCAAAGCTCTTCCACCCTGTGTGTGTGTTGGGGTGGTGGGTGGATGCATGGATGCATGGATGAGTATGTAGGTAGGCAGAAAGAAAGAGCAGTTGACCAATTGTTACATGGATAGATACAGATTTATATATATTATATAAACAAATTAGAAACATGTTCTGTTGTACTAATTTGTACCTATATTATAAAGCATTCTGAAATATAAATTTAAAAGGATAAGATCAATATGAAATATTTTCATTTTAGTTTTCTTTTTTTTTTTTTTTTTTAAGTAGAGATGAAGTCTCACTCTGTTGCCCACGCTAGTCTCAAACCCCTGGGCTCAAGCTGTCCTCCCGCCTCGGCCTCCCAAAGTGCTGTGATTACAGGCGTGAGCTGCTGCACCTGGCCCTGAAATATTTTTAAATTAAAATTATTTATAAATGGTACTACAAACTTTTAAGTTCAGGCCAACCCTTCTGAGTTGTGGAATTCCCTCTCTTCTCATAGAACACTTGAGTGTTTGACATGAGAGTGAGAGCATCCGGGTCAATCTTTATGTCAAACATTGGTCAAGATTAAGTTATTTCTTATGTAAGAAAGAAACAGAAGTTCTGCTATCCCTGAACATGTTACTTCTACCTGGAACACACCTCCACCCCATGTCTCTCCTGTCCTGTGGCTTACACCTTTGCATTCTTCAGGCCACCGAGAGTCTGGACCTATCCCCAAATCTAAAGTAGGCTTCCTCTGTTATTCTCTCTCCTTGGAAATGGTTTTCACCTATTTGTGATGCCACAATCTGAAACTACTTTTGTTTCTAGTTTAATGGCTGTTACCCTCACCAGAGGGTAACTGTTTGTGGTTTATTTTATTCTGAGCCTAGCATACTGTCCAGCACAGTGTCTGGAAAACAGTGGATCCCTGATTCATATTTGGTTGAAACAGTAAGTAAATGAGTTTCACCTGATTATAACAAATTAGGGTGAAAATTTGCATGGTGTAGAAACTTAGAAAAAAATTCTAGAGAGCCTTTGAAGCACATGATTAGTAGTTGGATGTGAACCTAAGAAATTCATGCTCTAAGGAAGTCAAACAATATTTATATTCAGATACTTTATCATTAGGATAAGGCTGGTTGTAGGGAATGTGCTATAGAGGGGTTAGATATTCAAAAGATCTATGGGATGAAGAGGGAATAGTGTATATCACTGAAAGGGAGAGGTATGGGCCATGAATTAAACACAGTAGCAACCTAAATTAAGGACACCTAAATGAAGAAAGGAAAAAGAGAGTATATTTTGAAACAACTTAAATAGCATATAAATGATCTGTTTACTTAATTAAAAAAAACCAAACTTCCTTTTAGTAATGATTACCTAATGTAATGTGGTATCCAGAATAGAAAACGAACATTAGTGAAAAACTGAGAATCTGAGTGAAATCTGCAGTTTAGTTAATAGTTTACACCAATGTTAATTTAATCATTCTGAAAAACATGCCATAGTTATGTAAGATATATTAGGAAGAGCTGTGTGGATGGTATACAGGAATTCTTTGTACTATTTTTGCAATGTTTCCATGAATCTAAAATTCTTCCAGAATAGAAAGTTTAAAAAGCAAAAGTAACTGTAGGTGAAACTCTGTTAGGTTTAGGGAGAACAGCAGGGAGGTTGCAGAGAGGGAGCTGTCCTTGCGCGAGTGTCCCAGGGATGGACGCTGCTGTGATCAACCATGTGCAGAACAAGGCACATTTTTTATTAAAAGTGTTTGCTAAAGAAAGGACTTTGTTCTTCCACCATGAAATTGGTTTCTTTGAGGCCACTAGGAATTTCTGATTTCAACTGAAGTTACTGTTTGAAAACATTTATTTTTGAAAAGTGGAATTTTTAGAAGAGAATTACATGGACAGTACTTTTTGTATTTCCCTCAGGATAAGAAAAGTCCATATACACTGTATACCAATATACAAATGATGAAATATGTGGACAAAATGAAGTGATGTCAGTCATTCAACAACTCCATCAAATTTCCAGATGTCCTGAAAGATTTTGTTATGCCATTAAGATATAAAGAAATTACATGAAAAACAGACGCCTTCAAATGCCCCTGATAAAAATTCCTTTCAGATGCAAGATACTATAGTTAACCTGCCATTTCAGAAGACATGCGAAAGAAGACCACAAATTTTAAAAAGTATACCATCGCTAGTACAATATGCATTGCTTAATGACAGGGCTATGTTCTGAGACATGCGTCCTTAGGCAATTTTGTCATTCTGCAAACATCCTAGAGTGGACTTACACAAACCTAGATGGCAGAGCGTACTAGATGCGCAGGCCTTATGGTATGGCCTGTTGCTCCCGGGCTACAAATTTGTATGGTGTGTTACTATACTGAATATTGTAGGCAATTTTAACACAGTGGTAAGTGTTTGTGTGTCTGAACATACAAAAGGTATAGTAAAATATAGTATTACAATCTTATGGGACCACTGTAATATATGCGATCCATCCTTGACTGAAATGTTGTTATACCGTACATGATTGTACGTTCATTTCCTAGATCTGTCTACTGAGAAGACCCAAGTCTTGGTTTCTAAATGCCATTCTTCAATAAAAGGAATTGGGTTTCCTTGGAGAAGTGGTTGATTCCAGGCTGGGGGCAGGGGAAATAAAAGATAAGATTGTAGCTGGGCATGGTGTCTCACCCCTGTAATCCTAAGGCTTCGTGAGGCCAAGGCAAGAAGATTGCTTGAGGCCAGGAGTTTGAGACCAGCCTGGCCAAAATATCAAGACCCTGTCTCTAAAAAAATAAAAATAAATTAGGCAGACATAGTGGTGCATGCCCATAGCTACTTGGGAGGCTGAGGTGGGAGGATTGCTGGAGCCCAGGAGATAGAGGCTACAGTGAGCTATGATTGCACTGCTGTACTCCAGCTTGAGCGACAGAGCGAGACCCCACGTCATAAATAAATAAATAAATACCTGGAACACCTCGTGATGCCAGAAATAAGAAAGTGTCAAAAAGGATGGAGATTTATTGAAAGGACACTAGAGCCAACCTGAAAATGTTCCAAACAGTCCAAGCCAGAACAATCTGAACAACAAAATAATGATCATATTGGATTATAGATTATAGAATAAAATAAGCATCCGTGAGTCCATATTAATATAAATAATTGAATAAATAAATATATGGACGAGAAAGATCACCTTTTTGTTATAGTAGAATTGTGATTGATAAATAAAAATGAATGAGGAAAACAGAAAATCACCAGTAGGCAAACACCACAGTAATAATTATTGCAGGCAAGGGCCATCAATGACTGCTAAAGTAGGCAAAAGAATGAGGAGAAACAGGATATGTGGATGGTTTTCAAAGTGTCTCCCCACAAGATATTTACTAACTACGAGGAGAAAACAGTAATTTTACAGTGAAGGAATGTGGCAGACACCCCCTCAACCAAATGATCAAGGTAAGCATCACTAGTAAGAAGACACATCAGCGTCATATACCTCCTGATAGGATGCCCTGAGAAGGACACAGCATCACACTGTGGTGTTCTTGCCAAAAATGCACAACCTCAACCTAATCACAAGAAGACGTCAGTGAACCTCAAATAAAAGACATTGTACAAAAACCTGACCAATACTCCTCAAAAGGGTGAAGGTCGTGAGAAATAAAAAAATACTAGTTACATATTGGAAGAGACTAAGGCGACATGACAACTAATTATAATGAGGGATCCTTGATCAGAAAAAGGACATTGGTAGGAAAACTGGTGAAATTCAAATAATGTCCATAGATTAGTTAATAGTATTGTGTCAAAGTCAGGTGTGGTGACTCACATCTATAATACCAGCACTTTGGGAGGCTGAGGTGGGAGGATTGCTTGAGCCTAGGAGTTTGAGATCACCCCAGGCAGTGTGGCAAAACCGCATCTCTACATAAAAAATACAAAAATAAGTCAGGCATGGCAGCATGTGCCTGTGGTCCTGGCTACTAGGGAGGCTGAGGTGAGAGGATCAATTGAGCCCAGGAGGTCAAGGCCACAGTGAGCTGAGATTGCACCACTGCACTCTGGCCTGGGGGACAGAGTGAGACCCTGTCTCAAAAAAAAAAAAAAAAATAGTATTGTATCAATGTTAATTTCCTGGTTTTGATAATAGTGCCAAAGGTATATAAACTGTTAAGGCGAGAGCAAGTGGCTGAAGGCTATACAGGAACTCTCTGCACTATTTTTGCAACTTCTCTGTTATCCTAAAATTATTTCAAAATAAAAAGTTAAAAAAAAAGTGTTTAGGCCAGGCGCGGTGGCTCACGCCTATAATCCCAGCACTTTGGGAGGCCGAGGCGGGCGGATCACGAGGTCAGGAGATCAAGACTATCCTGGCTAACACAGTGAAACCCCATCTCTACTAAAGATACAAAAAATTAGCCGGGCGAGGTGGCGGGCGCCTGTAGTCCCAGCTATGTGGGAGGCTGAGGCAGGAGAATGGCATGAACCCCAGGGGGTGGAGCCTGCAGTGAGCCGAGATCGTGCCACTGCACTCCAGCCTGGGTGAAAGAGCAAGACTCCTTCTCAAAAAAAAAAAAAAAAAAAAAAAAGTGTTTAATCTTTTTTCCAAAAGGAGCACACAGAACAGAGAGTACAGTACAAGTCCCTTAAGAATTTGTTTTTTCTCAGACTATTTTCTCACTTGTCATCAACAATCAGCCTTTAGATTATTGGCAGCATTAGTCCTCTAGTACAGTCTGCTTGTGGGTGACCAGATGGAGTAATGCTGAGCACAGAGACTATGATGGCAGTGCTAAGGTAAGAGTATTGATAATGTAAGCATACTTCCTCTATCAACAATAATTGTTAACAGCTGCTTCAAGCACTTGATATTACCACTAGTTGTTAACTGAATCAAGCATGTGCTCCAAGTTCACATTAATGTGAATTGAACAGCATGGTGTACGTACGAGGAGCTTCATGCAAGTGTTATACACTGCACTCACAAGTATTATGATCTTACTAAGCATTAGAAATACTCTGTGTTAAAGAAGCTTGGTCTAGGCCAAGCATGGTGGCTCATGCCTATAATCTCAGCACTTTGGGAGGCCAAGGCAGGCAGATCACATGAGGCCAGGAATTTGAGACCAGCCTGGCCAACATGGTGAAACCCCATCTCTACTAAAAATACAAATATTAGCCAGGTATGATGGTGCATGCCTATAATCCCAACTACTCAGGAGGCCGAGGCAGAAGAATCACTTGAACCTGGGAGGCAGAGGTTGCAGTGAGCCAAGATCATGCCACTGCACTCCAGCCTGGGCGACAGAGTGAGACTCCGTCTCAAAAAAAAAAAAAAAAAAAGAAAGAAAGAAAAGAAAAAGAAACTTGGTCTAGTTATTTTCCTTCCTCTGAGGAAGTAACCATTTGGGTGGAAATAGTTTTGTTGTTGATCCCATCTTGCTGGTTTGGAAACAATGCACTGGCTCCACTTTTCCACTCATGGGCTTTAAGGCCCCCTTGAGTCCCAGTCTTTCTCCTGACACATGGCTGTCTCCTGACAGTCCCCTCTGCTTTACATTGTTCTCAGAGGGTCTTGGGCCATCGTTTGAGCTTCATTCTTTCAAATACACTTCCCTCTTTCTCTATCAAGCCAAGGCTCCCCTCCCCCAGAACTCTGCATAGGCCCTTCAGCCTCCATGAATCCCTCAGTGAGTGAGTAAACTACCACTGGATTCAGTCACTGCAAATGTACTTTATTTACCCCTTAGCACTCTTACTACATGTATGTGTTAGGGTTCTTCAAAGAAACAGAACCAATAGGATACATAGAGATATATAAGAGAAGATTTATAATGGGAATTGGCTCATGTGATTATGGAGGCTGAGAAGTTCTACCATATAACATCAGTAAACTGGAGAACCAAGAAAGCTGGTGGTATAATCAGTCTGACTCCAAAGGCCTGAGAACTAGGGGAGCCAACTGAAATTGAAGGTCTGAGAACCAAGAGCTCTGATATCCAAGAGCGGGAGAAGGTGGATGTCCCAGCTCAAGGAGAGAGAAAGAGAATTCACCCTTTCTCCATCTTTTTGTTCTATTCAGGTCCTCAGTGGACTGGATGATGCCTGCCCACATTGGGGAGGGCCATCTTCTTTATTAAGTGCATTGATTCAAATGCTAATCTCTTCTGGAAACACCCTCACCCCTCACAGACACATCCAAAATAATGTTCTACCAGCTATCTGGCCATCCTTAGCCCAGTCAAGTTGACATATATAATTAACCATCTCAGTGTACATGCGAATTATATATATAACTAGGTCTATACCTGAGATAATCTGAGATATATGTAGCTGTATTAATTTGTGCTTATAATTTCATGTTATATTTCAATGTGCTCTCAGCACTCTTCTGTGTATTTGCCCTAGTTCTCTTTTAGATTGTCATCTTTTTGAGAAAAACAACCAGATGTTCTGTGTCATTTGCATATTTTACAATGTCTAATCTGATGACATGCACTCAGGGAGCCACCATGAAAGACCAAAATAACAAAGCACTGCATGAACTTACAAGTTTCTACTTTCTTTAAATTAATTCAGAGAATTTTTTACGTCATATATACATACGTAAGATGATAATTTAAAGTTTACAGAATTAAGAGGATATTTAAATATAATAGGATTATTAATTTTCCTTCCCTAAAAGTGAGATTATAGTCAACAGGACTACAAACCTTTTTGCATTATTTAAAAATTTCAGTTTAGGGCCAGGCACGGTGGCTCACGCCTGTAATCCCAGCACTTTTGGAGGCCGAGGTGGGCAGATCACCTGAGGTCAGGAGTTTGAGACCAGCCTGACCAATATGGAGGAACCCCATCTCTACAAAAATACAAAATTAGCCAGGCATGGTGGCACATGCCTGTAATCCCAGCTACTCGGAAGGCTGAGGCAGGAGAATCACTTGAACCCAGGAGGTGGAGGTTGCAGTGAGCCAAGATCGTGCCATTGCACTCCAGCCTGGGCAACAAGAGCAAAACCCCGTCTTAAAAAAAAAATCAGTTTAGAAATCATGAAATAAACTGAAGAATAATTATAGAAAGTTGTAAAAGGTCTAATCTTGTCCTCTAATTTAATCTAGAATCACACTTTCTTAAATTATTTTTAAATTATTTTATTGCTTTCTAAATACAAATAACCAAATAACCCTAGTAGGAATACTCTTCCATTCTGCCAACAGTTTTTGAAGACCTAATATGTTTAGCCCCTGCAATCAGTGCTGGGTTTACAAAACTAAAACACATGATTTTGACTTACTCCTACCATACTATCAATAAATTAAGAAATGGGATTTTGGAATAAGAGATGAGATAGAGTAGAGGTGAAGTTTGGTTAGCCTTAAGAGGTAAAGCATGAGGACATGGAGAAATTGGAATCCTTGTACACTGTTGTTGGGAATGTAAAATGGTACTGCTACTATGGAAAACAGTATGATGGCTCCTCAGAAATTAAAGATAGAAGAAAGCACCCTTGTGAACCAGCAATTTCTCTTCTGGGTGTATATTCAAAAAAACTAAAAGAAGGATTTCAAAGAGACATTTGCATATTCATATTCATAGCAGTACTAGTTACAATTGCCAAGAGGTGGAAGCAACCCAAGTATCTAGCAACAGATGAATGGATAAACAAAATGTGGTGTATACATATAATGGAATATTATTCAGCCTTAGAAAGGAAGGAAATTCTGACCCATGCTACAACATGGATGAACTTTGAGGGCATTATGCTAAGTAAAATAAGCCAGTCACAAAAAGACAAATAGTATATGATTCCATAATTTTATGGTTTTTTCACTCCTGTAGTTCAGCAAGTGGGAGGGAGTGGCACCCAGTGGCTTATTCTCTCCCATTGTTCGACAAGTGGGAGGGAGTGTTACAGCTGTATTACTCCTGCCGCTGACAGCTTGGCGAGCAGGAGTGCTACATCCCTTTCACTCCCACAGTTCAGTGAGTTCTGGGTTCTTGTCCCGTGACCAAGAAGAATAAAGTACACGGACATTGGAGAGTGAGTAAAGCAGAGTAGAATCTAATTGAGTGACAGAAAGAAAGTTCTCAGCATTGATAGGGGACTTGAAATTGGGTAGCCATCTGTGATGCTGAGTCTGGGGTTTTTATGGGCTTAGAATAGGGGAGTGCATGCTGATTGGTCCATGGGAGGTCTTGGAAAAAGCACCATTTGATTGGTTAAAAGACATCTTTCAGAAGGAACCAATTGAGAGAGAGTGGGTAAGATGAGGATAGATGTTCTCACTCTGGTTGTGGACTCTCTCCGGAATTGGCAGCTTGCTTCTCAGGCTTTAAACTGTCCTTGGTTTGAAGGTCAGGTTTCACTGGAGATCGATTCCTGTCTGCCTAGGAATTTATCTGTCTCCTGTAACTATAAACGTGAGGTGTCTAGAGTAGTCAAATTCATAGAAACAGAAAGTAGAACGGTAGTTTCCAGAAACTGAGAAGAGGGAGTAATGGGGAGTTTTGATGGGCAGAGTTTGAGTTTTGCAAAATGAAAATATTCTGGAGATTGGTAGCATAGCACTGTTAGTATACTTAACACTACTGAACTGTGTACTCAGAAATGGTTAAGATGGTAAATTTTCTGTTATGCACTTTTTAAAACCACTATACAGAATTTTAAACGAGGGATAAAGAAAGCCAGGTCTATGTAAACTGGGCCTTGAAAAAGGACACTCTGGTTTTTGTTATGATCAAAAGATGATGAGTTCTCTTTAGATTGTTGACTTTAAGGTGCCTACCAAACAGTAATGTCCAGGATGTTCTAGATGTAACAGGACTGGGGCTAGAGGTGTAGAGTTTGTCATCCACACATCTGAAATACTTAACCTTCGTGGAGTTGAATGAGCTCATCTATGGAGCAAAAGTAGAAACATAAAAAAGTGAAGAATAGAATCCCAGTTTCCAGCTTAAAAGTGGGCAGGTAGTAGATAAAAAGGCTCTGAAGAAGAGAAATAGCAGCCAGAGATTTAGAGGAAAATACTGTCCACAGATCAAGTAGGGTAAATATAAAAAGGTACCTAGAGGATTTGGCTGGCAGGCCTTTGGTGACCTTGCCAAAGTGCCCATATACGAATGGTGGGATGGGGTCCTCCACTGCTCCCACTGGACTCCCCTCCTGTACACATGGGCTCTTAACCTGTGGTTCATGGACTCGGGAGAGGCTTCAGGGAATCTGTGCAAATATAGCAAAATCTAGGTAAAACCAGGAAATCTAGGCAAAATGTTGCATGTATGTGTTTTCTTCTGGGGAGAGTTTTTATGACTTTCATCAGATTTTTAGTAGGTTCCATGATCCGATAAATGTTCTATGTGCCAAAGCATATGGAGTGAAAATTCAATATTTCTGCTACCTTGATTTCACTTAAATTATGACTGTAATTCCTTTTTGTGGACCAAGTTTAAGGATTTAATTACAATTTGTAATATTTTTTCTTATGGGAAGATATTGTTGACAAAAAATAGCCAAACTCTGTAAAATATTTAGAAGTTTATTCTGAGCCAAATATGAGTGACTATGACCTGTGACAGAGCTTCCGGAGGTCCTGAAAACATGTACCCAGGGCAGTTGGGTTATAGCTTGGTTGTATACTTCTAGGGAGACAGAAGTTACAGGCAAAGACATAAAGCAATATATGTAAGGTAGATGTTCAGCCCAGCAAGGCAGGACATCTGGCAGGGATTGGGAGGTGGGGAGGTGGTTGGGGTCCCAGGTCATAGGTAGATTCAAAGATTGGCAATTGGTTGAAAGAGTTAAGCTTTGCCTGAAGAGTTGAAGTCAGCATAAAGAAATGCTTGAGTTAAGATAAGGGCTATTGTGGAAGCCAAGGTTCTTATTATGTAGATGAAGCCCCTAAGTAACAAGCTACAGAGAGAATAGATGGTAAAATCTCTTATTGGACCTTAAAAAGTGTGAGACTCTTAGTTGAATCTCTCCTGGATCGGGAAAAGACCTGGAAAGGGAAGGGGATTCTCTACAGAATGCAGATTTCCCCCACAAGTGATGACTTTGCAGGACCGTTCCAAAATATGTCAAAGAAATATATTTTGGGGCAAAATACTTTGACTTCCTTTATGGCCTGTTGTTTGTCATGGGATGCTATACTAGAGTCAGGTTGGAATTTGTTATCTTATTGCAACAAAGAGTCTGTTTTGTCAGCCTTATGATCTTTATTTTAATGGTAATGCTGGTCAGTTGTGCCTAAACTCCAAAGGGAGGATACCTTTCTTCCCATAATGGCCTGAACTAGTTTTTTCAGGTTTTCTTGGGGATCCCCTTGGCCCGGGGGTAGGTGGTTCTTCAGTCATTTGGGGGGCTTAGAATTTTATTTTTGGTTTACAATATCATCCAAGTGTTTTTTGTTGTTGTTTTTTGTTTTTTTTTTTGAGACAGAGTCTTGCTCTGTTGCCCAGGTTGGAGTACAGTGGCATGATCTCTGCTCGCCACAACCTCTGCCTCCTGGGTTCAAGTGATTCTGCTACCTCAGCCTCCCAAGTAGCGTGCCACCATGTCCGGCTAATTTTTGTATTTTTAGTAGAGACGGGGTTTCACTATGTTGGCCAGGCTGGTCTCGAACTCCTGACCTCATGATATGCCTGCCTTGGCCTCCCAGAGTGCTGGGATTACAGGCGTGAGCCACTGTGCCCAGCCACAATATCATCCAAGTTCTAAACTGACATGCAGGTGATCTCATGTTATATAGTATGTTTAAGTTGGAAACTTGTAACTTCTATAGTTTAAATTTCAATGGTTAGTCAACAGGTTAGAGGAGAACACACACTAGAAATCGGCCCAATAGTCAAAGAGAGATAGTCTTACTAATGTGAGTATCAGCCTGCGTGTGGCATTTTCAGCACCTGCCCTGTATCCCCTTACATTTTGGATGTTACAGGCAGAAAGCATTCTGCATATTCACGTGTGTTTATATAATCTCTGTATAGCTCACTTTCCTTATCTGTAAGCAAGTTAATAGTTGTCAGATATTATGTAATCTGAAAATGAACTTTACTTGTATAAACACTTTTAAATATTCTTAAAAAGTTTTTACATCTTTACGTTTCTTTCAGATTCCTAGCATTTTCCCCACATATGTGCAATGTGACTATGTATTGATCATTCTTGAATTAAATCATTCTGTTTGAATTAGATCATTCTTTCCTTCTGTTTGAATTAGATCATATCTTGTGAATTTTGCAAGTTCAATAGAAGAACAAATCTGAGTGCACAGAAATCCATCCTCACTTTTGGAAAAGCAGTTTGGAATATATATCTTATTGACGGTGGGGCAGGAGGGTAGCATTCATATCTTAAGAAATTAAGGCAATGAGTCATATTTTATAAACACTACCACTGATATTATGCCAAACAGAACTAAGGCCACATTTCAGCCTTGCATCTGAGAGTGATACTGCTGATCAAGAAGACTTGGATGTAGAAGATGACCATGAGGAACAGCCTTCAAATCAAACTGTCCGAAGACCTCAGGCTGTCATTGAAGATGCTGTGGCTACCTCAGGTGTGAGCACGCTCAGTTCTACTGTGTCTCATGATTCCCAGAGTGCTCACCGGTCACTGAATGTACAGCTTGGAAGGATGAAAATAGAAACCAATAGGTAAGCCCTACACTGACGTGGGTTGGTTTCTTTTCTTTTTCTTTTACTAAAGAGCATGTGTTTTTGGTCTACAGAATATGATTCCCTTATCCTATTCATGGAAACTTGATTGAATGCCTTTCTTTATAAAACAAGAGAGGTTTAGTTTAGCCTCTTTTGTCAAATACCACTTTCTGCCTCTACCAATTTAAGCCTTTTTCAGCAGCATTTGATTACTTCTTCATCTCCAAGTGCCCTAAGATTTTTCCAATAGCTTCGTTGTAGCCTCATAGACTGTCTAAGAAACAGGCTCAGAGCAGCATGTACCTTCCAGTAGATAGCTGAAAGAACAGAAAGCTCATGTTTTTGAAAGCCCAGTCAAGTCTTTATAGGAGAGGAAGATCACTGAGGTCGAGGGAACAAAACTAATTAATGGTGCTAAAGATTTGTATTTTAGAACCTAAAAAGGAAGATAATTGACCACATTTATGATTCTATTTTATTTTTGATATGCTGTAACATATCTGGAGTATAATTTGCCTTTGATAATTTGCTAGCATAGAACCCACAGGATCAGATTATTAACAGCAAATGTTTCCTGTTCTTTGCAGATGTTGTTGGTACAGTTCAAGGTCTGAATTTTTATGATTTATAGCTTCCTGTGCTGCCTACAGTTGACATGTGGGAAACTGACTTTATGACTCTGGGTTTGCATTAAAAACTTTTTTTTAAGCGAATCAATAAAAGTTGTTCAAATATTTAGAAACCTTAATTGAAAATTCTAGTTATTCACCAGGGAGGTTAAAAATATCTTATTTCCAGTCATAAAGTTTAGGTTTTTAAAGGCAAGCTTGTATACCAAAATGAGTACAAGTGGTAAAAGCTCATCCTATATTCAGAAACATGAAATTTGGTTGCATTGTTAAGTAAATCCATATAGACACATCTTCTATGATGTGCATAGAGCAGTCTTATTTTAATAAAGGGAGATTGCCTCTCTGACTTTCATATCCCAATTTTGTCCTCTGAAACCCAGCTCTTGCCATCTCTACTATTTAGTGGGAAAGAACTTGGGTCTTTTCTCTTCTGAGACTTCATGGAAATCTTGGTTTCCCTCATTCCTCCTCTTCTCAAGCAAGAGTCCAAGGATAACACCCCATTGTTATGGAAGGTGTCCATGTTAGTCACTTATCTCTAGGTTACTCTCTGTTGCCCAGTCCTGAGTGGTGGTGTTTTTTGGACTCCTGCTGTGATCTCTGGAGGAGGAAAATTCACTCATTACTGTTTTGGTTGACCTCCTCCCACCCATGCCTTCTGGTTAGAATTACGCAGATAGTAAAGCTACTTTGTTTACCAAAGAGCTGGTATATCTGCTTTTCTGGCCCTGAAACCTCCTGTCTACACACCTGGCTATGTCAATAGGACCTGCCTCTCCTAATGCAGCCTAGACACAACTCCTTTCCCTTCTCTCCTTGGCCTATTTGGTTAGCGTTGTGCTCGCCACCCTGGCGCCACTGTCTGTCTACCATGCTTGGGCCATCTGCAGTCCCTGAGGGCTTCCGGCCGCTTTCTTCACAGCTTCCCCTTTCTCTTCTGAGTGTCTCTTGGTTCTAGCTGAGGGCCTGCTTCTCACATCTGCCCATCTCTGTTGAAAAGACTAGTATTTACCCACATTTCTTTATTACATTAGTATGTCACAACAACCCACACATTTACGCTTTTTCCTCTGCATATTTACATTTGAGTCTGTGAAATCTACAGATAATCAGCCTCGTTTTTCCTTTTTCAGTAATATCTCCCACGGCTTTCCATCACCCACAGAAAAATGAGATGAGGGACGATGTTTGCTTCATGCATGATTTGAAGAAAGGACAGCTGCTTTAGTACAAAAACCAAGTAATTGAAATAAGGGACCAGTCCTGTCCATATTGGTCCTTCTAATTTTCAGTTGAATATTACCTGAAATATAAAGGCATACCTACCGCAAAATGAATCTACAGGAAATGTTAGTGTGTTTTCAGGAAAGGTTGTAGCTCTCATATTAAAAATTGTAAGCTTAGAATATTTAGGATGATCACTGATGAAGGGAAATCAGGTTTATCCTGCTTGGAGGATCACCTGAGCCCAAGAGGTTGAGGCTACAGTGAGCCATGATTGCACCATTGCACTCCAGCCTGGGTGGCAGAGCAAGACCCTGTCCCAAAAACAAAAACAAAAACCTATCTCAAGAGGAGCTGCCTGTTTATCTAATTTCCCCATCCTACAGTTCTGGAATTACCCACCAATCCACCTCATCACCCCTGCCCATCCAAGGTTAAAAATTGACCTCATGGCAGATCCTGCCATACTTTTTTGGAACAGAAAGGCAGACAGTTGCCTTGATTTCAAAATATTGCCCTGCTAAATAAACACAAAATAAAAATAAAATTGATGTACTGGATTGTTCTTAAGATAAATACTTCTAAGAGCTGGATTCGGAGCAAATGAGGTGGGCTGTCAATACTCTGCTTCCAGTGTTGAAGTTCTGGTGTTTAAGGTGTTAAAAGAAAGCTTCAGACAAATTAAATTTAATGGAGTTTAATTGAAAAAGAAAAAAATAGTTTGTGAATCAGGTGGCCTCTAGAATCACAGCAGATTCAGAGAGATTCCAGGGATGCCTCGTGGCCAGAACAAATTTATAGAAAATAAAAGTGACGTACAGAAATCAGAAGTGTACAGAAAGAGCTGGATTTGTTATGGGTTGGCGTTCACCTTATTTGAACACTCAGCAGTGTATGAGTGGTTGAAGTATGGCTCCTGGGATTAGCCAAGACTCAGCTATTGTTATAGACGCATACTCCTAAGTTAGGTTTTCAATCTTGTCTACCTGTTAAGTTATAGTTTGTCCACGAGGACTCAAATATGCAAGTACGGAGTCCTTCTCAGGCCATATTTCATTCACTTTAACAAAAGATAAAAAGAAATTACATAGTCTAGACAAACATAGGTTAAACTCTAGAAAACATCACTGTGTTCCTTGAGAAAACAGTAAGAAGATACCATCACTGTCTTATACGTATAAATTAGCAAGTAGGACAAAAATACATACCAGATCAAAAAACTGCCAACTTAAACATTCACACAGAGCTTCCTGCCCATTTCTTTGGATAATATTTGTTTTGGAAGAGATAAGAAGCCTCCCTCCAAGACCCTGTGCTCCCTCTTCTAGCTTTCAGTTCATGCTGCTTCATCCACCTCGTTGTGCACCACACTTACCCTGCAGCTGTCTTTGTTAACTTATTTTCCTCCACCCACCTTCTCTGTCTACCTCTTATTGTGTTTTACTTTTGTCCCACCTCTGCTACCTACTCTGCTGTGATCCCTTCTCTCTGAGGATCTCATCTTTATGTCCTGTGGGAATGGGGTTGAGCCTGGGGGTCTGGGAAGGTTTCCTTCCCACTGAGTCCTGGAAAGGCTCTTTTCCAGGGACTGAGGTAGCAAGGAACAGAACATCCCTTATTAAAGACCAGACACTGACTTGGCACTGTACCTATGCTGTCTCATTTAATGCTCACAATAATCTTTTCTGGAAGCTTTAGTTTTCTTTTTTACAAATGATTTGAAAACTGAAGCCTGGAGGCATTTAATTTATCTAAGGTTAACACAGGAAGTGCAGGGTTGAACCAGGACACAAGCCCAGATCTGTCAGTTGCACGATGCTGCCTTCAGATTATGTCAAGTGAAGCAGAAACAAACTCTTGAGTTAAATCTATCAATACTCAGAAAATGAAACAAATAGAGTTTGTTAAGAGCTGTAGTTTATGCAACGATTTATCCTGATAATCTTAATAACGATATATTTTAAATTATTATTTCTGAATCCAACTTACATTAAGATACTTTTCTAAAAAATTAGAGCACCTCTTTTCATAACTTGGAATGTTTTCTTTGAGAAATTCTATTGGAAATGGTGAGTAGGTTACCAGTTGGCTCTCAGTTGCATAGCGAACCTTCTATGGGTAAGAACTTTGGTATGAATATCACAGTTTCTCCTTGTTTCTTTGGAGACTGCATCAGATGCCAACTAGGAACTGAATGTACCAGGAACACAGTTATCCTTTTACCCACTTCACCCCCGCCCCCTTAGAAGGGAGAGGAATAATAGTAACAATCACAATTGTAGCAACAACCATGAACATTTATTGAGAATTTGTTATATGCCAGATATTCTAGGCGACCTCACCTATGACTGTTTCTCAAATTTTCATAGTTTACAAAAAGTGATTACTTTTCTGATTTGCATTGATTATGATATTATGCACATTTGCCAACTTTTTTTAATGGGGGTCCATACATGTAAAATATAGGCCTGTTAATATCTGTATCCCATATTTATATCTTTGACATTTATGGTCATAACAAGAAATATCAGGACACATCTCTGAAGATTTTGGCAGACAATCTGTGGTGGAGGTTTTGAATTCTTGTCGGCAAGCACAGTCTTCCAAAGCTTAGCTTCTGGACCTGAGGGTCTGTGAACCTGCAACATCAGTGTCATCTGGGAGCTCATTATGAATACAGTCTCAGAACTCACCCCCGGGGCACTGGACCAGTATCTGTATTTCAATAAAATCAGGGGTGTATGTGCTTATTATAGCTCATGTCTAGAAGGTGACTAGGCCTGGCACAGTGGCACATGTACACACCTATAATCCCAGAGCTTTGAGAGGCTGAGGTGGAAAGACCAGTGGAGGCCAGGAGTTCAGAGACCAGCTTGGACAACATAGCAAGACTCTGTCTCTACAAAAAAAAAAAAAAAAAACAAATTAGCCAGGCATGGTGGTGCATGTCTGTATTCCCAGCTGCTTGGAAAACGGAGATGGGAGGATTGCTTGAGTCCAAGAGTTTAAGGATGCAGTGAGCTATAATTGGGCCACTACACTCAGCCTAGGCAACAGAGAGAGACCTTGTATCTAAAAAAATAAAAATAAAAAAAAGAAGGTCACCCTGTGTCACCTCCTGTCAAACAATATATTTTTCTTCTGCAGATTACTGGAAGAATTGGTTCGGAAAGAGAAAGAATTACAAGCACTCCTTCATCGAGCTATTGAAGAAAAAGACCAAGAAATTAAACACCTGAAGCTTAAGTCCCAACCCATAGGTGAATAGCAGAAAGTTTTATAGTAATACTGTTCAGCCAGGCTGCCACAAAAAGCCAAGAAAGCCAACAGGAAGTTTTATTTGTGGCTAAGTCAGCATTTCTCACTTCTGCCATGACTGCAAGCAGGAATTCCTTTAAAAAAAAAAATCCAGTTTTTAACTGTAGCAAACTCATTTCTTATAAGTGCAGTAAAAATAGATTATTCATAATCATCTTTTCCTGAGATTATGTATTACTGAGGTAAACAGGGCTCTCTGTTTTTAGTCTTTATTTTTAAAGATTTCACAATGAGCTTACTAGAATAAATAATACTATTTTTTGTCATTTTGCATTTATATTCTGTGTATTCTAGCTTTTTTCCTTATAATTTGAAGAGGCTTAAATAGAATAAAGATGTAGTAGTAAAAAGGCATAGCTGGGGAGAATGTTATTTAGCCCATTTAGAGGAAAACAGAATTCATAGTTATTTGTTTAGATATGTGGCTCTTTCATAGTGGAAAAAGAGATTATGATAATTATATAGTTCTCTGCTAATTGTATTCATCTTTATTGCATGAAAAACACAAAGTCTAATTTTGGTGCACAGAGTTTATTCTAAGAAACCATAAAATTGATATGAAAGTGTAATGTAGGAGTATCATTTCATTATTGCTTTTGCTCCTTGTTTACTAGTAAATTCACTTGTCTGAGTTTTATTCATATTATCATCTATACTGCCAATCTCAATTGTTTCTATGAACTGTTCTCTGATAAAGCAAAATCTTTTAAAGTATCAATAAATGTGTGTTGATTGTGAGGGTCTCAGATGACCTCTGTTAGGTGAAATTAAGAATATCTTCCCAAAATTCTGTTCTAGAAATTCCTGAATTGCCTGTATTTCATCTAAATTCTTCTGGCACAAATACTGAAGATTCTGAACTTACCGACTGGCTGAGAGTGAATGGAGCTGATGAAGACACTATAAGCCGGGTAAAGAAAACTGTCTCTGGGACAAGTATTCTTTCACTTCGTTTCATAATGTTGGGTGCCTGCTATGTGACAGGCACGGGGATACACTGGTGAGCAAATCAGACCCAGCCCTGCCCTCCTGAGGCTTACAGACCAGGGTAGGCACGTGATAATCAGCTAACTTCACAGATACAAATGTGATTCTACACTGGTAAATTCTATGAAGAAAAAGGTATCAGGTGTTTATTAGATAGGGCGAGAGAGGTTGGGGAAGGTTGTTGGAGAAGGGGATGAAAGAGCTGAAGGCTAACGGAATGTGAGGGAATAAATAGGTCAATTGTATGTATGTTCAGGAGGGGTGTGGGAGGGAGACCAGGGAAGAACCTTGTGCAGTGGGGCTGCAGTGTGTACAATCCAACGAGGCAGGCAAAAGCTCTGTGGTCCTGAGCCCCTTAGGAATTTTATATATTTGAAATGAAAACCAGAAAGAGTGGGAAAAAAAATAAAGACAGGACTAAAAGAAAAAATTTCTTGTTTCTAATTCTTTGTATGTTAATTTATTTTATTTTATTTTATTTTATTTTATTTTATTTTATTTTTTTGGAGACAAGGTCTCGCTCTGTTACCCTGGCTGGAGGGCAGTGATCATAGCTCCCTGCAGCCTTGACCTGCTGGGCTCAAGTGATCCTCCCACCTTAGCCTCCTGAATAGTTGGGACTACAGACATGAACCATCATACCCAGCTAATTAAAAAAAAAAATTTAGAGATAGGGTCTCGCTATGTTGCCCAGGCTGGTCTTAAACTCCTGGCCCCAAGTGATTCTCTCACAGCCTCTCAGAGTACTGGGGCTACAGGCATGAACCACCACGCCAGGCCTGTTTGTTAAATTTTTAATTCTTTTTCAACATTATTAGATTCCACTGGGCAGCAGCTATTTTATTGCTACTTAATAAAATCAATCTGGTCGACTTATTTCAGAAATATTTTCTATACAAAGCATATTTTACCTGTAATAATCTAATTCCTCTCTGCTCTGTATAGACTTTTTTTGATTTTGTTTTTTGAGACACAATCTCACTCTGTCGCCCAGGCTGCAATGCTGTGGTGCGATCTCAGCTCACTGCAATCTTTGCCTGCCAGGCTCGAGAGATTCCCTGCCTCAGCCTCTCAAGTAGCTGGGATTACAGGCATATGCCACTAAGCCCGGCTAATTTTTGTACTTTTAGTAGAAACAGGGTTTCACCATATTGGCCAGGGTGGTCTCGAACCCTGGCCTCAAGTGATCCGCCCACCTCAGCCTCCCAAAGTGCTGAGATTACAAGTGTGAGCCACTGCGCCCAGCCCCTATAGACTTTTGTAATGAGTGTGAATAGCATTTGTTTATGTTCATTATATGAACACACAGGCATACATTAAAACATTGTAATATTTGATAGAAAGGCCCTCTTAATATAATATTGTTTTAATTTGTTTTATATTTAAATTTTAAAAATAAATAAGAATAAAGATCTCTCTTCTTTTGACTTGATAATTTATTAACTAAGTAGAATTTCGGGCCGCCTTAGAAATCTACATTTAACAAGTTACAGGTGAATAAATTTAAACAACTCCAGAATATACATTCCTCTAACTTAGGCTCAAATCCCAATTAAGGAATAGTAATTGATAATCTACTAAATAATCACCCTTTTTATTTGGTTTAAAAGTAAAAACTTGAGGCCAGGTGCAGTGGCTCCTGCCTGTAATCCCAATACTTTGGGAAGCATAGGCAGATTGCTTGAGGCCACGTGTTGGAGATTAGGCTGGTCAACATAGCGAGACTTTGTCTCTATATATAAAAAAATAAATAAAATTTAAAAATATAAAGGTGCAGTTTAAATTAAGACTCTGCTTTTATGGTGAATTACAGTCAAGTGCCTTTGCTTAACCATGAAAAAATAAGTTCAGAAATTAAGCATAGGCAGTACCTTTCCAGGAACACTTTTTATCCACTTGAGAAAAAACAAAGCTACGTAGCATTGAACTTCTAAATACAAGATTTGCTTTTGAACAGCAGATGTGATTACAAGTGAGTCTCATCTGTTCATTAGAAGACCATTCAGAAGTTCTGTGTCACTTGTAGTCTTTTTGCATTTGGAAGTTAATATGGATGCATTTCTTTTTTTTTTTTTTTTTTTTTTTTGAGACGGAGTCTCACTCTGTCACCCAGGCTGGAGTGCAGTGGGTCAGTCTCAGCTCACTGCAACCTCTGCCTCCCGGGTTCAAGCGATTCTCCTGCCTCAGCCTCCCAAGTAGCTGGGATTACAGGCACATGCCACCACGCCCAGCTAATTTTTTGTATTTTTAGTAGAGATGGGGTTTCACCACTTTGGCCAGGCTGGTCTCGAACTCCTGACCTCAGATGATCCGCCTGCCTCAGCCTCCTAAAGTGCTGGGGTTACAGGCGTGAGCCACTGCGCCCGGCCTGGATGCATTTCTTTGTATTTATTGAGTAACAGGGAGGCCTTTCCCCTAATAATCCTGGAAGATTGTGTTTTTAGTAGATTTCATTTTTAGATTCATTTTTAATTATAGTCAAGGTTTACATTATGAATAGAGTTTGTGCTTTATTAAAGTTATATAAAACATCTTTTGTGCATATTCTACTTTCTCTACAGTTTTTGGCTGAAGATTATACACTATTGGATGTTCTCTACTATGTTACACGTGATGACTTAAAATGCTTGAGACTAAGGTACCACTTTTCTTTCTGTTGTCACTATGGAAAGAGCACCAGGCTAATATCAAAAAGTCTGAGTGTCTTCCCAGGCTGGGTCTCTAATTAGCTTTGTAGTTCTGGACAGAGCTCTCTAGCTCTTAGCTGCTCTGAGTAAACTGAGTTAATTGGACAATGCTATTTTTGAGGGCTCTAATAACCAATATTTCTATATTAGTAAGTGAAAATCAACTGGAAGAATTTTTTTGAATAAGATGCAGACTAAGTCCATGCAGATATTCTGAAGCTGCCTTAAACAAATGTTTTAATTGAGTTCATGATGGTGTTATACTCAATAAATATTTGGAGGAGGTGCTGACTTGCCCTCCAAAAACCTGGTATAATCTGATATAATTTCTTATTAATTAAGGCCAAGCATATAACTTTTTTTTTTTTTTCGGAATGGAGTCTCACTCTGTCACCCAGGCTGGAGTGCAGTGGCGTGATCTCAGCTCACTGCAAGCTCTGCCTCCCAGGTTCACGCCGTTCTCCTGCCTCAGCCTCCCAAGTAGCTGGGACTATAGGCGCCCACCACCACGCCCAGCTAATTTTTTTGTATTTTTAGTAGAGACGGGGTTTCACTGTGTTAGCCAGGATGGTCTCGATCTCCTGACCACGTGATCTGCCTGCCTCGGCCTTCCAAAGTGCTGGGATTACAGGCATGCGCCACCGCGCCCAGCCCAAGCATAAAACTATTATACCCACCATTATAAAGACAAATTTCAAAAATGCTGAAACTCTAAAATGATGTTTTGGGACATAGCAGTTTGTGGGAGTGAAAGGGAAGGAATGGAGGGAAGATGAGAAAAAATATACAAAAAGAATACATAATAACTGATCAGACTTTGGGATCTTCTTCTGACCAGAGCAGATGAAAGCTAAGAAGTCACTTTTCTATTTCAAGGGCAATGTTTCAAATGAAATGTTCGTTTCACCATGTTCTTGTGTCTTTAAACAGGGGAGGGATGCTGTGCACACTGTGGAAGGCTATCATTGACTTTCGAAACAAACAGACTTGACTGTTGCTCAATCTAATCTTCGATGGAAATTCTAAAAATTAATACAGAGCTGATCTTCTTGGGGGTGGGAAAATCGAAGGGAGAGGAGAAAGGCGCTGCACTTTAAATCCAGTATTTGTTTACTCATGTTAAAGAAAAAAACAGACAAAACACACTGAAATTTCCTAACTACATCTATTTCTATAATTTTTAAGGACTCTTCATAAGGACTCTTAAAATAATCCTGAACATTAGAACCCTAATGTTCAGGAAGATTTTAATCTAAGCATTTTTATGGAAATATTTTTAATGCAGCAGCTATTGCACTTCAGCCAAATGTTTATTTCACACAAAACGGATGTAACATTTCATGTGATCGTGCACCACTGGAACAAAACCAAAATGTGACCATAACTGTTTAGGCTTCTGTGTGTTTGTAATATGCTCTAATAATCTGAGTAGAAATGCGTAATTTCAATTACTGTATAAAGTTTATGTTTTTTTAAGTGTGCAGAATCTGAGAGCAATGGTTTTTACTTCTCTGTGTTAATTGTAATATTGACTCTATTTTGTAACTTAAGTTTCTGACCTGTCATACATTTGTTTGAGTCGTTTATGTACTACTGAACTGTACCAGTTGCACATGCTTGAACCGTAGTAATGTTAGCTTGTTCTAAAGCTATCCATTGTGTCATATTTACTCTAAAAATTAAAGAGACTCTCAACATACTGTTTTGATAAATTCTAAAGAATTTTTATTTTGTGTTGACAAACTAGATAATCTGCTGTGTTAAATTTCCAGTCATTTCTCCAGCTGTAACATTAAGTAAAATCTGTCTTCTATTTAAGCAGTCAGAAAACTGACATCCAGGTTGTTTCTCAGAGGAACAGAGGTTTAAGAAAGAGGGTAAGCCTGGGCAACAAAGTGAGACCCCACCTCTACAAAAACTCAAAAATTCAGCTAGGTATGGTGGTGCACACCTGTGGTCCTAGCTACATGGGAGGCTGAGGCAAGAGGATCGCTTGAGCCCGGGAGGTCGAGATTGCGGTGAGCCATGATTGTGCCATTGCACTCCAGCTTGGGCAACAGAGTAAGACCCTGTCTCACCAAAAAAAAAAGAAAAAAAAAAAGAGGGTGAAGAAAAAAAAGAATAAAGGAAAGTCAGTATATTTTTCTCAAGGCCCCAAGTTATCTTGGATAACTATGGTATATCTTAAGGGGTCTGCAAAGACCATCTTAATGGAGAATACTGCTTGCTTTTTTTTTTTTTTGGACAGAGTCTTGCTCTGTTGCTCAGGCTGGAGTGCAGTGGCGTGATCTCAGCTTACTGCATTCTCCACCTCCCGGGTTCAAGTGATTCTCATACCTCAGCCTCCTGAGTAGCTGAGATTATAGGTGTGTACCACCACACCCAGCTAATTTATATTTGTAGTAGAGATGGCGTTTCGCCATGTTGGGCAGGCTGGTCTCGAACCCCTGCCCTCAAGTGATCCGTCCACCTTAGCCTCCTAAAGTGCTGGGATTACAGGTGTGAGCTACTATGCCTGGCCAAGAATACTGTATTTTTCTGTCTCCTTAATTTTCTTATATTTGGATAAACATTTTTATTTATTTTAAGCTGAATAGTATATTTTTATGAGCCTGCCCATATTGATCAAAGGAAGCCTGATGCTCCTAGATGGATAAATGAAATACATTTTCTTAAATACAGAGGAACCTGTTTATTAGGCAGGATAAAAATAACATAGAGCTGTTTATATATCATGATTTCACTCATAAACAACAGTCTTTGACAAAGCAGAAGACATCTTTATTTTGAAAACATTCTCACTAATGTTTTCTGATTGATTGATTGAGACAGGGTCTCACTCTGTTGCCTAGACTGGAATGCAGTGGTACGATCACAGCTCATTGCAGCCTTGTCCCCTTAGGCTCAAGCAATCCTGTCATGTCAGCCTACAGAGTAGCTGGGACTACAGAGGCACACCACCACAACCAGCTAATTTTTAAATTTTTAGTAGAGGTGGGATCTCACTGTGTTATCTAGGCTGGTCTTGAACTCCTGGCCTCAAGTGATCCTCCTGCCTTGGCCTTCCAAAGTGCTGGGCTTAAGGTGTGAACCACTGCTTCTGGCCTCTTTTTTAACATCCTAATTTGGAGGACAGAGTTGCCTCTGGTATCCTGTGTGGATATTCTGAAATAAGTGAGGTATAAATTCAATGATATGCCATTTGGCTCATACTGAAACACAGAGTAAGTCGTTTATTAAGCCACAGTTCATCTTCTCAATTCTAATGGTGAAGTGCTTCTTTTGACTGTATATAGGATCCAGCTACCCACCATAAACCAAATCTTCAAGGATACAATCTTTCCTTGGTACCTTCCTCTTACCCTGTCTTTGTGAGCAGATGATCCTCTGTCCCTACAGGGTTCTAACACACTCCCAGGCCAACATCATTAGCCATTTGTGAGAATTTTGGGTCTCAGGCACAAAAGAAGACAGTTCCATTATGGAAGACTCCATTATGGAAAGGTTTGCATTTGAAACGCTTTTAGGATCAATCTAGGCCAGTGATTCTCAACTCAGCTTCGCATTAAAATGACTTGGATGCTTTTTCAAAAATATTGATGCCATCACCTAGGGACAACTGAGTTGTTGTTGTTATTTGTTTTTTCTTGAGACAGAGTCTCTGTCACCCAGGCTAGAATGCAGCGGCACTGTCATAGCTCACTGCATTCTTGACCTCCTGGGCTCAAGTAGTCCTCCCACCTCAGCATCCCAAGTAGCTGGGACTACAGGCGTGCACCACCATGTCTGGCTAATTTTTAAATTTTTTGTAGAGACAAGGTCTTACTATGTTCAGCTCACTCTGGTCTCGAACTTTTAGGCTCAAGTGATCATCCTGCCTCAACCTCCCAAAGTGTTGGGATT